>NC_140358.1:3778200-4378200 GCF_963514085.1 Chelon labrosus
TTAACTAAGCATATCTAACTAAAATATCTTAAGGATCTAAGCAATCATTCAATAATCAATAAGATGAGAAAAACAGGTAAGGCAAAATGTTAAGCATACCAGGAACATAGATAAAGACATAAGCTAAGACAGTACTAGACAGAAATAACACAGGAGAGTAATCTAAACTTATGTTAAATGGCTGTAGCGATAGAAAGGGTTCAAATTAAAGATTCAAAATTGTATTAATAATAAAAATTTATAGAGGTAGGCCTTAAAACCCCAGGAGAAATTTCCTGGGTAAGAGCCATTAATAATGATTTACATCTCTGATTTGAAACACAATAGCCAATCTGTCAAATATTTAAGAAATAATAACATTTCTTTTCTCTTTTTATTTTTTTTTGTTTTTTGCAATTTATCGACTTACAATAAATTGCAATGCTTTTTCAAAAAATTTGAAGGGGAAGGGGGGAATTACCTCATCTCCTTATACAAACCAGAGACACATAAGCAAAGCTACATCAGGGTAGGTGGGATACTATAACAACATTGGACACATTGTTATACTATTCCACCCACCTTAATGAGGATCCTTTCGGCGTGGCGATCCCGTAGCCTTTGGAGTCCAGGTTGCCTCCAACCTTCATGGTGTCGCAGGGCTTCCGCTGCTCGATGTACTCGTTCATGGTGGACTCCAGCAGGTAGGCGTACTTCCCCTTGGACTTGCGGACCCTCAGAACCCCTTCAGCTGTGGTTTTCACAAAGACGGAGGGCTCTGCACCTCGCATGTATGTCCACATTTTGTCAAACAGGGCGATCTTTGAGCGCTGTGAAGAAAAAATAACATAGAAGAAGCAACTAGCTGTTAACAGAGATTGGAATTAAAAGCTTCATGTCACATTTCTTTCTCCAAACTTTGGCGGCAACATTATTTTTAATGACTAAAAGTGTAAAATGACAATATTGCTTTCTTTTTTAAATGCAAATAAACCAAAATTACTTGAGTCAGGGTACTTTTTGACTATATACATCCATTGGGGTTCACTCCTATTTAATCTGACTGACTGCTGTTTTCTGTCATCAACGCGTGCTGAAAAATAATGGAGCTCCAGGCCAAACAATTGCCCATGTGGATGAATAAAGTCTTAGTCTAATATTTTTATAATATGAAGCAGAGTTGTTGCTATAACTCTAGAATAGCATTAGAGCATCTCTTACCCTGAAAAACTCTTTAGTGGAGCCAGAGTCCAGAGTCCCATAAGCTATCTCAGTCTGTTTAGCCAGGTCCTCTGCACTCTCAATGGGAGATACCATTCTCTCGACAGTCAGAAAAGCAGCCAGGTTAGCCGTGTAGGAGGAGATGATGATTAAAGTGAAAAACCACCACACGCCTCCAACAATACGTCCAGAGAGAGATCTGTTGTATAGGAGAGGAAAAAAGAAACAAATATTCACACGAGTGTGCTGTATATTTGTGTTTCATCAAAGACTCCTAGAGATGACTTTCAAGTTCTGAATGCAACACTTGTGAATAATTTAAGAACACATTAAACATGTATTTCTTCCAAAAAGTAAAACTGATTTTGTCCAAATCCAAACTACTACTACAATACAAGTTTCCTTCCACAATGTTGAAAATGTAGCATGACAACAGAATTGAACAGGAAGTAAAACTATGCCTTATTATGTGATAACCCACCTAACTAGTAGGCATTTACATTTCGTTGACTAAAGAATCTAATTACCATTGACGTATGCTTGTCTAATTAAACCACCATCAACACGGCAGTTGTTGATTTTTCTGACCTACCTAGGTGAGATGTCACAGCCTTGACGCATGAACGCTCCCAGGGAAAACCAGAGGCTGTTGAATATGCCAAACTCATTAGTCGACTCATTGGTCTGGATCTGCCCGTCCTCATACTCCTCAGTGTGCCACTCATAGGGGCTGAAGCGGCTGACGAGGAACAGCACCACGCTGACGCCGATGTAGGCAAAAACAATGCACATCCAGATCTCGTAAGCCAGGGGATCCAGGAAAGAGAAGACTCCAGGTTTGGATTTTTGAGGCTTCTTTATCATGATGGAGATTCCCAGAGACATGAAGGGCTTGGAGAAGTCTATCACCTCCTCTCGTACCAGTGTGATTGTCAAAGGGGCCACTGCGATGTCTGCTTTCTATTAGACCAAACGGAAACAAGACAAAAAAATTATTTATCATTTAGGAATTAAAATGGCACTCTGTAACTCTATACCTCAATGGGAAACTATCGTATTCTATTCAAGTAGACAAGCAGATTAACTCACCCCATACACTAACTCTCCAACCATCCCGTTCCAGATCTTGGTCTCTGCATCTCTAGCTCCATACTTCCCATCCCCCACTATTTTCAGCTGATATTTGAAGCCACAGTGCTTCGCTATCTCTGCAGCCAGATCCACACAGTACCCCTCGTAGCGGTCATTGTCTACGAAAAGGTCAGCGTTCTTTTTCAGCATTACATACGGAGCTTCCTGAAGGACAGAGACACAGACAGAAAACACTGTTTAGCACAAGAGCTTTGAATTACAGTGTAAAAATCATTCATTGTGAAAACAAAATGGAACACAAAGTGACTTCAGTTTGTGACACAAAGTCACAAAGTTGCTTGGTCCCACTGTAGTTTTCAATAAAAGATAATACTGTATAAATAGATGTAAAGAGCTAATGTTAAGATGTGTGTTAATATGATAATATGTAAAGTCGTAAGGAAGACACTATAATGACAATAAAAAAAGAATAATGAACAATTAGTTGCACAATGATTTAATATAATATTTACCAAGATTGTGGTGACAATGACTGTTTTATTTTCCATTCCTGTTGTGTCATTGGTAAAGACATCAGATTTGGTGACAGCCATTTTGTCCACTTCATTCCAGTATCCAATCTGTTCAGAGAAAGAAATCACGTTAATCACGTATACGCAGTGTGTTATTATTATTATTTTATTTATAATCTTATCCTCAACTATAGATCCTAATGGTGCTTTTGGTTTTTCAAATAAACTTCCACATACAATTCTTAGAAGTCATATATATTACATGTTTTGTTTCTGATGAAGATGACCATTCAGACACTTACTTTTACAGGCCCGTTGGTTTTTAGTTCCATTATATTCACTGAGTAATTGACTCTCTTGCCGTGTTGATCAAACTGGATGTTCCCTGTCAGGCCTTCCACGCGCACCTGAGAGAAAATCAGAATTGCATTGTCAAACTTGATTTTCACACTGCTTTTGTGAACATGACTGACTACATGTTGGGTGTAGACTGATGTGCAACTGTAAGAAATGAGAAGGTGTGACCACTGGAATGTATTTTACTCTAAAGGCTGAATGAATGCCAACTGTCTTGCAACTGTCTTCTCAGGGTTTGCTCAGCTCTTTGGTCTCTCTTGACCATAAGACAAGAGGGATATGTTGGTTATCTAAATGCCATTTTTTGTTATCCAGTGTGATTAGAAGCTCTTCGTTGCCATTACCTGGTGCCTAATTGAACTGTGCCTTTTTTTCTCAATACAGTCCTCAAAAACCTTTTTGCTAAAAGTTTGTTTGTCTTGGTTAGTGTGTCCTGATGTCTTGATGGGCCTAATCTTCCTTTGCCAAGATCCCCAAAGGGACACATATATGGGAGGGATCAGTGAAAAGTGCACTTTGCTTCCTGCTACACTTCCTTCTTCTTCAAAGTTAATGCCATCCTAAATGACTTCAAAAGGGTTTTCGTGCCCCAAAGCAGCAAAAATCATAATGAAACCGCTGGCATCCAGATTGGAGAGGAAACCACAGCATGGACACAGCGTGTGATGAGATACTTGAAAAACATTCTTCTTCTCTTTTGGTTATTGGCAGCCAACTTAAACAACTAAGGTGCCAAGACAGGAAGACTGACATGGAGGCCCTAGGAGCTTTCATGTAAGCACAGTTGTGTTTAAGCCATGTTTTTTTTTTTTTTTTTTTTAAATTCAAACACACTGTGCATCCTTAAGCTCTAACAGATATGTTGAGTGGATTTCATAGTCACCATAATCTCAGGGACACCATACAGCCTCCCTTTTATTTTGTTGCCATGACGGCAAAATTCCAGTTTCCTTTGCCATCGTATTGAGCACTTTGATTTGCACGATGCAAAATCTCACTTGATAGACTCTTCACTGTCTGTCATGGACAATCTTTCTGCTGTGCCTCACATAAATAGTTCAGGGACTTTTCTCAATTCTGGTGAATGAGTCGGTGAAGATGAAACAGATAGAAGGAAAGAAACCTTTGAGGACTTTTCAAGGTGAATTCTGAACCAGTAGTGCTGAACTATAGGCATCCCATTTATTTCCTGAGATAACGAGAGTAATACCAATCATGTAATTTCATGTTAAGTATATCATTTCTGAATATGGAATCAAAACATTCGTTGTGAATTGGTAAGTTAAAATTTAGAATCATTTCAATAATGACTTCTAAATTTGGAACCTAAAAAAAAAACACTGAAAGAAAAAGTTTCCAATTTTACCTCACTCTGTCGAGCCACATTTCTCAGCAGGAATAAAGCTAGTCTTGCTTTGAATTAAAGCTCAAAGAACAGTCTGTACTTAGATTTCAGTTTCTCCTTTGAAGAATAGCTTTCATTGCGCACACATGCATGGTGAACACATCAGTCTTTAACAGTTTTATCTGAACTGCATCCTCCCTCTGCTGTTAGTAACAAGTCTTCGGCAACAAAGGTGACGACTTGCCTGTTTCAGTGCACGCTCAATCTCCACTCCCTGAGCCCAAGGTACAGCGGGATTGGCCAGGCAGTCACCATTGTTGGCCCTCCTGGTGAAGTCGATGCGCTGTTTGTGCAGGTACCGGAAGGCCTCCGTCATCACCTGCACAGCGTCGTACGTCAGCGCTGATGTGTACTAAGAAAAGAACAAGGGGATTACATATTGTCATGGATTTAGGAACCCTGCTCTTCCCAGTCTGTCTTTAATTCATCACCACAATAACTTTCCCCAAATCTGGCAATATTTAATCAGTTTTAGTCCCCAACTAGCCTGGAAGCCAGCCCAAACTTTCTCACGCCCAAAAACTGGGAACTCATTATACCCCAGGCAAGATCTGTTTTGTCAATCAATTTGGACGGGCTTTATGGGGTGATGGGGGAAGAGTTACAGCAACATACATAGTCATTCATTGAGTTCAATTCGTTTTCATCAAAATGGCTCTGATTGCTTGTAGGACTATTCAATTACATGTGGCTGGAGACGGGCTGGGAAGTAATTTTATTTATATTAACAATAATAATCCTTTATTCTTTTTAAAAAAAACTTCAAATGTCATAAAGTGACGGAAGTAAAATGTTTAAATACCAATACAAAAAAGGACAGAAAATATTGTATTTATTGTATATTTAATAGTGTAGCTGGTCAACCATTCTTCAAGACATGAGAAATGAGAGAGACCAGACATCTAATACTGATGAGACACTCCAGCACACCATTTATATTCTAAACGTCTTTCTTTACTTGTAAATATTTCATAACAATCACATTCCATTTGGGCAAATCTGTGCAGTCTTAATTAGCAGAAATGAGCTTTGCTCTGCTGCAGACGTCTTTGGGACTTGTCTCAACAACACCCGTGCATCTAAATTTTCATCTGCAGTGGTTTGAGGCGATCTATTTTGGAACTGTCAGGTCGCTGCCGCAAGTCAAACCAAAGACCTTGAACTCACCCTTGCTTCATTAACTTTTAGTATAATTAGTTGACAAAAGAGGCTTCAAACGTCAGTTGTAACCTTAAGTTCATCCATCGAATAAATGAGGTTGACCACCAAGAGCCACTTTGTATATAAATTATCCTCCTCTGAAGTTCTGGCTCCACACCACTCCTCCTGCTCATTATCCTTCTTGTTCTTTAGACATCTTGTCCTAATTAGAGAGAATATGAAACGTTTGATGCCGGTGCTCTTTTAATGTGTTATCTGCTATATTTATGTCATGTACAGCAGAAAAGTTAGTTCTGTTTTGTAAATATCAGCAGGATTTTCACCTAGACTTGAACCACTTTCACGTCTGGCTGTGTGGCCAGAAGAGAACCTGAACAAAATCCTTGTGACAGATAGGAGGTGAAAGAATAGTTCTGATGATGGCACAAATTTTGAAGGTAAATTTTATGTTTCTGGGTTTAAATATGAAGAGTTGAATATCAGTTCTGTTAAAGTGCTGACATGTTTTTCTGCAGGAACTTGCTCCTAGGTTCTTAGAGCTTTTCACCACAGGGACTGGGGTTTTTATTAAGTTTATCCCACGAAATTATTTTACCCCACAAAAAGCCACAGCTCAGGGGGTAGTAAAAAACCTTTGGGAATTTTGAAACTGCTTTGTTGCTACTGCTTATTTCTTTTCCCATTTTGACTCAATGATTATGATTAGTATTTGCAAAGCAGTAAATCTTGAATTTCCTCCTTACTGTTGCTGCAGTGTCAAAGCTTTATAAGTCGTTATCATTGTTGGATTATATTCCGCATATTCTCCAACTACTGAAATGGAGTGGAGCAGGTTGTTGTATCGTTACATTCAAAAACTACGTGTAAAAACACACCCACCACTTTTCGCTGTTCCATATGTCAGGATTTGGCTGATATTCAGGTGCACACACACCACAGAGGAAATCCAGATAACTAAAAGTCTGGAGGAGCCTTTTACTTCCTTTACAAGGTTCAGGAGACTAAAACTCCCAGGGGCTGCATTGTTTAAATGAAAGGACCGATTTAAGCAGTAGCAAGTATCAATACAACATCTGATGTCATTTAAATGGCATACTTCACATGCAAAACGATGTGACTCAAATGTAAAAATGTTGGTACTTGCGCGTGAGTTAGTTTAATAGTGCGTAATAATCTTTACTCAGGGATGTGTTTAATAATTTAAACAGTGCGTGCATAAGTGAGAGAGACAGGAAATGTTGGCACTGCAGCCACACTTAAAAAGATAGCTTGAGTCAACAATTCTGCAGGTAGAAAATGTTGGCCGTGTATCCGTTTATCTGCAGGCATGTGTGTGCACACTGGGGCTCACCCTGATTTTGCTGTCGGCACCTGGATACTCCTTTTCTTCCAGGGCCTCCCATCGCTGGTCGAATTTGGAAACCAAAGGATCGTCGAAATCAACAATCTGAAAGCCGGAAACGTTGGCTCCACCGTACTGAATTTTGGACAAATCCCCATCAATGAAACCCTAAAAACATTACAAACACAGTTGTTATAGTTGGTATCACTGCATGAAAGAGAAATGACTTAAAATAAAATGTAGAGGTTGTTCAATCATACCAGATTGGCTATGATGTAGTGGTAGCCTTTAACGTGTCTGCCGATCGTGATGACCTGCGGGATTATGAGACACATATTACACAGAAATGTATGAAATTTCCCAAACGGATTACATAAATAAGTCTCGATTAAACAAGACAGCGTAATAAAACCTTTGGAACAAGTCCCTATGCTATACATTTGCCCAACACAGTTTTAATATGACTGCCAGCCGTTTCAAAGGAAGATATGTTCTCCCTGTTATTTTGTAAAGCTGACATTCTGACTCTATAATACACCAAGATCTTGACAGCCAGAGGTAAGACAGTCATACAAATAGCGAAGGTTCAATCCAAACTATGCAAATCTACCACTATATTCAGAAATCAGAACCCTAACATAGCTGACTGTCTTGGCTACTGAGAAAAAAAGCTGCATTTACAGTCACAGATTCTGCTAGACAGAGATATCGACTTCCAAAGCCACGTCCCTTATCAGCAGAGAAAAAAAAAGAAGAAAATAATGGCATAAATATCTCCGCTAGCCACCATTTCACTAGCTCATATAAGTGACACACCTGAAACTAATCCTGCTATTTGACTGGCACCGTTTGTCAGCGCTGCTACCTGAAGCAGATTTGAATAATAACATCTTGTATCTTCAATGTAAATGCCTTGGACACGAAGCAAGAAACTTCCACCTGAACGGATTCTGTTTCCCCCCCGATAAAGAGGCGAAGAGGCTGTAGACATTGATTTCCCTCAGCATTCGGTTAAACAGACGTCTGCGTGCTTTAAATGCTGATCGATAAGCCTCTCTTGTGGGTAGAAGGTGGAGTAAAAATAACCTGTTTATGTGCATTTGTTCTGCCTTTAATTGCGGTTCTGTTTACACACCAAATGAACAATTAGTATAATTGTTATGGTGCCGTCTTACTTCTGCTGGGCAGCTGGGTTCGTGTGACAGTGTTGTTTTTTGAAATGCTCTATCAAATGCACATACTTCAGTGGAGTATTGCTTTTGTCCTACAGGAGAAACTAAAGGACAATGAGGCTGTTGGCATTTCCTTTTATCATTTGAGAACAGCTGCAGATATTAAACACTTTGCTGTAATATCACCAGGTTTGTCAAAAGCTTGCCCATTCAAATAAATAACCTACTAATACAGTTGTTCTGTACTGGCTTTATAAACAACAGTCCCACTGGGTCACTCAACATGATGCCTATGAAGCCAACATGAAGCATGTCAGTTTCTGCCTCTTCACTCCACAATACCTGATCCATAATGTCTTTGACTTTGTCCTGCTCACAGTCCAGGATCACTCTCCTCTCCTTCTTGTTCTCCAGATCCTGGAACAGGGAGCGGTAAGCCTCATCCTTTCTCTCATCTTTCAGGTTCCCCACATTGATGGCTGTCACCTGCCACTTCTTCTCTGCTGCTGTATCCAGAACAACCTGCAGCGTTGTCAGGCCTGAGGACAGAATATATGTAGAGTTAAATCATTTTTCATACTCTCAGCTATCCTTGGCATAAATCTGTGTTGTTGAGAACATTTTGATTTATTCTCCTTGCCAATGGTGAGAAAACCCTTTAACCACAGCAGGAAGATAATAACTCTAAGTAGATACTCATCGCATGTGTCTCTGTTTCAATGTATGTGTTGAAACTAGTCTGCTAACATTCTCCAAAATCTTTTTGGCCATACGCCATGTTTGTGGGCTCATTATTGGCAAAGCCACAGGCGAATTTCAAAAGTAACCACTGATGAGGGAAGTCAAAGCAATGAAGCAAAAACCAATTGCTGAAGCAGAAAAAAAGAAAAACAAATTATGTGGCAGACAAAACCTCTTCAGTGGTTCTTTTATTGCAGACAGGCTGCATTCACCATCTATTTATTCAGGTTTTACAGCGACTCTGTGCCTTATGTAAAGAGCTCATCAAGATGAGTCACAGGTGTTCTGGCATGAACCTGTGGGAGGAAAATGGGTCTAACAATACACTTGACTGCATCAATACCAAAACCTTTAGTTGTTATTGTATGTTTTTGCATTTTGCACATTTTATTCTTCTTTTTTTCTGCTGTTCTTCAGAGTGTAGTTAATAACATAACAATCCTTACTAAAGTTCCACCAACTCAGTTGTTCTGGAGCTTTTAATTGAATGATATTTAAAAAATGCAACCATGTCATATCATAGGACCACTTGCATGAGCTATGTTCTTATCTATTCATTACTAATCCAATAGAACAAAGGAATTTAATAAAGAACAGGCCCAGTTGCTGAATCTGAGTAATTCAATTACACGTAGCAGCTGTCCAAGTGCTATCTGGTAAAGGCAAAGACTATAGCGTCCATTTGATCTTACAGTATATTCCCATCGCCCTCTCTATCTTGTTTCACTGTTGAATCTTTGCTGATATTGATCCCTCGTCTGCAGAGGGTAGTTAGAGAGTGGTTTGATAAAAGGGTTGAGTGTTTCATTCCGACTCGCCATAGTGAGGTGAATTACAGATGTAATCAATTTCATGCGACGGGGCAGTGGTTTTATGGCGATGGTGAGCAAAATGGAGACTTGCAGTTTTATCTGACTGAAATATACATCATAGTTAGAGGAAGGTCACCGTGGTGTGCTTAAAATTGGCAGTTTTACCGACGGTTATTAAATGAGATCATCAGAATTCAGAGAGACTTCTAATGAATATGCAGAATGAACGAAAGCAAAGTGTTAAAGTAACTGTTGATTCTGCATTAACTTTGATCAAGGTTTAATTATAACCTGTGATCATTGTCAAATTGCTTTTCTTTTCACTGATCTTATTCAAGAATGTATTGACATAAGATATGGCCAATGTCCAATATCAGTTTCAAATGTTCAAAAGAGTTAATGCCCACAAAACCATCAAAAATCAGGACTTTGCATATTTTTTCTTATATTTGCTGCCGTTATCTTATCTGTCTCTGACCTGGAAGCCACCCCAAAGTTCCCACTCCAACAAAATGTTCATTCATTCATTCATGTACTGTAACTGCTTGTCCTGTGAAGGGTTGCGGGGGGTGCTGGAGCCTATCCCAGCTGCCAACAAAATGTTTGTTAGAGAATTTTGGTTTGGAGTTGCACTGTTCTAGAAATGGTTAGGCCTGGCAAAAATCTGTTGGGCCAATCACATCCTAGAAATTAGGTGTTTGGATCCCGTTATATCATATTTTGTTAAAGATGACAAGATTTTTTCTCCATATCCTGCTACATCAGGTCAATCTGTCTACATGTACAATGAAAAACTTGAACTTTATTATGCCATTCATTCAAAGCACTGCACTGGAAATCAAAGATGTTAGGTAACTTATTAACCCTTAAGTTGTCTTGGATTTAAAAGGTCAAGGCACTTGTGGATATGAACAAGTACAAAGCAGTGCCAAGTAGCATGTTGCTAATCAGGAAACTGACAGACATATCTTATCTGTAACGAGTAACAGTGAACCATAACTTCTAATTTCCAGTGAGAAGAGTATTTTGTCTCACACATGTTCATACATCAAAAACAGCTGAATAAGTATAGGAATTCATGAGCATACGCAAAATATTATGCAAAATGATTTAAATGAGACTAGGACGGGCTTACAAATACGCCATAGAGAAAATCAATCCAATACCTACAAAAGCATCATCATATTAACCATCATCTCTTTGCTCCAAGCTATTCTCACTTATTCATTACAGTAAAGGTCCAACATCATTCCCTCGGGGTTACTTCTCAACTTTCTGAATAATGTTAATTGAGGCATCACTTAAATCAGGTGGTATATAGTAATAGAGCCTCTTCGATTGAAAAAAGAAAAATATTGCCTGCAGTGCTGTTATCATTATATGTCTGTTGTAACATTTAGTTAAAACTGCATGTAAATTAGTTAAGATGATTGCAGGGGGCATAATATACATTAATACATAGATGTATTAATATACATCAATAGTACTAGGGTTAGTACTAGTAACCCCCTAACCCTAACCCTAACCCTTCAATAGCAATCAAATCAGCTTCATCTGCCATGTTTATTTGTACACACATACAAGAGTGAGCACACTTGGAGCAGTGGGTAGTCATACAAGGTGCCTGGGCATGAGTTTGGGGGGTTTAATGCTTGATCAAGGCACCTCCATGGACATAGAGGAGATCGAACCCGTGACCTCACAGTTGCAACGCGGTATCTCCCTGACTTAGCATAATTCCTGGAAGCAGGAAATAACAGATGAATGGCTTGGTCCAACCAAATTTCAAACTTCTTCCACACGTTTGTGGCAAAACTCGGAACATACAGACACTTTAAAACTGATTGACATTTTGGAGACTGTGCTTATCTGCTTCCTTGCTGAAATTCAAACTCTGTAAGGGCAGACAAAAATATTAATATTAATACTGAAAGGAAAAAGAATCCTAGGCCTGTAATGGCTTGTGATTTTCGGTCTCTTGTTGTAAAAATCCTCTCTTCATAAAGAACACACTGGTTCTGACAATAAAGGTTGGTTTCTCCGTATCCAAGAGACATTCCAAAGATCTGGAGGGAAATGTACTTCCTGAAGTCCATCTGAGAACACATCAGCATTCAATGAGCTGAAGAAATGCAGAAAAGAATACTCAGTGTGCCCACACATATTCATCCATTATCAAAAGCGACTTACTGACAGCAGCTGACAATGGCAGTGCTGGTTCATCTGTTAGTCTCAACGTGCTAATAAAATTCATCATAACCAGTGGCAACTCCACTGCCTCCTCTCTCTTAGCTCCCTGAGAAACACCCCCGCACACATCCTTGCATCATTTACCAGCCAGCTCAGTGACTTACAATCTCTCTCGCTCTTTCTCTCTTCTGCTCTCTCCACACTTTGGTTGCCATGGGAATGAGTGGATCACACTGACCTAATTAGACAGCCATGCAGTGATGAAATATGCACAACAGGCCCCTTTAGTGCCATGGTGGACGTACAGTAGAGACAGCAGGTTATCACTAGCGTTAGCATGGGGACAATCTAAAACAGCTGGTGCTTCTGATTTTGGAGAGGAGCTGTATTTGATTCTGCTGTCAGTCAGGGCAAGGCTGGCTGGGAAGACTTAGCAATAAATGCTGGGAGAGGAGGACGAAAAGCTTAGCACAGCGATGAGAAGGGATCGTACCGTATGCGCGGCACTCTGGGGTGCTGTGAGTGGATAAAGAGAAGGCTGAGTGTGTGAGGCTGAAAATGTACTGAGGGAGAGTTTAAGTGATGCAAAACAATAAAGTTAAAAGTAAAAAAAAATGCACTCAATCCCTCGTAATCCATTGGTACTACAGTATACACTATGTTCTGTCTAAACACTGATGTATAGACAGCAGCCATCCCACTTTTCTGAGCTGATTCACTTCCTGTTACCTTAAGCCACTCAGTGTATTATTTAAATGTTCTTGTGAGCCGTCATTGGGCATTCATCAACACTGAACACCCCTAAAGTGCTTTTTGAAAGCTCTCCCAGCATTCATCTTTATAGCGTGCTGAAAATACAACCAGCTGTCTTCCATTGTACGTTTTCACGTGTTGCTAGCTCAATTAAACAATGGAACTCTGCAATTTCCAGACTTATCAAACACGCATTGTAGCTGGAACCTTTCAGAGAGTGAGGGAAAATGTCCGCTCCAAGAAATATAATCTTATTTCCAGACTTGAAAGGATCTGTGTCAAACAGAAAAGAATCACTAATGAAAAAGGATCAAAGAATAGGAGCAGAATAGATTTGAATATGAAGTAAGTCTGGATATTACAGGACGGATCATTTTTCATCCAGAATAAATTCAGCCTGTGATCTTGTACAGATTTGAGACAACAGGTGCACAGGCTCAGCAGAAACAGTTTCCCATTTTTAATGTGTTTTAATCGCTGTATTAATGGAAGGCTGATCAATAATGAGTGCTATCTCGCATGCACTCTTTCCAAGTCCCAATATTTGCATAAGTCTGTATGTTACAAGTATGTGACAAGAAGAGCAGTAGTTCTTGACATTAAGGTACAACTTGTTACCAGATATAACCAGTTTAGATCAGCTGGGTGTTTAGTATTTGTATGTGTGTGAGTATGGAATCTGTCTTCTTACTAAAAGCATTGACCCAGAGGCCAAGTCTGCTCCCAGATGTGAATGTGAGTTTACAGTTTGATTGTTAAGCAGTGCAGAGCTGAAAAAATGATAAACTTAATTTGTATTTGCATACAGACAGGTACTTTTTTTGACAGTATGCATATTATTCGTTCTGTGAAGCAAGGTGCAACTGTTCGACTGCATCAGAATTTGTCTCATATCAAGGGCATAATGCAAAACACACCTCAGTGAAGCATGAGTGTGGAAACCGTACGCTGCAGGGCTTATCATCTCCACTGTGTGTCAAAGATGACTCCATGCCTCCCCTTCCCTTGATATTACATAAAACAGACTCTCAAATAGAGGAGGTGCTAATGTTGATCATATGTGACATGTTGTTCATCATGAACCAAAATGCCCTTTACCTGTGCTGTACTACTTGCATCCAGTGGATTTTATTTTTACAGTTGGTGAATGCATTGTTGTTTGTGGGGGGGATTAAGTCACTGCTCCTCGTCTACATAATGGTCTTACCTCGATCGCTGTCGTACAGATAGGCAAACTTGTCCCACTTATAGTACTCGATAAGGCTGAGGAGGGGCCCCTTGATATCGGGTCGCATCTGGATAATGAACTGCTGATTTCCATCCAGGGGGAAGCTGGGCGTTATGAAGGAGACATGTAGCGTCCCACAAAACGACGTGATGGTGTTGACGGATTTCTTGTCGTAGAATCCAAAAATGGCATACACCCCTCTCGAGAACTGAGAACAGACTGAAAGACAAAGAAATATATTAGTTGATGTTTCTCTCACATCCTTTTAATCTTTATTTAAAATAGGCTTATTTCTCTACAACATATGAACCATATGTTGTTTAGTTCAGTAGCAGGCATTTTGCCAGAACAATCTCAAATCTTCCGTTTGTAACAACATATTCTTTGCACAGCATACAGAACTTCCTGCTATATCTCATAACAATGTATATAAGCAAGACCTTTATTGGAATCCTTCAGCCCACATTAGGGCCAGACAGAACTATTAAGGGACGTCTCTTTCGGTTTCCCTTGCAGCTGATTAATGGATAATTTCCCATAAGCTCTGTCAGGGGAGTGCTAGTATTCAATAGTAAAAGATCCATTGTAGGGCAGTCACGATGTGAAACTTTTATGCGCTGATACAGTGGGAATAAGTGGTGTTGAATATGATTCAAGCATTCACCATATCTGTGTATCAGTTCTTCATATGCAATATCAGCCTGTGCTATACTATGACATACTGTAATTGTACTGTCTTCTGTTTGATTTCTGCTCAAGCAGAAAAACTTTTCTTCCCTGGAGGATGAATATGTGGCAGGCCAAATGTGCTACAATGCACTGCTTCACCACCATCTATTGGCAGCAGATGTGTCCACTGTAGATTATATAATACATCTTAGGATGGTGTTAAATTTGAATGACTTCCTTGTTAAGAACCTTTTAGGGCACACAACATTTATGATGACTCTGTGTTTGAGGGAGATTTTTTTGGATTAAGTCCTCATTCTGTTGACTTTGCAAACCCACATTATTCAATACTTAATGGCACGCGCTCAGGAACATACAGTGTACTAACTTGCTGTCCGTTTACATTCATTACACAAAAACCAGAAAGGTGGACTGTAGGACTGAAGGATAAACATGAAATGTCTGAGTAATCCTGAGGTTGCAGGCTATTTCTCAAACATTGTACTGGGGTCAGCAAATTGGCACGATGCTTGTAAATGTGTATTGACTGAATGTAAGTTAATCAGGGTTATTGATTTGTACATATGTGTCTTCCAGTGTAATTAATCTAATGAGGCATTTCCTCCTCCACAATATTACTGGGATGACTTGCTGACAAAGGGAACTAGAATCCATATATCAGATATTAGCGAGCTTGGTGTAAGTACTGTAGGCACGCTGCCACTTCTGTTCTGGCTGTGGCAGCTATCTTTGATGAAATGTAAACATGTCGAGCTGCACAAAGAGCGACTGTTGCGGTCTTCACACGGCAATCAAGGAATGCCGTCAACAGATTCACATGGAAGCCTCAAACTTCTTCTTCCTCACTCACACTCTTTCTTTAATGGTTCATGTATGCACCCAGTGAGCCTTTACAGCAACTTTCTAAAACTGTTAATCAGCAACTTCATTAGTGAGGCTGAAATTAACAGCAGCTCATTAAAGTTTGTCTCTGGCGAATGAATCAAGCAGCCTGCAGTATTCATTCTCAGTCCATTCTATAACTTTGTTTCCACTAAACATGGCAGACTCAAAACCACACAAACTTGGATTAAACTAAATCATTTTGCCTCTAGCAAAGTGGAGGAGTTATTCTGGGTGAAGTAAAAGTCTTATTTATCTTCTGAATTTTTAACAGTGAATGACTTTGATGTACATACAACTCAACATCAACTAAGCATCAACACAGAAGATGACTGTCCATGTCAGAAACTATCTGGGTCATACATGGACATGTGTTTAATCTTAAATTTTAAATGCACATGACATCTGTGTTGCAGTTTTTTAACAAACTGCAAGGAAAGTAAATGTGCTCAGACACCCCTGGCTGATTGTGTCCCCTTGTCAAAAGCAGCAAAGGCTTTATGATCATAGTAATATTGTTGAGGCCGTTCTCTATACCTTTAGAAATGTTAACATATCCAAGAGAGTTTCAGTGTGGAAGGATAATGAGAATATCAATAAAAAACGAAAATAATACTGTGTAGCCAAGAGCCACGAATTTGCTGCACTCTGAAATTGACAGAAAAATTAAATGAAAAAAAAATTTCTGCATAAATTGTCTGGTTTCTTCATACTGAAATAATTTATTTTGCTGTACAAAATAATTTCAAACAATAATGTATGGAGCAGTGAAAGTGTACTCATTCCCTAATCTTCCAAAAATTCAGCCCATAATCAGAGCTCCACAACACAAAGAGTACATCCAGAATAGGCCAAAATAGCGTGGCCGAGGCCAGATTTAATCCACCGCCAGTGTTTCAAATGTTTTAAAAGCTGTACAGATCCGTTGACATGATCAATTAAACGTTCATCGCAGCCAAACGAGACAAACGGTGAACAGCAGTCCGATCGCCTCCGTCATACTGTGACACCGTCCCTAATCTTTATAGCAGATGACAGTGGCCATTAATTTGGCGAGATGAGACCTCGCTAATGTAATTTCACTTTTGTCTTATTGCAAGCTAACAGAACCTAAAGTGTGTCGTCTGTTAGCTGTCACAGTCTAACAGGAGAATGATTTTCTACAGTTCAACGAGGGGGAATGAAACATCCCTAAGCCGATACGTAGGTTAGATTACATGTTCAGTGAGTTATGACACTCTATTCATGCAGATGATTGACCGGAATGAAGCCTGAAACAAATGACAATCATTTCAGGAATAACTGATTTATTTATATCTAACAGGTAGCGTGCAAAATATGTATAGTTAAAAATCGGTATGAATTGAGGCGAAATCCAGTTCAGTTTATTGGGTCAACTGTTGCTTACTCTATCTCACATTTTTCTGTTACCATTTAAAACAACCAAAATATTTTTTTCTCACAATGTAACATGCTACATATTAATTGGATAAGTAAAAGTTAATGCTCTTTCTTCAGCTGCTGTGGTTATTCCTGGCATCATTCTAATATTCATATATATTACACTATTGCACATAGAGTATCAATGGAATTCTACTAATCCAATAATCTGTCCGCTGGAGATATTACTGTTTCTTTTGTATATTTTTACACTCAAACCCTTTAATAATCTTATAAATAATGATATGGAGTCCATTGGGATGGATAGATTGAACAGAATAGTACATTTTTGATAGTAATCCTTGTCCATGCTTTTAAGGAGCCATTCTGCTCTGTGAAGAATAATTTTATTTTTGATATTCTGGTTGGTTTTTCCGCTATAAATTGTTAGACTGATTTGATTTTAAGACAGATTGGATACTAGCCACTGTGGTTCAATATCAACGATGTCTTCTTGTGATGAGGTCAGCTGTGAGAATCAATCTTTTACTGAATATGGTCATGTATAGGTTTTCTGACATCTTCTATCATTAGAAGAAGGTGAATCTCACCAAGACAATACTATACATTATTTTATATTCTCTTGCATTAAATTCTTTGTGCACCTCAGATACAGTAGATGTCATGTGTTTGTAAGTCACTGTCATATTTTGTGTTGTATGACATGAGAACTCTCTGCAAAAGCAGCCAAAGCTTATATTTGTTCCTAGATAGAAAGAAATAGAAAACTCCTATTTCATCATGGCATCATAAAACAGAATAAATCCACCCTAGCACCCTTACTGCCATTTCCTGAAGGTAATGGAGCTGTAGAGCGTCTTTCTGTCTCTGTCACATCCATCCATTGTCATGTTGCTAAGGCTTTCTGTGCTGATAGTCTCGCTGGTGAGCTTGCTGAGTTTGCCCAGGATTAAAACTCTCTGAGCTCATGCTTAGAGACTGGATATCCCCATGACTGTGCAGCAGCTTATGCAGAGCGAACAGTTTGACAACATGTTACTTTTTTTTTTTTTTTTTTTACCAAATATGGTAATTCACATCTAGAAGCAATGTGCTAACCATTTGTCTGGGCAGCAACTGATCTGAGGTTTCTGCTGGCTGTGGGATGTGACCGCGGAAGAACGAAGAGCAGGAGGTTTTTAATGGGCGAGACGTTAACGTGCACTTCTTCGATAGGGAATTTGGAAATGTTTAATTAAGAAAGAAAAGCCTGCCACAAACAGAAACTCTCAGAAACACTGAGGATTGTGGAAAAAGCCATTAAGCTCTGTCACATCTGAGTGCTTTTCAGTGAAACCAGCAACTATTTGCCCCCTAGAAATCCCCCTGTGAGCGGCAAAAAAAGACGTGACTGGATAAATCTCTTTTTGTAGTGTTGACGAGGTCACCCTAATTAGGCACCACGAGCACAATGTTGGAACAAGTCTGATTATTGCTCACTGCTGGGCCGGAAAGTTGTAGTTCAGAGCCAGTTTTCCCTCTCGATCATTGTGTTCAGAAAGATAAAGTGAAAAAAAGCATTAACAAATAAATGCGTTTGTACTTAATCTGGGGAATGTTCAAGCAAGATAAACATACTTTGGATTCGGGGCCCTTTTAATCCTAACATTGTGCTTACAGACAATGATGCATAGTACATAATATATTGTAGATACATGTGTTCTAGTGTCTATGCAGCTGATTTGTTTATGTCTGGTTACGGATGAGTGATCTTGTTGGTCCGATGTTCACTTGAAAAATCTGGATTCTTCCATCCATGAGCCAGTAATGCCACAGTAGATTAGCCATTTGAGGAAATAAAACATGAGAAATATAACTAAATTAAAACTGTACATAGCCCAAAAACAAGGCAGGCAATGGTTGGTGTAGTATGTAAAATGTAGAAAAAGAACAACAAAGAAAGAAAACAACAAAGTGTAGAAGATATGTATCTGCACTTTCTGCACTGGAATATTTGGAAAGAAAATGCTTTCTTTATCATAAAGGCATAGAGAGTTGCGCGAATGGAGCCTGAATCAATCCTTGCTTCTGTTCCTTTTAGATCTTCACATTTAACACAGCAGCTTTAATGCCATATTGTGCTGTAGAGATTTGGGATCCCTCACTGGTGATTTTCCAAATATTCAGTGTTGATTGTAAGGCCCTCCCTTGACTATATGTGGCACCTGCTGATGCGTGCATATGGCTAATGTATTTATTTATAGGCACTGCCTGCAAGAGTAATTGTCTTCTCACTTCATACAAATGCATGGCAATGTGGCAATGCGTGTTCTGAGGAATTTATTTATTTAATTGTATGACTAATTATGTGTCTAGTTAGGACTTTCATACAAAAATGCAATTTGACTTTAATCATACTTTTATTGTTGTTATATTATGTACAGCGTATTCTCTGCTGCATTTTGATAGTGATTAATGGACTGATTTGATTTGCACAGAATATGCAGCAGATGCTCAGCAGCATTAAGCAACAAACGACGTGGATCATTTGCATTTATTTTTGTTATGTCTGAAGCTGGTATAAGGTTAATGGATGGACCCCGACAAGTCAACTTTCTTTGTAGCAAAACATTTCCTGTGCAGTGTTTGTATCACAGCTGTCTAAGCACTCATTAGACGCTCTCTGGTCATCAGGAGTTTCTAATCGCCTCATCATCACAAGGAAGTTAAATCTGCTGCAGTAGCGACTCTGGCAGAGTCTATCACCTTCCAAGGAGAAGGTGTACCCTGTGAAATATATTTAGCCGTCCCAATTAGCTGACCTCATTTTCTCCACCGTGGCACTGAAGGCATCTCCACTGCTCTGCCACTGTTTACACGACTGCTTTAATGCTGATCAAAAGATAAAACATGCATAAATTAACAGCGAATAAAGCAACTTCCGCTAACATGTAATATGTCTTGCATTGATGTGAAATTTGAGGCAGGGTGAAAGATAATGTTTGGGCTTTTTGTTGCAAATTAAGTCAGTTTGATCATCCCTAATGAGACCTAAACCTCTGATCGTAGTGAGACAGCTGCAAAGCCATAACTTTGCTGTCGTTATGTTTAAATGTCATAATGTCAAGATCCAAGGAAGTTGACTCATTAGTTAAAAACACACATCTGCCATATGTAGTTGCAGTGGTCAAAGGGGGGCAATATTCATTAAATAAACATTAACAAAACTATCTGCTACTTAATAGAAGACCAGTGCAAATGCAAAATGGTGAATCAGTGTATAACACACACACACAAACACACACACATTCACACGCCACGTCAGTGTGGTGACAGTCATCAGCAGTCCAGTCACAGCAAACAGAACTGACTGTTAGATATCTCATCTTCTCCACTGCTGTTCTCACCACCAAAAAAACACCTCGGGACATTGGGGCTTTTATGTAAAACGAATCTGTCAGCAGTTGCCGTGGCGGCTTAAAGACACCAACCTTTCCATCCCTGATATAGTTGTTGCACAGACAGACTTTGACTTTGTGTATCTCCAAAAGACTGGACAAACTTGGTGGTTTGTCAGTCTATTCCAAAACAGTACAAAAAATAGATTATTATATTTCAGCAATGTTCTCATGTTCCATGCGATCAAGGAAGCTGATTTCTGGCTGCCTTGGCGTCACTTACTGCCTCATTTCCACTTACGCTCCACCACGTTGCCCACTTTTCAGTTAGTCAGAAATTAGGCAGAGTCAAGCACTGCCAAGATGACGACAGCCGAAGCCAGCACTGAGCTTCAGCCGCACTTAAGGAAACCTTCAGGGGATCTATGAGTTGTAAGTCGGTGTTTTAAAGGGGGGTTATGTGCCAGACCTGTTCTTGGCTGGAACCAGGTCTCAGGCAATTAGCAGTCTTCATGCTAACCTACAAGGGATCGCTATGACTGAATCTAGACTACTTAAACACTTATTGCATGAGACCTACTCATCGTCATGATCAGAAATATAGACATATTTTCTTAAGTTTCCCTTTTTAAAAAATGCATTTTTATTTCTCTTTTGCATCTTAGACAATAAACCTGTCCAGGGTGTACCCCCGCCTCTCGCCCGATGACAGCTGGGATAGGTTCCAGCAGACCCCCGTGACCCTTAACAGGAATAAGCGGGTACAGAAGATGAATGAATGAATCTTAGACAATAGACACCTTTCTTAAAAAAGTCTCATTTTTTTCTGTCCTGGGTGATCTCAACATTTTTAGGGTTTTTCACTGTCCTCCTGTCTAATAGCTTGAAGTGCTGTAGCTTTCCAGTCCAAATTCATGGCTGTCTTCCTAAAAACTCTTGTTAAATTGTATCCTTATCATTAGGGCTCAGATACAGAAAATGAACAGAGAGGTTTTTGACTTGAGGCTCTGACACAATAACAATTTTGAAACTTCATTCATTTTTCTTCCTCTCTCAATTAACACAATGTTTAGCCCAGAGCTGAATCCCTATTCACACTATCCTCAAATGTTTTCTTTAGGTTAAAGGACTGTGCATGATTGACTACATTTCATCAGTCTGCAACCTGCAACACTTACTAAAAGCAAAAATATTTATCAGAAACCTATCAAATTCATGGAGTGTGTTTTATTACTTCTAAAAGCTCTGTCTGCAGCCCACGAAGGCGTGATCTGGTTTCATTCCCTCTGAAGGCTGTTGCCAGGGTAACATATTTCAGCCATGTTCTTTGTCTACACAGCAGCAAATATTCACCTACATCATTTTATGCAGCATTGAGGCTTTAAATGTCATCTTTCAGAAAACAGCAAATGCAATCAGCAGAAAGGCTTAGATTCGCAGCTCCATCGGTTTGAACAGACTACCATTTATACGACAAGCAGAAATTGTTCTTAAATGTGAAAAGGTTACACAAGCTCAAATGATAGAATAAAGTTTCATCTGGAAATATCGTGATTATGGCGATGATTATTGGTCTTTCACTGATAACATGGACATACGTGCAGCGCAGCACTGCAGGCTGTTGCCTGGGTGACAGCTCTAAGTCATGCTTTTGAGTGGCCGATAGGAAGACTTCTGGGAGGTGTCAGTGTGGGCCAGCAAAGCCCACTGGGAAGTGTTTTTGTCTGCCTTTGAGCAGCTCTTCCGGCAGCTGGTCTCTAGAAGAACACTACAGCTCAGTTCTTATCAACTTCTGACCCCTCCTCCTCCCGCCTCCCATCCTATTTCTCCTATGTCTCCATGTCTCTTTCTCTCTCTTTTGTTCACTGACCTGTTTCCTGGAGGCTTTCTGATGGCTGTGCATGGAGGATGTAGGTTTCACCAGAACAGAGTCTGATGAATGCCCTTATACTAAAGGCGCAGCATGTGATCATTGTCAAGCATGTCCTCGTCGTCAGTTTAGCTCTGCTTTTCGTTGCTTTCTAAGCATTTCTGAATACTGTAGCTGAAGGCAGTGGGTGAGGAGCGGCCGTATGGGGGTCCTCGGAATCTGCCTGAACAGCTCATTTATGTCATTTATTGACTAAGCAGGACTGCTGACTACCGTGGCTAAATCACATAACTAACAATGTAAAGTCCTCACCAGGATTCCTCTGGTGAGTTTAAAATCAATAAACCTACCAAAGTCAAAACATTTAAATGGGAATGGTTTTTATTTTTTTATTTTTTTAAATCAGTCATGTTTAATGTGAAGTTGATGAAAATGGTTGCATGAATCAATCACCAGTTTTCGCTCGGCTTTGACATTAAAATCTTTTACAGCATGTCTATCAGGTTGCACTGGGCTGGTATCCACAGTCCTGGAAATTCTTAAAAATCTGAAACATGTTTTTCTTTTTTTTGCAAAAGCAAAATCCAACGAAAATACATTAAATGAAAACACGACAAAGAAGAATTCATTAAAAACATTATCTACAAAATTACTGAATGCCAATATCACATCTACCAAAGAGGCACTAAGTCAGGCTACATTTGCACTGTTGCCCATTAAGCTGGAATAATTTTACTTTCAGATGCATTCCTCTTTTTAGTCCTATTTATACAGATCTGATTGGAAGAGAGTAATCAAAATTTTGAGAAGATACACATTTCATCTATCAAGAATAAATCACATTCTTGCTGCTCTTTAAATGTAACGCTGAAGGTTAAATTTGTGGTATAATTTATGACAGCGCAAAAATTAGCAGGTAGCTTTCATTATATTGTCTAATGGATTCAGCAGGGCTCATTTGGTTTTACAGTGATTTGAATTCATTGCTCCCTACAGAGCAATAGCCTAACAAAAAAATGGTGTTGTAAATCGCGCACAGTCTGTTTTAAGGACTACTTATGGATTAGAGCTTTTAAGAACAGCTCTTCTGGCACATACATATTTTTCTATACAATACGGGCCAGCATGAGAAATGTTCTTTCTGCAGAGATTACATAACAAAAAAAATAAATAATAATAATCCAACTAATAGCAGCTCTCTGCGAAGGCTCATTTGTAGCACAATAAACATGCCGTGGAGTACTGTCTTGTGTTTCGGTGCACGAACGCACCAATCCATCCCACTAAGCACAAAGCAGAATTCTTCAGCCATATTGATTCTCCAAAGCCAGCCCATACATCACACACAGCTACTTTGTACGCATTTCATCCGCCTCCTGTAATAAAACGTACCACATGTTCACTGACCTTTTGTGGAAATACCAAAGCAGACTCTCGATCTGCGGTTCTATGTTCTAATGATCTTGGAACCTGCCAGAGCAAAATTAGTTACATCTAACAAAAACAAGGCTTCATTCAGCATCCGAGAGAGCAGCTGCCATAGCGATCAGACAGAGAAGAAACATTAACGCACATAATGATTTGTTTGGTGATTCCAAATGACACACGTGGCGCATACTTTCAGGTTTTTACTTTAGGCGTCCTCCGGTTTTAGTCCTTTCTCAAAAACAAAACACTGCTTTCTTGTTCCCTGGGCTCTCTCTTTCATTAGAGGAGCCGCAAGGGGAAACATGTCACCAACACCATGAATCTCAGCTTCCCGGGTCGCACAAGACGACCTTGTATCTCTCATCAGCTCACCATCTCCATTTGACCCCTGACTCGACATCTCTTCCTTGACCCTTAGTTTAACCATCCGTTACTGATCGTCACACAACAAGCCGTCACTATTTCCATTCAGTAATGTATTTATACATCTACATCCAAAGTCTTTTCTTTGTCCATCATATCATATCAGGTTATTTGGATTCTATATTAAAAAAAATAATAATAATACAGATTTATCTAATTAATTCCAACTATGTCTACTTTGTAGTTTTGGGGATAAGTGCCAAGTTCTAATCATTCATTCAGTTTGCATTCATCTTCTGTAACTGCTTGTCCTGCGCAAACTCCACACAGAAAGGCCCCAGTCGGCCTGGATTCGAACCCGGAATCTTCTTGGTGTGAGGCATCAGTGCTAACCATCACACCCCTGTGCCGCCCAAGTTTTAATCAATAAAAAGAAATATTTTGCTGCAAGTGTTTTGATTTTTGGAGCTATCGTGGCCCTCATGTTTGAACCATTTTATAAGCCTTCCAGATCTGGAGTAAAGCACTGCTAAGAAACATCCTCACTGGAATTGTTGCGATGCAACGATGTATGCTATCATACAATAAACGCATTACCTATACTGTGCTATTAAACAATATATTTAGGGAAGCTAACAAGCTGACATAATTAAACATTTATGAATTACAAAAAGGAGATGAGATGCTTTATATATATATATAAAAAAAAAATCCTAACAAGTGGCAAACTGCAACTCCTGAGAATGGCTTCATGTTTCGTACGCAGCGCTCTCCTGCACATTATCAGTGTTGACATTGTGTTTTTGTCAAAGCTTACACACTTGGAATTAGAGCTGGTAAAAAGCCCCATAGGGGGAAAAAAAGACAGAGATTACACAATATTCTTACTTGTTGTGACCTTCTGGAGGCCCTGGCTTTCAACAATAAAAAGAGCATTAGACAGTAAGGTTGGTTGCAGCTGCAGTCCTTTCGTGGGAGTTTATGTCTTCCTCGCTATGTGAGATTTTCATGCAAATTGGACTATTTTTAACAAGCACCTCTGTTGTATGGACCATGGCACACAGATATTTGCTCTGAAGTAATCTGTTTGCATTGCTGAAAAAATAAATAATACATTGTAGCTGTGCCAGAACCCATTGAATAATATGAAATAAATTTTGATAATTCCAAATGGTTTTACTTCCAAAAGTGATTTTCATAACTCCATCTGTTCAACCGTTCTCCGATTGCACAAGTTCAGATTAACGTGGGTGAGCTGACCCTCAAGTCTGAAAATCTGTGTCCGTCCTGAAATCCTATTTATTTAGCCAGCAAATACATGGTCACCTTCTGGATATACTTTATCACACATAATGCTGTGACTTCCTTTCAGAAGATCTGAAAATGTGAGATCATTTATTGAGCTGCCCCCCTTTTTCAGAGATTCTCGTGCTGTTTTATCACAGCAGGGGGGGAGTGGAGCTGCCAAGACATGTGCTGGAGTTTTTTTTCTGCTTGTATCATTTTGAAATGTTTGCACAGCACTTGACAGGAACTTAAACTGTAGGTCTCCAAAGCTAACGCACATGGTCCAAACTCAGAATCTACCTCTACAGTGTATGAGCAACTTCACTTGTCTCCATTAGTTTTCAGGATGAAATAGACAGTTGGGAATAGTCTCCTGCCTGCTGTGTCTTTACATTGTCTTCTACCTGAGCGTGTGTCAGCTTGGTTGTCAACTCTTTCAGACACTGGTCACACATGACAGTCTCACCTGCCAGGACACATGGAGGCTGACCTAGCTTCTGTGAACGCAGCCGTTGGCTGAAATCCTATCTCTCTCTCTCTCTCTCTCTCTCTCTCTCTAACTTGTCATGTGTCTCTCCAAGTTCTTTGCTTTGTCACATCTAATTGTCAATGTCATTGTCAATTTAAATGCTTTGTCCTGGCACCCACTGCATACTTGGCTGTCCTTGTGGTCACTTTGCACTCTGAATTGCTTTTACTGTTGCCAATTTGACCTTATCTGTGCTGTGCGACTGACACTGCTGATTATGCTTTTCATATGCTAATTTATAATATTTAGTATTTTGTGATTTTTGCATGGAGCATTGCATCATATTGATGTGTGACTGATTCATTTGCTGTCACAGAAAAGCTAATACTACAAGGGAAAGCCTACAGACAGACAACACACTTACGTTATTGTGTATGTGAGTGATAGCTGAGACAGCGGAACCAAAAAAAAAAAAACACAACAAAAAAAAAAAAAAACACTATGCTAACACTTTTCACAGGTACCTGCAGTTTTAGAAGGACTAACAATCATGTGTTTGCTGTGTTGTAAAGAATAAAGACAATGCCATTTAACCTCTCTGCTTCTAGATTAAGGAGGACACCTTAACTAGAAAGTCGTTTAAGATTCAGAGAGTGTGACTTTTGTTTTGTTGACAGCTGCTGCCACTGTCACCATCAATCAATAACAGATTGTTGTGCAAATGAAATGATTTAATTTATTTAAGCAGGGAAACTGTCTATGCATAAATCACCATTGTTCCAATTCTATCATTCTGGCAAATGAACAGGGGTTCACCATGTGGAGGTCAATCAGTTTGATCTTCTAACCTCCAACTGTTGTAACAACTGTTCTAATCTTATTCCTGGCAAACTGTTTGGTGTTTCTGTGCTCATCTCCTCCACCTTTGCTCCCTTTGTTCCCTTCAAAGTGTTTTGATAGCTTGAAAGTTTTCCTCTCTCTTTTTCATGTTTGAGCTGAACAGCCGGGTGACTGACAAAAAAAAAAAAAAATGCATGAGAAAATTAAAACCCACCTATACAACACTTGAAAGAAACAATGAAATATTCATGACGTTACCACCTTAAAAACAGAAAACTACCCTATGCCCAACCTCTGTGCTCCCTCCCTCCATCAAATCCAGATCTGACTGAGATGGTCGGATCAAAGAAACCGCCTACAGACTGTGGCCTTACAGGGCTCCACATGAGGCTCCTTTAATGGAGACAAACATCCTGGCAGAGTAAATCAGTAGGGGAGCTCCACTGGTACATGAATGAAATCCAAGTAAACACTTTTTGTGATAGTTCATTCTTGAACTCCAGTCAATCATTTGTGTTGTTAAACAGTATTCTGGAGTGCCTTTTTTATTTTTAGCATTATTCCTGCTCTGAAAAGGGCAGTTTAATATCATTTTAACAGTTTGCACCCTTTGATGCGTGAAAGAAAAATTGTGCATGATCTGTAGAAAAGGCAACTGACAAGCCAACAGCTGCTGAGATGCGCTGGCTACAGTCCAGATGAGACCTTTTTGTTTAAGCAGGCAGACCATTAGGGAACAAGCTGTTGTAAGAGTACAATACTGCTGTCTGCAAAACAGGCAGTGTTTAACAGCACTATGGACAATGTATAGAAATATTTCAAATGGAGCTCCAAATGAAGAGAACAAAGTGAGTCGTGGTTAAGAGACAGGGCTAAAGAAACCTGCAGGGAAATTCATCTGCCCTCCTCATTGGAATACTATACCTCCATAAATCTATATTGTATTAATAGTTTTTTGGTTTTTTTGTCCTTGTTAATGTGCCTCACAGAAAGAAAAAATGCCTCTGTGCTGTTGCAAATTCCAGCCCTCCAAGGTTTTTTCCCCTGCAATCTTATCCACCTTTAGTTTGAGTCATCCTGCCCTTTGAAAAGGACACAGTCTGCCTAAAGAAAGCATCTCCTACATTTACATTGCATTCAGACTTTGCTCGGTGAAACATAACATTACAACAACAGCGAGCACTGGAACATGTCTGTCTGTCTGTCTGTCTGCTGCTTATCAAATTGTAAAGACAAATTATTCCAGTCTTTTTAATTCCTCATTTCTTATTTCTTTCCCTTTGTCCCAATCTCTCGTTCTCTCTCGGCACGCTCGACACAAACGGCATCAAATCATAATAACTTTGACAAGAACACCCTGTTAGACCAGACGAGGCAACCGGATCAAATCTTAATCGCCGCGATGATGGGAAGGACAGATTCTCCTTTATGCATGCTAATGAGCATCCTCCTTCAGCAGAACTAAAGGTTATTCACTGAATTAATGAAAAAAAACTACACATTCTCTGTTAAATGACTGCACAAATATACATGTCAGATTCATATAGGCCTCTTAAACAGAAATCAGCCCATTACTTGAAGTATAGCTTTGTTAATAACATGATTATACATATTTGATTCAATAAGTTATTTTACACATGTTCATGTTTTAGCTATTTTCTTTGAACAAACAAAAATAAAATACGATTTTTAGTGTATTGGAACTGCACATACATTCTCCCAAACTCCATTCAGCCAAAACTTTATGGATGCTGTTGTAACACTAAGCTCTTCATCTTAACAGTGATGAATTCTACGTGGCCAAGACAGCTGATCTATAATCATTCTAGCTACACAGCATCTCTATGACACGGTGCTTGACTCTTATGATAAATCTACCCTCCTGCTGTGGAGACAGCTACTCTCTGAAACCTAACTAGTTCTCATATTGAAACGGCAAGAGTAAGTGGCGTTGTTGGCATTGATGCTGTTGTCAACGGACAGGCTTTTAGGGCTTGATGAAAGGCTGGAGAAGAATGAATGGGTTTTTTATTTTTACAGATTATCATAGATGTAGGAGCGGACATCTAGATGGAGAGCCAAGAATAAAGCTTGGGTTTTGTCTTTTTAGGATAAAAGTCTGTGCTTAAATGAGGCAGTCTCAGTGCTGGTGCCGATACACTGTTTTTTGTGTGTGTTAAGAATAAATACATTAACACATGAGTGGATGAAATAATTAATAAATGTCATTTCCCACTGTATAAAAGCATGATATTCGCCCTGAAAGCTTTGACCGTCATCTTTCAATGAAAGCCAATAAGGTGACTCCATGTTGCATCATCCCTCCCTTAGCAATGCTGCTGTTCAGGTAAATCCAAATGGACATACGTTCTACAAAAACTTAATGCCAGCTCATTTCAATCAATACAAAAACATAGGGTCTAAATTCTCTGCTCTGTACTGAGATGAGACCTTCTGCAGGGTTTCTGTATATGATCAAGTTGCCGTGCTTCATAGTGACTACAGGGGATGAATACTGGATACTCAGTACTCGTGCTTGGAAGCTAAATGTCAAACAACCTCAGAAAAACCAAAGGGAAAACAAAAATGAAATGAAATTGAGCGTGAGCATCCATGCCTAGCGCTGGAAACAGCACAGTTTGAGTAAAGAATCTGTTTTTATTCTTAGATATTGCGGCTGTGTTTGATCTAATCTTCGTCATATAATCACACTGACTCAAGTTATTGCTTCCCTTGTGATGAGTCAATCCAAATCATATTGCCTTTGATGAAGGCTGTCAAAAGTTTGAAAGCTCTGCTAAACTGCAATTAGACTTATGTTTATCTTATTTGACTGTGAAGTTTAAATGCAATAGGAATTATTGACAAAATCGTTGACATTTTGGTTGAGTTTGAAATTGATTCTGTATTTTTTAAATTGTCTACTATAAGCTGCTGACTCTCTTAAAGCCAGCACAACACACATTTAGCTTTGTCTCAGCTTGTCTCTTGTCTTTGTATCATGAATAAATTATGATTTTAAGCTCCTGTTCTGGCCTAAAATGTAGTTCGTGTAGAGACTTTGAGATGTACTTGCAACTGTCACTGGAGGACAAGAAACTTTTTTTCCTTTCAAGCTTAGAGCACAAATGCATTTGAGCAACCTGCGGCGGATGCGGATGAAAACTAAGACATTGGATATGAGACAGGAGGCAACGTCCATCTGAGACCTTTGAATCATCCTATGCTATCTCAGGCTTGTATTTTTTGAGGGCACAGTGATAAGGGCTTGGTTGGGGCTGTATTCAGGGCAAGCTGAGATCCATAGAGGGTTTTTAGCCTCATTTTTTTGACCGCCGTGCTCCCAGGCCTATTTAATATTTCACAGCTCTCTCTGAAATGGAGGGGAATGCACTTAATTAAGTGTGAACAATAAATTGGCTATAACCAATTCTTTGCAGTGCATGTATATGGTCGGTTCAGGCTTTTGATCATGCAGCAAGGTCGCTGAATATGCGCGACCCTGGAATGCGCGTGCATTTAGATGCATGAAATTACAGTATGACATGATTCAACCATGACAAACAAGAACTTTGAAGTGTTAAATCGCCAGCCAGCTGTCAGTGACCTCAAACTGCTCAGTTGGTCTCAGAGGAGGAAGAGAGGTTGGCTTGGATAAAAGGTGGGTGTTAGACCTAGAGTATGGGTGCATACGATACACGTAGCAGCAGAAGAAGTTTTCTCAGTATTTTTTTATTGGTACAGTGACTGTACCGAGGCAAAAGTCTCATCATATGGAGCATCCAAGACATCCAAGACATCCAAGAAATAGTGGAACCATGTTACCATAGCCTTAATATGGGGAGGCCATGATTAGGCTTGGAATTAACTTTGAATTAACTTTAAAATATTAACCTGTTACGTTAAGTAAACTGAACACACTTGGGTCTTGATGGACTGCTTCTTGTATCCCCCTGCTGAAAAGTCCTAATGGTTTAGTCCATTCCTGCAGTTGGGTCTCTTAAGACTGGTAACTGAGCTACACTGTGCTGATGGATAGGGGTTCAAGTGAACTTTGAAGCAGTAGAAAAATGAACACTGTCACTGGGGAAACTGACAGACAAAAGTTATTGTATAGTTACCTGTGGTATAGTGTGTCGTTGCTCTAATAATTAGCCTACTTATAAATGCAACTTCAGAAACAGCCACAGACCCATTTATGCTGGAAGACTTGTTTTACAGCTTAATGATCGTGCTTGTTCAATTTTATGTTGCTTATAATTAACATTATAACTTTTGAAAATTGATTAGTTTAATGTAGTTGTAATTGTTTTTTACTGAAGGGAATGAGCCTTGCAGGAACAGCAATTTTAAGTTAACCAAAATTTAACTGTGCTACAAACTGGGCTGACACATTGGAAACTCATTTAACATACTTCTACAAATAAAACATAATTTCAATAACTTCATATGTGACAGTCTTATTGTGAAATATAGTAATACAATAGGTGTATCAACCATTAGATGGCTTTCCACCTTTAATGTCTTCTGTACAATCAAGATCTCAAAAACAGTGACAGAACAAATACATTCATTTCACATCAGCATAATCCTTAACTACAGCATGTCAAGCATTTTCACTTTCGGATTACAGATCACTTTACTACTGATAACTGTTAGGAATCCTATACAAAATGGCCTTCAATAGTCCTGTACCCTTGTTGTGCAGGTGGTTTGTCCAATTAGGAAAAGGGAAGAGAGAATAATGCTCTGTGTGTCAGAGAAGGTGCTAATAACAAAGGTGCAAACTATGGCTGTGCTGCATTTTAGAGACTGTTCATGCATCAAATTCATCAACTTTAGTCATTGGGGGGATTCCCAATTATTTTACTTTGTGATTTAAACTACAAGAAAAGGCAAACAGTGGAGGGAGTTTTCTGTTGCTGGTTAAACAGATGAAATATCTAATCTCATAGAAAACACTGAAGTGCTGCTGCTCCTATACCTTTACTATCAGAAACCAAGAAAATAAAGAAAAGACAATTACACAAACGTTCTAAAAACATCCAGCACATCACAGTTAAAAATGTTCGCTGCTGTCAGCATGAATTTCTGAATACATATTTTTAAGGCAAGCTGGAAAAACCCTCAAGAGACACATTATATGAATGAATGGACCCAACTGACGCAGCAAGACTTCCCCACTATCCTGCACTGCTCATAATGCATCTTGATATCACCCTTCACTGAATCTCCGTGACTGGTAAATGCCCACATCTTTCAAACTTGCTTCGTTATGCAGGATTTCTGTTCCCACATCGAAGCTGAGACAACCTTGAAGGCATCGTCGCAAGCTATTTCTCAAACTTAAAGATCTGCAGAAGTAAGTGCTTCAGCTGGCTGAGTAGGAGCCCTCGTGGCAGTATGCTGCAAATAAACTACATTTGAAACACAACACCAAACCAGGAAGAACTCATAGGGTGTGTTAGTCATCAGTCTCAGAGGTGCCTGCAATCTAGGAAGTTCAGACAAGATTCTTTTAAATTTATTGCTTTGGGTGGACAGCACACCAACGCAACTGTACACACGTACAAATACACAGTCACAACGACTCCCCTGGTCTTGGCAGCAGATGCAGGCCTGTCCAGATGAACCGTTATTGATGGAGGAATGTATCATCCTCCCTCCCACTGTCTCTGACACACACTGCATTGATGAAGCATGCTGCTGCACAGGCCAAGTACAACCAGAGAGTGATGTGCTCCATATTTTGTGAGTCTCATTTCTTGCAAGGAATTAAAACACTCCATGCGACCAAGACAGTACATCATATTGTAGGTGAATGTGCAAGTCTAAGTCTAAAGGTTGGTGCCCTTTTCCAAAGCTGGTAAGATTTATATACACTAAATGCAATAGAGTGAAGGTAAACCTGACTCTCACATCCAATAATCCACCAGAATCAAATAGCCTTTTATTGTGCTTTTCAGCTTCCAAACTGGAAGCGTGTGATCGTTCCTGAAATTCAACAGGAAGCTTATAAAAACTTGTAGTTAGTGTTTCAGCTTTCAGTGCACGTCAGCTTCAACATTTCTCCCCTTTATTCTCCCCTCCATGCTGTTTCAAAAAGTACATTTAAACAAAAGAAAAAGTGGCGGTGTTAATGTACTATAATTACAGACAGAGGCGGATTGTGAGGCAGACTGCCATCTACTGGATTAAAAAGCGCCCCCACCCACCTCAGCTCACCCCAGCCACTCTCAAGCCTCCCACTCAAGAAGTCAATTAGACGAGAGCTCATGCGCACACATTTTAGAAGCGCCACATGTATGCATGAACAAATTCAGCTTGGGGTCTGTGTAAGGAACACAGATATACCTTCGTACCGACTGTTTTTTAGCGTGGTAGTCATTTGCTTTGCTCGGGGCCGCAGAGGGGCGTAACGCTCACACAACATCCATCATGTGTTCATTTTCTGTACCCACTCAATCACCATTCAGGGTCTCAGTACTTTGCTGTTTGCATAAACCATCACACATAATTTGCCCATTTGGTTAATTACACTGACACTAAATACTTTGCTTAACCAGCCTGACATTGAGGAATTTTTTTTGGTGATTATTATTATTGGGTTAATTTCTAATCATAATATGCATTTTAAAAAACTTGAACTAAAAATATGGTCTGTTATACATATCATGCTTGCTTTATCTGCAAGCCATGGTAATAAGACATGCCTTGCTGCCCCAGGTAGCCTCACTTAATTAACTTAATCAGACCAGTATCATTCCAGTTTCGATCAACTTTTAACAAAGATTTTCATCCTGTCAAATTAGTTTTTTTATGTAACACCACATACACACCAAGGTCCTCATAATAATAATGGGGCATGTGAGATATCAATGGCAAAACACATATACATGAAGAATTTCAAGCAGACAAATGTACTTCTATAGAAGTCTGAAAAACAAATCCCTAACTGTTAGTAAACGGGTCTGTTTTCCTTTTCCAGCACAGTACAGTCGTGTTTTTTTGTGACTAAGATGGGGGCACAAATAACTTGAACATCGACATGGCTCTGGCTGTGATCAGTCGGACGCAGCGAGGATCTCCAAGCAGGAAGCTTTTATATGGTAATGAAATCGATTGGACCGATGCGCGCACCAATCAGAAGCGTTTGATTTATGTTTAAGGGGGCTGTTGAGAGGAGCAGTCGCTTGGCAACCGCCTAATGAAATGTACGAACCGTGGCTATTAAAAATAGCGACCTTAAACCCTGTCTGCCTGTTGTTGCGAATATTGCAAAGAAAAGCCCACAGAAGAAGCCAGGTTATTATGAAGAATGTAGCCTAAAGACACGATTGAATCACATTAGTCGCTGACACTGAGTTTACACCAGCTGTCTGATGGGGGAAAAAAACGCTCTAAGAAGTGATGCTGGAGTTAAATGTGTGACATATTCATTGGATTGGAGCGTCGTGATGAGGATTTGGTCATGCTTTTTTTTTTTCTTCTTTCCCACAAGAAGCTGCCAATCCTCCCAGCGCCTCGGCTGTTGATTCATCGTTTCATATCAACCCCCTACACCCATGCCGATGCGCCGCTGCAGTCACTATGCATGACGCTCAGTCTTTATGTAGGCTGTCCTATAGGAGCCAACAATGGATGAGCGTTGCTCACTGCGAGGTGCGAAAAGACGTGACATCGGCAAAAGAAAATATCAGGAAGTCACACCTTAGTTTTCAAACATGGACGAAAACACAATTAACCTGTGGAGGAAGCTTAAATCTCTGTGTTTCGAGTTTTTTTTTTTTTTTTTTTTTTTTTTTTTTTCAAGGAATAGGGAGGAAAAATCTTCACTGAACTGATGGCCTAAAATGGCATTTGATTCAAGAAACGTACTGATGCTTACAAGAATCATTTATCTCACTTTACTCTTCAGGTTAAAAAGCAGTGGCTTTAAAAGACTGCTGAATGTGAAGACCCACGGTGATCGATATGTATGCAGCGTGGTCTGTTTGATCTTAAAATCCGAAGGAATGAAAATTGAATGGATGTGACGGACTGTTACTGTGGAAACCAACTTTCCCCCGCTTACACGATGTCTGCTCGTCCTCGTCTACCCAGCTCTTAGTCTCGCTGCTTTTGCGTACAGAAAATAAACTGAGAGAGCTCCGATCGTTTCCATCGTAACAACATGAATTTCTTAACTCGGGCTGTGAAGATGCAAAATGTGGGGAACGATATCACGAGTGGATGGTGGGAAAGCTTTGTTTAAATGAAAAAAAATATATAGATATGTTTGTGACTTACAGCAATTGGTAACAGCAAAACTGTTCGCCACTTCCAGATTATCAATATGAGGGGTCAGTCTGAATTCCGAGGTACCAAACTGAACCATCCCTATCCGAAATGCGCTGTACTCTTGATCCGCGCCCCTTGGAAAAAGTCCCCCTGAAATCAACACAAAATACCAGTTACACTAGAACAATTGAGAACGTGCAACCACATATATATATATTTTTTTGTTTTCTCCAAGATTGTACACACAGAATTGTTATTAGCTAATTCGCGTTTTCCTTTGAATTAGTGGGTAGCCTGTACTCACCAATTTGAACACTGGGCGAGCCTCCAAGCGCGCATCCCCATAAAACCAGGAGAACTGAAACGGATAAATTTACTATCTTTTCCATGTCCACAGTTTAGGTGTCCACATCCAACAGGAGAGTCTGATATTCCTCTTTCTCTCCGGAGATGTTAGATCCGAGGCATATTGCAAACCTTAAGCCTCGGAGAGAGAGAGAGAGAGAGAGAGGGAGAGAAAGGACCGTTTTCTGCAGGTGGTTAGCAGTGAAAGGACACCAGCAGTGGAGGAATGGTCGCCTGCAATGTAGGTCTGCTGTCTCTTCTTCCGCTCCTTCTCGTCGCTCCCCTCCTGCCGGCAGCTGATTCCTCCTCTAAACGCGCAGGGACACTGCGCGTCTCCGTTCGGCGCGCCAGAGATCTTCTCAGCATCACACCCACCAGTGAGGAATGTAAACGAGAAGGCGGACGGAGACGAAAAGAGCCGAGAGCCAACCACTTGGTGACAACAATGCAAACTACTCTTTGAATAAATGCAGAAAACCTTGTGTTTGTGTGTTTGTTAAGATCTTTATTATTATTAAAGGATGGATACCCTGGTCATATTTGATTCACAACATCCTAGCCTTACTAACAGGTGCTTTTAAGTGGTTGCTGTAGCCTATGAAGTGCACCCAATACATTTTGACATCCCCTTTAGAGCCCTTCCCTTCCAAGCTTGCCTTGCACACACACATTTGAACAGTCCTGACTGTATGTAAACCGGCTGCTTGATTTTCAACCGACTGAACGTTCAGTGTTCTGTTCTGGAGATTTTAATGAGAGATCAGGAATGCAAAATTCTCTCAAGACCCAAACACTCATCTGGACATTTGGCCCTTCCTTATTTTTATTTTTTTTTTTCTTCAAAGATCAATGCACTTTTTTGTGACCATGCTTGTGTGAACTGTATCCTTATTGGAAATCTACAAATCAATATTCCAACAAAAATCCTTATGAGAGCAGACTGCCTCAGCTTTAGATGTGCATACTTGTTTACACCGTAGCCTAACTTCAGGGCCTATATTCCTTACACCCTGATTGTTGTTCCATTATTGTTACACACTGATGCTTACTGTGTATTTTAAATGTGCTACACTGATGCTCCCATGAAGAGTTTACTGTGATGCATCAAGCAACTTTTCTAAAGTCAGTCATATTCCACTTTGAGGAACAGTCATGTTAACTTGAAAAATTACTGAAACAAGTATTTGATTATCAAAATCTGCAGATTGAGGAATCAATTCATCTGTGTTCAGAGGTTATAATGAGAGATCAAGAAGTCAAAATTCTCTCAATGGCACTTCAAGAGCTCTAATGGATTTCAAACCAAAAATAGCCCTTGCATGGATTCGACCTATGACCTTAACGTAGGGTAAATGTGTCCATAACTATCCTGCTCTCGCAGGAGCACAGCTGTAGCAGCTTAGACATTTTAAGCCTACACAAGTTAAAGCTTTCAAACAAAGATTTACCGAATTTGATCTTAATAATTTGTGACTCTGACTGCTGATTACATTTGACATTAATTTAAAATGTTTAATCAATTACGTTTAGAGTTTTTGCAGAAGAGAAAAACACATATCAACATTTTAGAAGACATTAATAAGATTTAAATGATCATTTTGTATAGCTGATATATATTTTATACCTTTGAATGATTTGATTCACTTTAAAAACAAGCCTCCTCTAAACCATGTACAAGGCCAACATTTCTTACTGAGAGAGCTCATCAAGTGCCTCAGCTGGAGGCCATCACTCATGTCCTCCAGGAATAACCATCAAATGAATCTCCTCTTTAACTTTGATCTAGCTCTTATTTGCACCCCCCCTGCATACAAATCCAATGCAAATATGTTCCCGCATGGTCCTAGGTGCTATTATGAATTGGGTTAAATGGGGGAGAGCTTGCCTGACGGGCCAACAGGAAATAAGTGGCAATCCTGTCCCCTAGGTTTTATGATATGCATATCTCGGTCTCTGCACAGACAGATGTATATTAATCATCGTGAGATAGCTGTCTGGGAGCAAACTAATGAGGCAGAGCGTGAGTGGGAGCTAAGGGTGGTGGCAGTTTAAAGCAACAGTTTGTCTGATTTCAGCACCATGGACAGCACATTGCATGTCAAAATTGCTCCTGCGGAAAGCACTCAACACACGGTTTAGATTCTTTGTCATCATTTCAGTGTTTTCACTAAAGGAAATCTGCAAGCATGGACTAAACTCAAATGTACAAAAACTGAAAAAATATACTACCAAATGACCAGACAACTCTCAACAACAGAGCTAAAGGTGAAGTCATCTGACATGACCTGGTGTCAGAGAAATGTGCACAGCTATGATTAGTGTACTGGGTTATAGCTGGAGTAGAAATTCGAGCTGTAATGCCTAATTTCACATGCTACGCCAATCATTTCCAAGTCACTTCTCATTAAGTGCCCGAGGATGTTTCTTGGAAAGAACTGTGTCATTTGGACAGGGATGGCCTCAGGAGAACTGTAGTGAAGTTACCCGTACTGTAGTCTAAATGTTGCACCTTTTTCCAACTGAGCCCCAGCCTACTGGAGACCAGTGAGAAAAGCGAGCACAAAAATCTCAACAAATCACAAGGAAAATATACAAGTCAGTTACTGAGAGTAAAATGTAGATTTAAAGAGATTACATCCAAAAATATACAATTATCATGTGTTTTTCATTTTGAAACTCTGCGGTTTTCTTTTTCTCCACATAGGCTGAATTGTGTTACTGCCGACTGACAAATGTTTCGCTGACCTGCTGCTCACTGACTAATGTCTATAGATTTCACCAGAAATGAGTTAGAGTTAATTAACTGGAAGAGAGCTAACTAAACACTGGCTTGATTAGCACCACAATTAGCACCAATCACGCAAGACCTAGACCAAAGACCTGTAGAATGATGTTGATGATGATTTGTTCTTGCTCGTGTAGAGTGTTATTGCTGCCTTAAAGAATCAAGCCCAAATCTGAAAAAGAAAAAAAAAAAAAAAAAAACAATAAATACATTACACACATCATGCATGAAATCAAAAACTCCCCTCGGCCTTGATGTTGGGAGTTTTGGTGCTAAGCTCTCTCTGGCTACATTTCACATGAACTGGACAACATTTGGTTTGTGATGATCTTCCCTTCCTCCTGGCCAAATGAAGTGCACACTCATCTACTTGAGTTCCACAGGCTCACATATGTTCATCTGTTTGACCTTGTCTGGACGTTCTTGCCATGCATGGATTCACTCTGCTGCCGCTAGACTGAGATGCAATTCCAGTTTGATTATCTTACAGCACATTCCACAAATGTACTGAATTTGCAGCCTGTGAGATAATTTGACTGTCACAACGCCGCGGAGAGTCCTAATGAGTTTTCAGGGCCGACACTGGAGTAACTCATAATCAAATCTTGACACAGCTGGTTTACCTTTGTGTCAATTTACACAAACAAATAATAAAAACAAAATGGAAACTTTACACGCGCTGATGAAAATACTTGCCCGGAGAATTCAACATTGTGTGGCCTGTAGAGCAAAAAGCAGGTAAAACCAAGTCAATGACCTTTTGAGAAATGTTTAACCACTCAGGATTTTATATATCCCAGAAGTCCATTTTGACTACTTCCTGGAAAGCATTTACATTCATTCCTGGCATTTAGTTGCTCTTATCTGGAGAGACAAGCAATGGGAGGGATTTTAGTGTCTTGTGGTGGACAAACACTGGCTGTGGCGATCTGACTCGTGACCTTTCACTAACAGAATGCTTATTTTTATTATTCCCTTGCTGCCATTAACTGTAGTAAACAAAACCAGTCTGTAGGGATTTCTTAACTGTCAGTTATTTGGTGTGTTTGTGTCTACTGGGAGTTAAGAGGCGAGTCCTTCTGCTAAATTACTCCATTTTCATTTATTGTGTTAGTTCACATTTTGAAAATATTCACCCTGTTTAGACTGACCTTCAAAAATGGGTTTGTAGAGACTCCCAAGAAATTTGCTACATGATTGTTTAAATCAAGTATTAAATAGAAATTGACATTTAGGTGAATATACAAGAAAATTAAAACAAACCAACCAGTTTTTGTATGTGTCTTATATTGTATTATAATGTAAGCACGTATTGCAGATGCACACCTGCACGTAAATGCTGTGCTGTCAAATTCATACATACAAGAGATTCCTATCCAGCAAAAAAAAAACATTTCCATTGAGGAAACCTGAACTTCAAGTCATAAGGTGACAGCCTCTACCACCAAAGCCAGTGTGTTGTGCCCAGGCAACATCGAGTAGAGTGAAAAATTCACTAATTTTCCTCAAGAAAGACAGACAATCTTCAAACCACAATGCATATGAAATACTCCAAGTCCATACATGTTTGGACACTGACACATTTTTTGTCACAAAGGTCTGGAGATGTGTGTGTGCGGCATTTGCATTTGAAAGTGTTGCTGTATTTAAAGGCCCAATCTCAGGCTGCAAGAAAAAAACAAATCCACCAGAGAGATCACAGGGACTTTAGGAGAGGCCAAAACATACTTTGGTAGATGAAATAAACATCAAAGATGCTTTACAACAAGCAGAGACTGCAGGAGCATAGGACGTGGCAATTGAAGATCTCTCCTATGATGGAACTCTGCATCCTCAGCAGGTATCTCAGTGTCACAGGTGTTTTGCCCATTAACCTGTACACCTCTCCTGAGTGGGGCAGCGAAGGTTGAGTTGAGCTGAGTTAGCCTTCGCCTGTAGAGGGGTTCCAGCTGCAGTTCCTTGTCAGCCACAAGCACCTGGAGCTGGTCTCGGCTGCTGTGGCTGTCTCCCCAGTGGCCTTGTTTAGGATTGAGCCTGATCTTTTGTAGGAATTAGTGCACTGATGTTGCGGGGAAACCTCGACAGTCTACATCGATCGGGAATAAGGCTGCATGCCATCCTTTGATGCCAGCCTCGTCAATCAGGTCCTGGTACTTGGCCTTCTTGAGCTGATGGGAGATGGCTGGTCTATCTTCCCAGGGCACTGTTAATTCGGCTTGGATGATTGTTTTCAAACTCCTTGAGAGAAGGATCATGTCTGGTTGGAGGGTGGTTGTCGCCACCTCCTGTGGAAAGACCAACTTCTTTAGGTCCACACGCAACTCCCAGTTGGATGCTTGATGCAGGATGGATGCCGGGTTAGTAGGTCTCTTTGCCTTGGGAGCCTTGCTGCCCTCTGTTTGGAAGGTCATGAACCTGGGTGGTGGTGCCTGATGTTTGTTGGCACAGACTCCCTGCAGCTCAGTCCATTTAGCAATCTCCACAAGGACCTTGTCATGCCTCCACCTGTATCGTCCATCTGCGAGTGCCCTTGGACATCCAGTCAAGATGTGGTTTAGGGTGCAGAGGCTGGCTCCACACTGACTACAGGATGCATCCTCTTCTTTGCCAGGCCACTACTGTAAGGCCTGAAGAGTTCTTGCCTGCAAAGGTATTGAAATTTTACATTTTATTTACGATTATGTTCATTTGTCCAATCACATTTGAGCAGCACTCTACACTCTTCCTCCAGTTCAGATGTATTCATTGTCCTTTATATCTGTAACTTCAATATGTCTTCATAAACAGCTAATATAACAGTATTTGTGCAAGTGTCCAAACCTAGCCTATATGGACCCAGCTGCAGGACTATATCACCAGAAATAGTAGATATGACGTTCTAACAAGCACTGAACATGTGTATTCAAGTTCTCTTGACAGAGAAAGTTTTGAAAAAGAAAAAAAAGCCAAAAGCAAATGTAACGTCTGTGAGAATGTATGAGAAAATGAAGATAGAACTACCAAGTGTGTACCCCCTGACAGAGTAAAGGGAAACGGGATGAGGTTTACTAATTACTGAGAGAATGTCAGAGAGAGCTTGTATGAGTGTGCTGCTACCCACTGTCAGCATGTTTTGATCTGTCATGTAACTGTATAGTCACTCTGACCCTGGTAAACTGAGTGTCGCCAGAAGTTGCTTATGTGTAGGGGTTGTTATTACCTCAGGGAAAACTCTGATGCCAAGTGTATAGTGCACCACACTACTAAACAGCTGAGCAGCAGAAAACTCACAGCGATTCAGAAAATGAATTTCTCTCACAGACTGAATTCAGTCATCAGCACAGAGACTTATTATTTTCCTACACGACTTTTACAAAAATTTGGTAAATGTTTTGGTGTTGATCATAAAAATGGCGGTGTCTCTGTGACTTACAGTTGCTGCTGACGTGACTTAACGGCTCTTTGAGCATACAGTAAGGAGGTGATGTGAATACATAACAAGACCTTCGGACACACAGAAGTTGCTAAGCCAAGCACATCCTGTCATTAGATCAGTTTTGGGGAGTTAAACCTGCGGGGATCGGTCACAAGGTCAGAAACAGTGCTGAGACTGGACACTTTGACTGCATCAGCTTCAGTCAATAGCACTCAATCTTTACAGCGATGCACTCGGCTCCTTTTATATTTGACCTCTGCAACACTGATTCACCCTCAGAAGACATGAGGTGTTCCACACTAAAAACTGAGCCCACTCAATCCTTACATGAGTTATCAAAGCAAGAGATTTAAAGTGTGTTATAAAGGGGAAACAATCAATGATCTTTTTATTTTAGTCATGAGTCTTATTTCCTTAATTATAGCATAAAGTTGAATACATGTAACAGAAATGTTTGTGCTCACACCAGTGAAGTAAAGAGGACACATCACTCAAAGAGAATGGAATCGGTAACATATGGAAAGTAAAATAATTTTGGCATTGATGAAATAGAAGCACAATAATTGCAAAAATTCTGCTGTATTTCATATGCCCTTGATACCTTTGCTTCTTTATGGTTTTTATATTACAAAATACAACTTTCAGAACTGATATGCACATTTAACAAAAAATGATTTAAAAATAATGGGATGACATTCTTGAAAATTTTATTAGAATTGCGGACACTACATCTTAATTCTATGCTATGTCTTGCTTCTTTTATGCTCTCTTTATGCATTTTTATTTTTTAATTTCTTCACTTTTCCCATCCTCTCTTCTCTATTTCCTCCACTATCAGGCGTTTCAGACTTGATGGTATTTCACCTGCACCATTTCATCCCTGTCTCTCTTCGCTCTCTTTTCTCTGGTTTGTGCAGAACTAACTTTAATGACGGGAGCCACAGTCACGGCTGTTTTACAGATTGGTTCAGTCTGGCTGGAACTAAGCTTTTTCGCCACTTTGACCTCTCAAAGGAAACGGTGGCTCCTCCACACTCTCCAGACTTCCATATTTAAAACACCACCAAAAATCTACAGCCAGACAGCCGCGTCTCATGCGAGGAAGTGGGAAATTGTGGCTAGCCTGAAATCTGCCGTGGTATTTGGGACAAAAAAAAAGCTTATTTTGTCTTGGGTTTCAGATAAACCTGAAAAAAAAACAAAAAACAACTGCTACACCCTGTCATCATCTTTCCCTGCGCTAACGAGAGTGGCAGCCTTACCAGTAGCTCTCTTTAGTTATTTCTTACTTGTTTTTATCAGATTTGCTTTAAACTGTCTTTAAACTATTATTATTATTATTACTATTTTTATCTCTCTACGCACTGTGTATTTTTGGTATCCCATGGACTTTTAATGGATAACAACGTTGGTAGTATAGTGTGTACGAGGGATCAGCTGTTCGCGATATGAACAATGGCCAGCACCAGTAACACACCCCACCTACCTAAGGAGATCAAACGGCCATACCGGGGTTGCAGAGCGTGCATTTAGCAAAGCGATGGAGATACAAGCCCTGTGTTCCATTGGTGGTCTTGGGGAATGTGAACTCACTGGCCAACAAGACGGATGAACTGGCTGGACTTGTGAAGAATATTAGAATCTACAAGGAATGCAGTCTGCCTAGCATCCCTAATGCTAACGCGGATTTACTGGGCTTCATTACAGTCAGAGCGGACAGGGACACCACCGTTACATGCCCTGGGTTACACCACCTAGAGTTTTCCCACTTACCTTGAAGATGACCATCTGCTGCCGTGATATAGAACTTTTAGCTGTGAGCCATGCTACATGCTCAGGGAGTTCTCACACACCATCACTGTGTACAATTCCCCACGAGCGGATGCCGATATTGCCTGTGATGTTATCCACACAACTGACTCACACAAATACTTCAGATGCAACATCCTGATGCCTTCATGCTGATCTCTGGAGACTTCAACCACATGTGGATTGTCCTACCAGGGCAAATAGGACTATTGGCCTTCTGTATGAAAACATGAAGGATGCAAACAAGGTTACACCTTTACCACCGCTGGGGAAATCAGACCACAATCTGATCCTGCTCCAACCTCACTACAGGCCACTGGTTGCAAGGCAGCCCAGCGCTCCTTCAGGAAATGGTCACCTGATGCAGAGGCAGCTCTGAAGGACTGCTTCCAGTCAACTGACTGGGAAGTGCTGCAGGAGGCCTGCAGTAAGAACTTAGACGGGATCACTGGATGCACCACCAACTACATCAGCTTCTGTACAGATGTTCTTCCCACCAGAACTGTGCACTGCTTACCCAACAATAAGCCATGGATCACCAGTAACATCCAGGCCCTTCTTAACCAGAAGAAGAAGACTTTTAAGGACTGTGACCAGGAGGAGCTGAAGTGTGTGCATCAGGTCCGACTGAAAGCAGTGTCAGGGGAAATAAAGATCTAAGGTGGAGGAGAAGTTGAAGAATGACTGCACTAAGGAGGTGTGGGATGGCATGAGACCATCACCGGCTGTAGCTCCAAGAAGAAGCATACTGTGGAGGGGGATGAGGAGAGGGCAAACCAGTACAACAACGTTTTAACAGTTTCAGCTACCCTGCCCCTCTACTGCTCTTTCTGCTTTGGCTCAGCTAGCTGCTTCCCCCATGCCTCCCCCAAGCAACACCAGACTTAATAGCGTCTCACCCTCACCATCGCCTTCCACAGTCACTGCTCCAGACAAGTGGCTTTTAGCTACCCCTGACACCACCACCATCACCATCACTATGGTTCAGGTGAGTGGACAGCTAAGGAGAGACTTCATCCCAGCAAAGCAGCCGGCTCAGACGGAGTGTCCCCATGATGACTCAGGACTTGTGCTTCTCCAGTATGTATTGAACCTGAGCATACACCTTAGGAGGGGAAGGCATCATGCATCATCCCTGTCCCCAAGAAGCCTCACCCGAGGGAGAAGAATGGCTACAGACCAGTCGCCCTGACATCCAGCATCATGAAGACCATGGAGCGGTTGCTCCATCACATCAGGACCCAGGTCGCCATCATCTACCTGCTCCACCAGACTCTCTCACACTTGGACAAGGGGAATGCTGCTGTGAGGATCATGTTTTTTGACTTTTCCAGTGGATTCAACACCTTCTGCTGAGGAACAAGCTAATAGAGATGGGAGTTGCTCACAACTCACTTCCTGGATAGCAGACTATCTCACTGGGAGACCTCAGTATGTCGGGTTGGCTAACTGGACATCCAGAACTATCGTCAGCAGCACTGGAGCACCACAGGGGACTGTGCTCTCCCCTGTCCTATCCACCCTGTACACCTCGGACGTCAAGCACAGCACAGTCATGTCATATGCAGAAATTCTCAGATGACACTGCAATTGTGGGATGTATCAGGGATGAATGGTCAATGGCCTTGCTTTTATATAGCGCTTTTCTACCTATTGGTACTCAAAGCGCTTTACAATCACAGACACATCTACTCATTCGCTCACACAAGCACACACACATTCACACACCAGTGCCACGCTGGGAGCAACTGTCTTGCTCAAGGACACTTCGGCATGTGGCACATTCCGGGGATCGAACCGCTAACCCTCTGGTTCGTGGACAACCCGCTCTACCTACTGAGCCACAGCCGCCCGAACAAAAGCAGGTGTACAAAAATCTGGTGAACAACTTCGTCTCATGGTGCGGAGCGAACTACCATCTGATCAATACAGTTAAAACCAAGGAGATGGTAGTGGAGGTCCAGGCCCTACCTGCAGCCCTTAATGGGGAGTGTGTGTAGAGGTGGTTCAGACCTATAAGTAACTGGGTCTACATCTGGATCACAAACTGGACTGGTTGGCTAACATAGAAAAAATGTCAGAGCTGTCTCTATTTCCTCAGGAGGCTAAGATCGTTTAACATCTGCCGGAAGCTGCTGAAGCTACCAGACTATCATTGTCAGTGCCCTCTTCTACGCTGTGGTGTGCTGAGGAGGCAGCACTAAGATGAAGGGCACCTCGTGACTGGACAAGTTGATACAGAAGGTGGGCTCTGTGGTAGGGGCAGAGCTGGAGTCCCTGAAATCAGTGGCACATGCAAGAACCTTGAACAGAATCTGTACCACATGAATACTATACAATACCATAGTCAGACAGAGAAGGAGGTTGAAAAAATATCACAGGCTTGGGATTGATGGGCAGGTCAGTCAGAGATTCTATTGAACAAGATTAGCTGGTTGCTCATTAGAAAAAAAACAAACAAAACAAAACAGAGAAATGAACGTGAACTGTTCATTTTGGAGTCTATGATCTTATTTCAAAAATAAAAAAAAATCTGTACTTGAACTAGATCTATCTATCTAATGACACTGTGCGAACTTGACAGCAAATCAACTAGCTACCAGAAAACCAACACACACATACACTCTGTACTTTGAGAGCTGTCACCACATTAAGTGTGGGTAGTTAATGATGCCTGGATTGTATGATAATTTTAGAAATTTGCTTTTAATCCTGATGTTTTAGAACATATGAGAGATAAACTATACTTTCCTAACAAGGAAATGACTGTTTACCACATATATCTTTGGTTTGAGGGCCCGGGAGATGGTTGTAAAAGCACAACACTGATGTGTGAAATCCTTGTTTGCACAAAATGAGCTTCCAATAGGCCTTGTGGCCTCTCCTCTCCCACTGTTCCTCCACTAATCATTGCCTGACTGTCTTGGTGGTTGTCTTGGTGGCCTGGGTGGCTGACTGGTGAGAGGTCGTGTTGGATTAGAAAGCACCCTGTGTGATATAGGTTACAGCACTGTGCTATCAGCAGGGTGCTGAGGTCTGGGGGTGGAGTGTGCACACACATACACAAACACGTACTCACAGAGACACATGAGTCACATCTGAGAAAAGGGCTGCATTTGATACATCTAATTCAAACGCTAGACTCTTATTGCTGTTGCTTTTTATTACTTGTGATCTTACTGACTGATTCGATTCTTAATACTAGGGATGTAAAACACTGGCAGATGCTTGGTATCCTTGATATCCCTTCAGAGAGGTTTTTGGCATTGTTAATTTAATACCATCACTGAGAATGTCTTAATATTGTGGTTTGGACAAAACATATATTTGTGGAATCCCCCCCATCTCGTTTTATTTTCTTTACTTTGCACACAACCTGGCATTGCATCTGTTTTTCTCCCAGGAGAGCATTTCATCTCCTCATTACCTTATACAAATATAGATGTGGCCATTTGGGGGCACTGCAATGCAAAACCTCTCTCATTTTAGATTCAGTCAGAGCTTAAATGGTCCTTTAGATTAGTCAAAATGAACCATAAATGCATGTTTGTTTGTTTTTTAATCTGTAAATCCTACACCTCTCTTGATGATTCGTGTTCCATTTGTGAGAATTTTCCCATCTGATTCTAGCCTCCATCTGTGTCACACGCTGGGTTTTGTAGTGACAGACAAAATTTCTTTCTTGTGTCTGTAACCATGGCAGCAACAGAGAGAGAACGAGAGAGAGAGAGAGAGAGAGAGAGAGAGAGAGAGAGAGAGGAAGAAAGGAATCGTGTTTTCTCATTTTGTGCTAACCAATTAGATAAATTAAATCACAACAATGACAATTTTGCTCTCCTTTCCATGGACAATCCTGACCTAAATGGCTTCAAACTTCATTAATATGACCCCGTTGTCATGACATTAAGGTCAGCATCGATCTCGCTTCATTAAGCCGGAGACAGAATTCACATGAGAAGCCTCACAATGATAGTCAGGGGTCCTGTTTTCCACTCAGGTTTGCATGAATAACCGATGGTTTGTTTGTCAGATCAAGAGAGGTCAAGCCTCCGTGGAAGAAACAGCAGTTGTGTGATGTGCAGGACACATGCGTACTGTTGTTGCCCCATTGCGAGTTCTTAGAAACACATCTAGCTGCAAGTTAAACGTGAATCGTGGAAAAACTTGAGGATCGTGTGTCAGCTTTCTTTTTATTTATTGTGAAAAAACAAACATTGCACAGTGTTTTATTCAAATATCAGTGTCATCATATTTAATCACATCAAATGGTGAAAAGTCATTTGATCGTGTATTTTCTTCTAGTAAATTTCACAAACACATGGTCATAGCTCACTGATGACCCATTTACACACAGTTTTTGAGGTGTCAAACAATACATTTGCTAAAGAAGTGGCAGTGTTACGTGACCATCTGAACAGGAACAGGAGTGTTTTATTTATCCACGTATCTTCTCAAGAGCAAATCATAATAAAGTTTAATAAACACTTTATATATATATTATACTTTATCTTCATATACATGCAATATCTGTAACGTGCAAGGTAATCATAATGCTACATTTTGCGTTAAAGCTTAAATAAACTGCTCTGACTCAATTTAACTTGCGGAAGCGCTCCCACCGGGCAGGGGTGAAAAATCATATAGCTATTTACAAATGCTCTTAAATAGATCTGTGCATCTTCATCTCTGTTCTTAGTCAATCTTCGTGGATTTGTTCACACACCAACCATCACATCAGTTGCTATCTCTGCAGTCCTGTATTAGCCTCTCAAGTACCATTTTAAATACATAAATAAAGTATTAGAATTGAAGACACTTCTGTATATATCTGTTTTAGGAAAGATAAGAAAGATTAGTTTGTAATCATTGTACCATACGCAAGTGATCATAGTTACTTTTTTGTGTGGAGATAAATGTATTAATAATAATAAATAGTTTTTTTTCTTCTTCTCAGGAATCTTTTTTTTATGGTTAGGTTTCACATTTCTTTTTTGGGACTGGAGTCTGTAAATCTTTTTTGGGCAATAAAGAACCCATGAGTGAGGCGTGGGGGTTTAATAACACTGGACAATTCCAAGATAATCACAAGTATACGGACCAGTAAATTACATTAAAGAAGAGGAAGGTGAAAGGGAAGAGGGCTCTGGCGTACAGGTCGACTCTTTTGGCAGCAGACGGGATGACTGGTTTCGGAGGAGGAGGCTTCTTGTTGTTCTTAGACTGGGATTTCCCGGGACCAGCGCCGGTATTGATGGGCTTCCCGTAGCAGTCAAAGTTCGACAGTTCAAAGTCCCGCGGTAGCGAGCCCACTATGCTGAAGTCATTGGTCCGCAGGTCTGATTTGGAGGTACACACCTTTTTGCAGCGGGTCTCGGCCACCTGGGTGCAAGAGAGCAACATGGGAAATAAATCTAATTGATTATTAGATTCTGCATCACTTCGTTACAAAATGTGTTTATCTATGAGAAACACATGAGCTGAGATAAGATTGGACTAATATTCTGAAAGCCCTGCTGGCAGCCCCTGAGGCAGAGAAGCCAGACCAAAGTGGTTTAAAACTGGTCGACTGAGCAATAGACTGAATTTGCAGTCATAGAGCCTCTCTTATCTTATGATATTACAAAGCTTATTACATCCGACTAAACAAATAATACTTATCAAATACAGTTATTCGACAACTATTTATATCCATCCATTAACAAAAATACTAAATAGGTTGGTAGGTACAAATGTCAAGAAAAAAACAGAAGGAGACGTGTCCTGTTAACAACTGTGAGGTTTTGAGCTGCAACTTCATGTCTGGCTACCATTAACCTCTCTGCTTGTCATACAGTCTGTCAATAGCTGTGATCACTGTTTTCCTATCACCTCCAATCCACTGAGCCCCACACCCACCTGCACACCTGCCTCTCGTTCCTCTGTTTTTTCACACAGGATGTGCACCAGTCCCTAGTTACAGCGCTCCGAAGTCATATCATTCTATAGCTCTTACTTCCTGCCTTCGTTTTTGACACCTGCTTGTTCTTTATTTGCTCATGTTTTTCCTTTTCTATCCGTTTCTCACTCTGGCTCTGAAACCTGAAATCTCTTAACCCTTTTCAATGACAACGATTTCATCAGTGCAGTGTAATGTGCACACTTGTGCACATTTCCGCCTATTCATTCTTTTCCCCGCTGTTTATTACGCGACACAAACAATGGCAATTCAATCAATCAATAATTCTGGTTAATACATGCAAACTGTGAGACATGATTGCAGCATCGTGATGAGGTAAATCTCTTTTTGGTGTTTACAACACTCCATTACAGAAAAGAACAAAATTGACGCTATTCATTTTTTTAGAATTCACCCCACACCCTCTACTTTTGTCTCCTCTCTCTACCTCTAGTCTACGTCACTCCAAGAAGTTAATCAGTACTGTATGGGGAGATATATAAACAGATGTATAGAGCCACAACAGATGGCGTTGACAAATACTGTTGAGTGAGCATTTTTCATCACATCCACACACATGCATTGCTGGCAATATCATATCCTATGAGTATCAGGCTGCACAAACTACATGTAGATTCCCATGTATTACAATTCAATTGCTATCACCTTTGTTCCTGGTTAACACCTCTACACATTTGTTATGTGAATATGATCAAACTCCAAATTTACTACAGTCCTGCACTGACAAAGGAATCATCCACTTGCTCTGACTCCTGTTTGATCAAAGTGCACTAAATCTATGCTGTAGATATGATGTCACATCCACACTTCTTTTTTGTCTTAACTAAAAGAAACATTTAAATGAGGCAGTTTAAGACAGTTGGGCTCAATTGAAAACAGACTACAGGGAGCTGTTTGATCCTGAATCTTGGACGGAACTCATCCCAGTGAATCAAAACTACTGCTATTTTAAGAGTAAAAAAAAAAAAAAGAGAGAGATCTTTGCAGCCAGAATTAGATTTACTTTGTGCTCAACAATGTTGCCTAATATGGTTGTACTCTCATCTGGGGTCTTGTAACCCCTCTGCACACTCTGCATGCTATCCCCACCTGTGCTTATAGAAAACAATCTGCAGAAGGATTTAGTTTAATGTCATCCAAAAAATCCCTTTCATCGACTTCCCTGAAGGCCTGCAGGGTGAACAGGATCTAATCAGACTATGGATGCTTACTCACTGAAGTCATTAAGCTCATTAAAGCTTCATTATTTTGATTTGGTTTTGACAAGAAAACCCATTAAAGCTGAATGGAATAATGTAATCCTCTCAAACCAAACGTGGTTCGGACTAACATAGACTCAGAGGTAAATTAATTTCAATTAGGCATACAATTGGAAGACCTGTACAACATCCTGCATGCCCGATGACGTGCAGACGACTGTAAGACTTGAGCCCTGGCTGAGCAGTGTGTATGTGTGTGTTAGAGACAATGCCAATTTTTAATGACTAGATTTCACTGCTTTGCATTTAGATTGGATCTCCGGGTCACAGTTACGAAACTGCCAGGGGATGTTGGGTTTGGAGTATGTATTTTAGCATTGTAGTGTGTTTTACTGTGGTTGGGAGGTTACATAAAATCACGTACATAAACACAGGCATTTAAACACTAACTGTAAACTCGATCCAAGCAACCAAAACACACCATCATTAAAATGATTTCTTGATTAACTAGAACACTGATACCCAAGGGGACATCATATTATTATTATGGATAGTATCATTATCAATTACACAGGACTCTGTTCCCATGAGGCAAAATGCGACTGAAGTCAAGTCACTCATGACATAAACTACATGTCATTCTGTCCCTATGGTAGCTGTAATTATCTATCCTCTGCTGCATGATGGCTCTGTTGCTTTTGCTTGGGTTTAGTTTCATGCAATTTGAAGTTGTTTCTACATTTTCCTGCATGGAAAAACATTTCCAACAAAATATACTGTATATAAATAATTGAATTTGAATGGATAGAGAGGTGTTAGTGCCCTAAGGTAACGAGAAGCCTGTCATCGAGGCATTATAAGTCTGAATAATGTAAGAAAATGGCAAAAGTGTATTATTTTTTTCATTATTTTGCACTTGCATTGTATATTATATATACTCAGGGTAGTGTGTTCCTGATCAGAAGGGAATTTCAACTGGATCGAGAAAGGCGGTGAAAACATTTAATAATCTGTTCAATGGGAACATATTAGCATCTCGATGAGTGTTTACATAACCATGTAAACACTCAATGTGATTGTTTCTCTCTGCTTGGATCTGTGCATGTATGCCCCATGTGGGTTAAACAACAGTTGAGGTAACACTTTTCTGGGAGGGACTGAAGTATGGCGGAAGTAAAATGAGTTGGTTAAACAAGTGTTTGAAAAGATGAGCTAAACAAAACATCTTCCATCTGTTATACTTTACATCAGGATTCTCTGATGAACACTTGCTGTGCATTTTTGTTTTATATAGTGTCCATGTAAATTTTTATGTTGGAGTCTCTAATAAGATTCTCATAATAATAATCATTCTCATAATAATAATACTATCATGCTCGTTTCAGCAGCATGTGTCTTCAGATTCTGATTTATGTGCATATACAGTGGCACTCAACCTAACAAATGTATGTTAAAACACACACACAATGAAGGCATCAAACCAGTTTCACTGACATGTAGGGTGCTGACATGAAGCGGCGTCCCTCCAGTGCCATTGACCGTGTTGTTCCTGGCAGCAGGGCTCTTTCCCGCAGCCTTCTCCTTGGCTGCCATTTTGGCCTTCTCAGCCTCGATGCGCTTTGGGCTGTTGAGCATCACCTGAACCACGGCGTACTCCACCAGCGAGGCGAAACCAAACAGCAGGCAAGCAATGAGCCAGACGTCGATGGCCTTGACGTAGGACACTTTGGGCAGCTCTGAAGCCAAGGAAGTGCACTCGGAGGACAGGGAGAGCACTGACAGGATGCCTGTATGGAGTGTGAACACACGTAACCTTGTCAGTTGGAAAAGTCAGACGAAGTTGGATACCACTACCTGACTTTTAGGTATAGATAATAATGTTCTCAGTTGTAGTGCCAAAAGAGCTATATGGCCAGGCACATAATGTCAACTTTAAGTAATGTACTTCAGGTATTTGCTAATTTGTGCAAAAAGAGTGGATGAATACTACAGGGAATAATATAATGAACTGTCATTATGATTCAGTGGCATAAGACATTCTTGTATATCTTCAATGTTTGTTTCCACTGTGGATGGTCATTTGGTCAACCTACTCACAAGGGAGTGAAATGATATATCTCCAAAAAATACTGAATACATGAATCCACAGAGCTGTACAAAAGCTGTAATAAAATACACAGAAAATGACTGCTGTTAGGATTCATGACTGCTCCTTCACCCCTTTTATAAGAGGGACATCTCAGAGGGCTCAGACAGCCATGAATGAGAGAGTAACATTAAATAGTTTTTATCTCCAATAGTCAACAGGATTACAGGTTAGAGATTTCCCCGCACAGCATCTACTCTTTCTGGCTATAGCGGAAATAATTACAGCAAGTCTTAGGAGGGCATTCTAGCCAGCAACGAAGGGTTTCACGGTCCTTTTTCTTACAATAATGCTTCTACAGAGAGCCAATAAATACATAAATGGCCAATGCGTTGTGCCTCCAGGCCTCATTATGGTCACTACTCAAGAAGGGTTCGCAGAGGGTTCAGGATTTAAAATCAAACTGCTCTTTCCTCACTGGGGTAAACCTTACTAAGAGAGCGCAGGCAGCTCACCTACAGTATTATCAGTGAACGGAGAGAAACATGAAAGGTGGCGATACTGAAATAGCTTTTTTTGCCTATTTCCCCGAGTGACACCCTCAGCTGCTTGAACAAAATAAACCTGTCTTTGCTGTCTGACAGAATACACAAGCAACACATTGTGCTTTTCTGTAATGTAAACCAATCTTTGCTGCTACATGTGTTTACATTTCCAGAGTGGAAAGAAAACATGGTGCGTATCCATAAGAGCACACATTCTTGGCTATAAATAAACACATGGCTGCATAAAGTATATGAACGCACACTTTGACACAAACACTGCAATGTTCACACAGTCACAGCAAAGAGCAATGAATGAGAGTTGTCTCACACCTGCGTGCGGTCTGACCTGGACTGATCCCATTTAGAGAGGAGTCAGAGGAGGCTTCCGGGAGGAGTTGGAGTGATGATGGAAGGAAGGTGGTGATAAACAACTGGAAGGAGGATGGGGAAAAGGAGGCAGTAGATGACTGAAGTGGGGTGACAATGGATGTATTACACACAGGCTGAATTATGGAGGAGGAGGAAAGACATGGACATGCTGTGTGTCAATTTTACAGAGTGAAGTATCAGCATCCATATAGGAAAGATGAGGCATAGACAAATAGAACCATGAAAGAGGTCATGGTCTCTTTGTATTCACATGAAATAGTACCTGCATTGGGACATTTTTCTAAACAGTATGATGATATATTACACACTTTGATGGACTCTTTTAAAAAAATAATTGACCTTTCATACACCTAAATGTGACCTGGATTACTGTAAGGTTTGGAGGGCGCTGGCTTGCTTTTCAGTATCTCCAAAACCAAAAAGTGGTTTAGTTTAAATAGTGTATTGGGCTGTATAACATACATTACACTCTATTAGACATTTGGCAAGCTAACTCCTACTCTACAGTAAGCAGTAGTATTATTATCATGGCAGCTTTCTCTTTAGGGGGGACATCAAGCTGGAAAACTTACTGGAGAAGGTCATAATTATAATGTCATCAAGCTACAGCTAATAAATGTGGTCAACATTTGAGCCAATAAAATCATTACTGGCTAGAAAGAAGACGTCACTGACCTCTGTGTGACTGTTTTGTGGTAAATCTGCTACTGATAACACTTTAAACTGTAAATGTGAAATGCAACATAAATAAGACTATTACATTTCATGGGAAGGAATCTGGATAACCAGTCCACAGGTATCTCACATTCTGAGATACACAAAGCTTTATTTGGTGAGTTAGAACAAATGGAAATATGCAGGGTATTAGAAAGGAATAATAATATCTATGAGGAATGAAGATGAGAACAGTGCTTTGGATAAGAGAGTGTATGAACCTAGTTAAAAGAGTCTGTCAAATATGTAAACACTGTAAGGAAGAGGGTCACTACCATAGACTGTATATGGAAGGCAGAACAGCTCCTCAAAAGTGAATCCAAAGCAAGTAGAGTTCCACCTAGTGACTGGCTGCAGTATACTGTAGGTCATAAGCTCCACCTCCTCCATTTTAGCGGATGGGACTTGGGCCAAACTAAAACACTAAAATACTCGTCAAACACATTTCTTTTAAGGATGGTGTCTGACACTTGAACATACATTAACATTATATTAACTACTTAAAATGACAATTTTTTATATAGGTATTGCTTTAGTTAGTTATTGGACGCAATAGAAATAGCATGTGACATAATGGCGACCACCAGTTTCCACGCCAACTGCTCAGTAAAGCAGTCTGTGGGACTGTGAGAGTTGTAAAAAAATTGAGAGCCGCATGGCTCCACTCTTGGACCATACTGCGCAGGCTCTAGCTCCAAACACGCAAGATGGCACTGCCTGCATCTCCGGGAAAATAGGGTCAGTTTGGCCAATACAAGGAAGTGGTGATACATTGTCCATATGTATATACAGTCTATGGTTACTACAGAGTGCTCACTTGGTTATTAAAGGTGATTTTTCAAACAAACAAGCATCATAACCTAAACGAAACCAGTATTGGGACATCCTTGCTAACTCTGGATAACACTTAAGTCATCTAATGTTCTGGCCAGACTCTTTTGTGCTACTCTGGTTTGGAACAACAACAAAACTGCTGGGATTAATAGGTATCAGGTGTGCCTTTTTGGCCAGCTGAAACATTTCACCCTTTGGCCTGAATCTCTACAATATCTAAAAATTGGCAACCTTTTTATTTGACACCTAAACATGTGTTTAAACTGCTGGCTCTAATTCCTTTGTATTTAGACCCACACTACAAGGGCTGCTCCACCGTGATAGCTGACAATATGTCAATTACACATATATCTAATGATTTATCACATACAGAATGATAGCATGATAGATAAAGTCCTTCATGGTGTCAAAGTGATTGAAGATGTCATCAGTGACATGATTGGGGCCATAATGTCAGTGATTCCCTACAACCATCCAGACCCTTTAGAGCTTTACTTTATTACCGATAATATTTTATCCCGTGCTTTTTCCAATCGTTTCAGACAAGCATTTTAACACCTTATTACCTTAGTAATAAACGCACTTTCTCCCATCCCTCTTTTTTTCAATCTACGGTGTAGTTATGCACTTGACCTTGGTTGGTAATAGCTCCAGAAATAGCCGCAGATTTAGTGTACTGGTAAACATCAGAGGAAGATATTGGAACTGATCGAATAATCCATACCTAAGGGGACCCTAGCGGCACTGGCATCAGGATTGATCCAGAAGGACAGCCAGGAGAGGACTACGATAAGCAGCGTGGGGGCGTAAACACCCATCATGTAGAAGCCAACCTGTCGCCTTAGGGTGAAGATAACTTCTACACAAGTGTAGTAACCTGCAGGAGGAAGGAGACAACGGTCAAATACCATATAATGTTTTCACTGAAACACTGTTAGCCTTGACATTTAAAGGAATGAGACGTACACACATACACAAGCTGGCTGTATTTCGGTCTCTAGCATAGAGCAAAACAAATGGTAGTTGGAGAATATCTTTGTCAGTCTTTGCTCTGTTATTTGGTCTAGAAAAATAAATTTAAGAACAGCAAGGCCCTGAACTGAAGCCGAGCAGGTGAGAGAAATGGCTCTTTACCGACTTGGTCTATTAAACCCACATTAGGCTTTAAGAGGAAATGAAGCGGCCAGGTTAAGTCTTCAATCTGATCGGCCTCCTTTGGCCCAAGCACAAAGCAAAATGCAGCTGTGTCTACCATTAGTAATTGGGGAAGCAAAGAAAAGGTCAGTAGCCATAAACACACTAGATGAAGGAATGGGGGGGGGGGGCTTTTTTTCAAATTTTAAATACAGTACAGCATAAGTGTCTGGAAATGTTCCTTTGTAACCAGAATGGAATCAGCATCCAAAAACTTCTGACCTTTTTTTCCAGGAGTGCTATGGTGCTATGGGCTCATTGAGGCTCGTTGATCGGTCCGATGGGATGGTGAATAGGATAATATTTAACTAGCAAAGGGATCTCTGTAGCTTTAATGCAGCATATAAGGGCTGTCTGTGTCACTGAACAGGCTTGAACCAGTCGTGCACAGAGGTGATCTTTGTTTCTGGCCAGGTAGCCATGGCAACCAGTTAAAAGCCTGACTCATCTGCAGCAGTGTGCCTCCCAAGTGCAAGAGCACTGAGGTCATACCAGCTCTGCCGGCTGATAGTTTTTCCATTCCATTTGTACTCACATTGGTCAGGATGTGTGTATGGCACAGTACCAGAACCTTTTTTTGTCATTTGTCTTCTGTTTATTAGAGGAATAGTCTGTATTTTTAGCTCTAACACCATCCTAAAAAATGGCCAGGCTGGAACATTAGAGTTTATCCACGTCATTTTAGCTACTTGGAAAACTTTCTTGCTTTTATGAGGAAAACAACAAAAAAACTTCACGATTGAAATCAGATTTCATACGAAGAGTCCCCTGACAACTCAGGAACATGCAACGCCTTTACTGGAAAATCTCTGTTTTGTTTGTACCATATTTGTGTCACAGAAATATGCACTTGTTTGCATGTGAGCAGACAGGTATGATAGAAAACTGCCAGTGATTTCACTTCATTCTCCTATGGACAGCAGTAACTTAGTGGTGGACACCTGAAATAAATTCAAAACATCTGTTTGTCTTCAAAGATAAACTCATTGCATTTCTAAATGAAATGTAACCATATGTCTTTTCAGATGTTTTATTAGAAATCATTCATCCAGAAATATGAATTTAACCTTTTCCAAGCCACAACAAAGAATCTAGAATAAATCTTGCAATTGCGTTCCAAACACTTTTCCCCAGACTATTTTACCAACTGGGGCCAATACTACGTTATTTTCATAAAACATTGTGAGATTAACAGTCCAGAGTATGGTTTCTTAATGTATGTTGAATGAATTTGCTGTTATTGACAATTTAAATTGACGCCAGAATAAAAGGAGACTAACTATGTTAGCATGCTAAGGCGTGTTAAACATGCTGCTGTTATTTGGCTAAATGACACTTTCTGTATGTCTTTGTTTGTATGTATGTAAACCCACTATGTAAGAATCTCTGAATTTAGTCTTTAGTGCTCTAATGCTTGTGGCTTATGGACTGATGTAGCTTCAGAGCCCCGCGCTGATGGACTCTACCGACACGCTGAACAGTTGCTGATGAGTTTGTCAATAAAGTTGGGAAGGGGAGTTGACCGGCCTGATGCCAAAAGTTCAGCTATTGCAGTGCAGGCTGGGATTTGTAGTATCCATGGTGCACACGCAAAATACCTGTGGGCCAATTAGATATAAAATATTATCTTGTAGGCCGGATGTGGCCTGCGGGCCTTTACATTGACATGTGTGGTCCAAACTGAACCCTAAATATAATCCTAGTTCCAACATGATTGAAGTCGTCAAACGCAGGTGTACTGATATTAATAAGTCATCCTTTGTGTCCTCTCATTTCTAGTGTGCTCTAGAGTTAGGGATCTGGTTGTGCATGCTAGCTCAACTGGCACACCTGAATGGAATAGAAGCATAAATAATAATTGCAGTGAGCTGTTTAGACTACTGTGCTATGAATTGTGTTCCAACGATCATCTGTTTGGAGGAGAGAGTTGCATTTCTGGCATGACTCTATAAAGCTGCACGTGCAAAGCTGCATATCTGGATTTGACTTAAGTCACTTGATGTTACTGTGTTTAAAGTTCACCGTGTGAACATACAACAGTAGAAACACTACTCTACAAAACTTACATTTGAAAAATGCAATTTAATTAAAGAATGAAAGCTGAATAACTGAGAAGGAACTCTTTTAGAAGAAAGAAAGAAAAACGGCACACAACCAAGTATTGGTCAGGTGCAACAGAAGCACGCTTACTACTTTCCGGGTTCCAGGATTTAATTTTTGAATTAAAGATACTTGAGTATTTTTAGTTTAACAAAAGCCCTCCAGATTGGACTGCCCCTAAGCATCACATCACTGCACAACTGTAAGAGTATGTTCAGCAGCGGACCATGTTCAAAAGAACACACTGCTGAGTTCTTAATTTAAGAAAGACACAAGAAATTACCCAGAACAAAATATTTTCAGTTCAGAAATAAAGATTAATGAATGGATGAAAGCAATGCTCAAAGATGAATGGCACCGCCTTGTTAGACATTAACGTTGAGGCCAATGCGGAATAAAGTCGTTCAAAATACATTTTCACTATCAACTGAGCAATTAAAATTCCGAGGAAACCTGTGTATATTTGGCCGGTATAAACAAAGAGACGTATTTTCAAAGGACTTTTCTTGCAAAAAAATACATAAAAAGAATTTGCAGCAAGGATAGTACCTGTTCCTTCATAGAATTTGGTACAGTTTCCATAATCAATATCTTCTTGTCTGATATCAAACTGTGGCAGGGCGATAGCATCCATTTGTACAGGGTCTCCTGTCTGCCACATGAACTGCAGGTCATCTGTAGTGTAGCCAACTGGAAAATAGAAGAACATGCAGATAGATATACATCTCAGCAGTCGGGTTCGGTAATAAATGGTAATGACTTTAATTTATTTTCTTGTTTAAGTTTAAACTGCTCCGTAAGCAAGATGCAAGAGATGCAGCTCATGCTCAATTAGATGTGAATATCTCACAATGACCATAAAATAAGATGATTTATTCTACTTCTCTAAGTGTTTGCAACTGAAATTGGCTTCTAAATGCTAGCTAAGAGCTAGAAGCTCTCATTAACCCCCAAACAACTATTTTACAAATACAACAAATATATTCCCAACTCATAAATACTGTTTCTTAAGTACCAGCAAGCACAACTGATGAGGTGCTTTAAACTGGCAATATTTCAGGAATACTCACAACTTTCAAGTTGCATTTTACACCTCTGTGTGTCCATGGGGAACAAGGTCAGATCCAACGGACATGAGAGAGTGACAGACAACCTGGAGGAGGATACAGAAAAAATAGTGTTTAGGTTTTCATTTATGCTCTTTTCATTTATGCTTTAGTGTTTTCCTCTCTAAGTATCCACTTACACTCACACAAAATCCTTGTTTGCATAACAGTGGTATTATCTTGCGATCTCACAGGATTTAAGGGTTTACCCCGATGTCTCTTTCTGTGAGTGATGCATTTGCGCCGGATAAACAAAATATGTTAAACACTCAAAATTACAGACACATGTCACAGATTATCCCTGGAGACGTCTGAAACCTAATACTGTACAGCAAAGCTGTAGCCCCAACTAGTTTACACTGAGCTCCTTTTTTACCAAATACTGTGAATGTCAGCAGTCTCATTATGTTTTGAGATTTCTGTCTTTGCGCCTGCGGCTTCAGTAATTATTTTAAACTATAGCAAATCCTTGAAATCATGACACCCCAACAGACTGAAAAACAAACTAAAGAAGTAATTGCATATTTTCAGGGCATTAAGAATACAAATGATCACCGGTTACAAACATTAGCACTTTTGGCTCCCTAGATAATATCCAGTGCAATTAGGCCTTAAATCATATGATGTATTCAGTCTTGTTTACCTATGCATAATGGTTGCACTTTAATATACCCATTGTGTTTCGCTGGGTACTTCATTAATTCAGCTTGATAGCCGCTTGACATTATTTTGCCCTAACAAACGGTAATAAAAGGAGTTTCTTTTTGTCTTGTTCAGTTGGTATGTAAGCTATGGTAATGGCTGCAAGAAACACTTAATGTTTTTAATACTGGTTGGAGCTAGATTGTTAGAACATGATATTCTTCATGCTGCAATTTAAAGCTCTAAACCAGGGGTGTCAAACTGATTTTAGTTCCCAAACTCCAAATTCTCAAAATTCTCCATATTTTCCATATTTCTCCAAATTTTTTCCATTATGCAGTCTTCTATGTGATTTTGGCCCTTTGCAAATTCATCCCGCAGGCCAGATTGGAACATTTGGTGGACCGGGTTTGGCCCCTGTGCCATATGTTTGACATTAAAGGACTAGCTGTGACTAGTGTCGACTGGCACGTGCATTCCTCAATAGGTCTCAGGCTTCTTCATTCCAAATGGTCACGTCGTTGTAATGATATTTGCATTTTGAAATGCTCAGATGAGATGAAGGCTAGAAATAATAAGAAGGACCCTCTGTAAGTACCCTATTCACTTTATAGCTTGCTTGCATTCTTCACTTCTGGTTCTCTTCTTGTGCACTGGTTTTGCCCAGATGAAAAGCCAAAGAGAGGGATCTCTCTCACTGACAGACTCTGCCACTGTTCGCTGTTCTCCTTGTTCAGAAAGGCTACCAAGAGGGAGTCCAACTAGTGCCAGCACTGCAGGACACCCAGCAAAACCTAGGGCTACAGATGGTCACCGACAGCCTGACACAGACTGCACCAGACCAATTTGCAGACTCAACCACTTTAACCCAATTCCACATTCTGGAATTACACTAATTGTTATGGCTCTGGTTTTTTGATTCCTGTGTTCATGTTTTGAGTTTCGTTCAGGTTTCATGTTTTTCAGTTTCCTGTTTCCTATTTTGTCATGTTCTTGGTTTCCTGTCTTGTGTCTCTTCCTGTATCGTCCCGCCCTTGTGATTGTCTTCCCCATCTTGATTGGTTTCACCTGTTTCTCGTCACCTTCCTGTCCTGTGATTTCCCACCTGTGTAATTGTCTGCCCCGCCCTGATTGTTTTCACCTGTGTCTCCTCTGCCCTTGTGTGTATATATATAGTCCTGCCTTTCCCTTTGTCCTCTGTTGCTTCATACTGTTTTCTACTGTTTCCCTGTTTCCTGTGTTTCCTAGATCTGGTTTTGTTATGTTACATTCTTTTCTTTTTGAAGGTTTTGTTTTTTGTTTTTGGTTCACCTGCCGTCTCAGCAGCGCTTTGTGTTTCCTTTTGTTTTAATTAAATTTACTTTTTGCCTACTCCTGCCTCATCGTACAGTGTCCAGCATTTGGCTCCTACCTCACCTTGAAAGTCCTTGACACTAAAAGCACAAATGTCTGAAAATTCAAAAATCTTCCTAAATGTGACATGTGTAATGTTGACTTAGAATTTCCTGAAGGCAGTGACCCAACCCTCATAATCTGAGTGACTGTTCCGTTTGAGATGTATAGCGAAAGGCCAGTTTTTGCAGTTTGGTGTGGAGAAATTTTACATAAGGGACTTTTATATTGTGATATGAGATAAAATATTTTGCAGAATGACTGCATAACTGAAGAAGCTGTTCTTTATGCTGGGCCATAAATTTCATAACCATTCTGTGAGAGTAGAAAAATAGCACATTTCATGCCAAATACATTAATTATTTACAGTAAAAAAATTTAAAAATGAAATTGTTACCTCATACTGATAAGGACATCTCCGTTACGGAAAATGAAAAGGAGAATGTTTTCCTGGGTAACATCATGAAAGTTTGCACTCTTCTCATTAGCGAAGAACAGGTCAGGTTTCCAGAGACATTTGAACATCTTGGGATCAACAGTAAGAGAATCAGACTTGAAGTCATGTGGCAGCTTCAGCCTTGGGTCATTCCAGCGCTGCCGCAGGAAGATGTTGACTCTGTAATCCTGTTACAGCACCAGACAAGTACAAACATGGTTAATGTCGACTTCTATTGCTACCGGACACAAGTTGGATGCTTTCGATTTGGGGCCAAAAAGCAAACTGTTATAATAGAATATATATGCTTGGAAACAAGTGTAGGCTATACATGTTTTAATTATCAAAAATGTGTCTTAACATCGGAATAAAAACACCTTAACCTTTTCAGTTCACTATTGTAAGATACCACACTATTGGTACAACATTTTTCTCCTCATTTTGGGCTTTCAGAGTTCATTCACAGGCTTTTTCCATTTACATCTAAGTGCAGGATGACATTTTACAGCTGCAGCAACAAACATGCATGACGTCTTCTGTAGAGTCAACATGCAGGAAACTGCACAGTATCATGGTCAGATGTTATCAATGCAGCAACAGCAAATACTTCATTAGTGAGCTTAATAGTGACACGTCCACATTCTTCCTGGTGGGAAAGTATCACTCGAGGCTTGGGGACATTTTCTTGGGCCCACATGGCATACCTCAAGCTGTTCTGTGACCAGGTGGGCTATTAATGCTGAGTTTGAAGATGGATGGTATGTCAAATAAAGCTGCCCACCGCTTTATGTGTCTGTGTGTGCGTTTCTTCTCTGAGAAGAAATAAACTTCCACCTTCCACTGCGACCTTTTTAACATTTCGATTATGTTGCTTGGCTTTATTTTGCAGCTGTTTTTCAATTTGCTCGAATGTCTACAACTGTCACTGTTTCGTGCTCTGGACTGTTTTGAGATTAAGACACTCCACGTTGTTGAAGCCAAGGGATTGTAGGATTAAATACAGCAAACTCAACAGCAGACTCCATGATGAACCATGAGAACCAGTCTACAGAGTGTATTTAACACCTAAATGGTGGCATATTTTTTGTCTACTGGGAGCATAAATGTTGGCAAGAAACCCCCTACTGACCCTATAAAATGTGTATTAAATAGCCATAATTCCCAAAACCTGTATTCAGTTTGGAGGGTCAAATAAAAGTGGAAAGCATGCACTATAAGCTTGAATTTATAACTATCATGTCTTGATAAACTGCTAAAATAACAATAAATGTGCCATATATGGACATAATTCTTGTGTGCTGGTCCATTTTTATGCACAAAGTCTCTGAGGAGGATCCAGATGAATGGTTTCCCTCCTAACTGTTGAATATAAATGAGAAATAGACACCATTTTATGCAGATATATATCAGGATGGTTTATATATCGAGCATTAATAACTACGCAGCATTCTCGTGCCAGTAAAGACACCAGAGAGGGAAACCTTTGGTCAGACTGTTGATATCACATTTTGGAAAGCAAGCTATCATTTCTACACAACTTAATGATAGACTCCAATGTCCAACGAGTCCTCCAGCGACAGCACAAATATCTTCTGCTGGCTCTTTTCTGCCTGACAGAAACACAGACCAGTTCCCACACCTTTGCCTTTCTGAAAACCAGACAAGGACATATATCTTCCTTCTGGCTCACTATCCAGTTGCCAGTACCACATTCAATTCCAAAGAGATTTAACACGACCACTTTAAAACTCAAGCTGAGAAGCATTAAAAAACACATAGCTTTTGATCTCATCTCACAACATGAAATAAGTTATCCTCTTCTGAGAACTACTACCAAAAAGTGAAAATATGTGTGTTAACTACAGTGGATGTGTGGCGGTGTTTGGCTGGGGGAGGTGTAAATGATGAGAGAGGGTTTCCTGAGATCAGGTATCCCACAGAGTGAAAAATTGAGGGGGAGAGGTGGCCAGCTGTCGCTTCTTCCTACTCCCAGTTTCATTCTGAACCTTCCTCACTTTTATTCTCTTTCCTGTCCAGAGGGAGGAGGGAAGACAGACGCTGCCATATGGGAGCTGTGCACTCTCTTTCTCTTTTTACTGTCTCTTTCTTGGCTCTTTCTTGATATCTTCTTTTTCCTATTCTTCTGTTCTCTCTTTCTTTAGATATTTCTCTCTCTCGCTGTCTCAATTATTCACAGATTATTCATACTTTCTCATTTCTTCTCCCTTGTTTTTGTCGTATATTCTCCAGTCTACTTCGCTTGGTCTGTCTCACCTTTCTCTTGCCTTTATCCCTTTTTACATCTTGCCAAGATTTCTCACTTTCTGTCAGCGTTGTTCACTTTCTTCTTCCTGTCCTCTTTGTCTTCCTCACCTTTCTTCCACCTCAGTTCTTCCTCTATTGTCATCCCTCTTCGTGCTCTCGCTTTTCTCTTTCTTTCTCTTCATTATGCCTAATTCCTCTCTGTTCTTCTTTTCTGTTTCTCCCCAGTAGTTTTTCTTTTCTTCCACAATCTGTGTACCCCACTTCTACCATCTGAATTGTAAGTGTTATCCACTCTCTGCTTGAGCCTAACTGATCTACAACAGGTCTTGGTGTGAAACTGTTTCCTTGAAGATTTTATAAGAGAATAAACTCAACTGATCTGTAGCCAAAACACTTCCATGCAGCTCCAATTCCAGGATATATGATCCAAAACTTTGTACTCATGAAACTAAGTACAGCTGAACACTAATGAACATTGATCACTTCTGTCTGTTCTTATAAAGGCTGCGGCTGGCTGTACCTTAAAATTGAATTATTAGTATAAGACATTGTTTTTTATGTTAGATGCCACACTGTACACAAATCTGTCTGCTAAATTTGAGAAACATCTTGCCTACCGATGCATCAATATATATGTTTACAGAATATGAGATCTGCACATCAGTAGAATTAAATGTTAAAATTATTTTTTAGAACTGACAGTATCTTGTACTATAACTGTGCTTCCAGTCATTTGCTTAAAATAAGGGTATACTTTTGAAACTTGTGATCATAACCTCTAACATAATAGAAGGCACATTTGAAGTCTGAATGTGGATTCAGTCAATCTGCACTCCATTTACTGCATTACTGTGAATGTTAATACGTCACTTCCTGTTTATTTGCTTCCTTCCAGCAGCTTTACATAAAAAGACACATGTAAGCTGGCCTTTTTAGAAACAAGAATTCTATTGTTTTCTAAGCGATAGAGAGTCGACCTAGTGCCGTCCTTGAGTTTAATCTGGTTATTAGCATTCAAACTGTGTTTCTTTATCAGCAATTAAGCCATCAGGTAAATGAGGCATGAAAAACCCCAGTCTTCAAAATGATTCACTGCTAAATGTTCTGACGCCATCTAGAAAACATGCTCATGCCCTCTTCCTAAGACGTGTAAGACAAAGCAGTTCTCAGCCACGTCCCACTGCTTCTAGTTGGTAGTAAAGTATTGATTATCAATACCATCAGGCTGACGTGGGATTGGAGTGAATTCTTACCATGGTCGTTTCTTGGATCGAGCCGAAACTGTTGATGAAAATGTTCACTCTGTCCTCCACAGGAATTCCTGGGTTTAGGGAGAGGAAAGAAGAGATTGTAGTAGTACACGCACTGTGTTTCACACAGTTTAGATGTTAATTTGGGAGATTATGACATCGATGTTAATGGACGGGCTTTCGGCCCACCCTGAAATCAAGAGCAGATGTTTGGCTGCTGGACCAGTCGCAGGCAGTCTGGGAGGGAGCAGAGTCTGACATGCAGAGACTACACATCAAAAACCAACTCCCTGTTACAGCTCCTGCTGCCAAGTGCCAGAGGATGGAAACTATGTGCGGATCCACCTGATGACTGGTGAGACTATCAGTCAGACAGAGAGGCCACTAGTCACCTCTTTGTTATTTTTATGGCTGTTTCTGTGAGACTGAAGTTCGATATTCCCTTCAGTGTGATATGTACTACACTACACTGTAAACACAGAAGATGAATACTTGGTGGGCATGGGCAGTGACGAATGAACAAAGACTAAAAGATTTAAGGGTTTAAGGATTCAGTTTGATTCCAGTTCCCACAAGGAACCGCTGTCAAGCCTTATGTTTCTACTCAAAAATAACACATTTTACCGTATTAATCCCACATGGTGAAATTCCTTCTCTCATTCATTCGTTTACACAGTAATGTGTACACTCAGAGTGGTGTGCTGCCGCCTGTGTACAGAGGGTTAAGTGCTTGCTCATGGCACCTCAGCCATGGATGCAAGTTGATGCAAACTTGTGAGCGTTTGGTCCCAAAGCTGCTTCTCTAACCATTACTTGACAGTTCCCCCCTGAACCCCAGACCACTGTGGCCATGAACAATGTTGAAAACATGCAGATAACATTAAATGATGATCCTAAATGAAGTTTGTTTTTGTTAGAATAAGTTTTTCATAACTATATGAGGAGCAGATCTTCTTCCACTGAGGCCACCATGTTATGCGATTATGTTGACCCACCATGTTTCTATAGTAGCCCTTGTAGGTTTCCCTACATGCCTGGAAATGGAGGGGGGTTGAGTCGGTTGAAAGCTGCAACCTCATCACTGTATGCCACTGAATTCTCCATCCGTTTAACCCTCCTGTTACCTTCAAATTTTTTTATACCTTTTATCCTTGGGGTCAATTTGACCCCAGCAATTTAAACCTCCAGAAAATGATTAGAATTCAAATTGTTACCCAGGTTTATGTGCCAGGTACGTTATGTTTGTGTGTTGACTACCTAAATAGCTCTTTAAATAAAACAACTAAGTCTAGGGTTAGGGTTAGAGGATGTCTCATTACCAGGGTCCTCCTCAGCAACGTCCTCTGTCTCTGAAAACACATCACTCTGGAGCATGAATGTTGTTTTACCACTAAAAATGTGGCATTACTGCCCAACAGCATCACATATTCAAACTGAATCTTTGACATGTAGTAATTTATGACTTTTGATTATTGCAAATTATGAAAGCTAGAGTTATTGAGGTAAAATAAAGTATATAAAAGAAATTGGATTTGATCATTTGATCTAATACTGGATTTCGGTTTGATTACATACAGTATGTTAAATCCCAAACCTTGACTGTTTCATCAAATAAAAGTTAAAAAAGCTGTATGTGTTTTTGTTTTTAGATTTGAGACTATGTCCACTTTGTGTAGTCAACCTGAGAGCATTCTACACTATATGCTATATATTATGCAAGACCACGCAAAAGAATGTATGCATTTTAATTAATGTCTCCACATTTATGGATTCCTGTCTCAGCACCAGATCCTGACAAGAAAGTGAAGGTACATATTCATTGTATAATTTATACTTAGACTTTAATTAGTAGGAGAGCACTGGAGCCAAAATGTGAATAAAAAAAAAAAGACGGAGACTTGCCTTTGAAGTTGGGCCGTATTCTGGGATCATAGGTGATCAGTAACCTGTTCAAGATGTTGCTGGTTGAATTTGCGGGGACTCGGGCCAGATCCTCAGATGACAGCTGTCTGCAAACAAAGTAGACGAAGAGAGAACTTTAGGGCCGATTACATTAGCAGGTCAAATTCCTGGCAGATGAACAGTTCAGATGCACAGTGCACCCATTCTGCTCTGTATACTCTCTGATTAAACTATAACCCGAGAGCGCTACCAGTTTGGGAATAAATTGGCTGTTAAGATTTGGACCACCCAGACAATGTTAGAGTGAGGCAATGTTTGGAAAAGTGATGTGCTGCTTTCTGAGATCATAACTGGGGAAGACATTTTTTTCACCTTCCAAGACAATAAAGTATTTTAAAGAAATATCTGTACAGTTGTATTAAATCAAGTCTATGGCCATGCCAGCAACTCTGCGTGTTGATATTTAGAAAAAGTTTCCGTTAATGTCAGCGTTCACTATCTTAACATGATCTGCTCCTTAAAAAAAAACAGCACAGCTAAAGTTGGATTGTCATGTCATTTGTGAGAATTGGAGACGTGCAAAACCACTGGGCAAAAGCTTGACCAGCGAAGACTCCACTATCGGCATCACATTTTCACTTTATTCCTGAAACAGATTTGAGTGTGAGGGCGTGTGAGTGGCAATAAGCATAAATGGCCTGTCAAGACAAACAACAAAAGTTTCTGTTGAGTCATCATGCAAAAAAACAGCTCTCTACTGAAAATTACCACCATAACATGAAGTGGTGAGTTTCAAAGATATTCAGTCAAACATCTTTTTTTTTCCTTTTTTTCCCTGAGGGTGACTAATGAAAAAAACAGAGCGATTGAAAGGGGTGGACAGGACCTGGTAGGAAAGAAAGGAGAAACAGAAAGCCTCCTCTTGGGTGGCAGTGTATTCGCCTGCCAAAGAATTTCCCCCTCTCAAAGCACTTTACATATCATTATGTAAACCTTATCACACACTGAGGATGAGTTGAAGTGCTCCACAGGAATGCAGCGCAGCGTGTATATGTTCTGCGGTTCCCCTGATCAAAGTGAAACACACAATTCCCATCCACTAAACCTCTTTTTTTCCCTGTCTTTTAACAGACCTTTCTGACAACCTAGAGCGCAAGAGCTAAACTGAAACCAAGTGGTTTCCTTGATCCACAAAGACATCTGCAGCATTAAACACGAAATATGTCATATAGCTTGCACTTGCCAATACTGGGGACTACATCAAACAGTTCATTCCTCATTTTAAGAAGTTTCATTGTGGAGCCATTTGTTACCATTTAAGGAGGTAGAGGGTGCTGCTCTAAAATACATAAAGGTATGGGGCCTTCAGCGGCATGTCAGAATCATAGACTGTATACAAATATGGACAACATGACCACTTCCTTGCATTGGCCAAATTGACACTATTTTCCCCGGGATACGGGCGGCGTCATCTTGAGTTTGGAGCCAGGTTATACACAGTCCTGACCGAGTGGAGCCACACGGAGCCACAACATCGATAATCCACCCACACTTCAGCCAGACTCACCCGTGTTTTCGTCCAGTTACAAGGAAATGTTGGATTATGCACTGTACTTACTTCCATAGCATCAAATAACTAACTAAAATGAAACTTATCAGAAAAAATGGACACTTGAGTGTGCATCAGAATTATATTAACTACCTAAAATGACAGAAACTATCCTTGAAAAAGAATTATTTGACGTGTATTTTAGTATTTTAATTTGGCCCAAGTCCTATCCACTAACATGGAGAGGGTGGAGCTTATGACCTATACTGCAGCCAGTCACCAGGGTAAGGACTACTTGCTTTGGCTTCCTTTGTCCATCTTTGTCCATCTTTGTACAGTGTATGGTCAAAATGTGCATTCTGTACACTACTTACTTCTATTTATCATCTAGTTGACACATTATGTTTATTTAGGGTCTTACACATGCCATGTTTGATGTGTTTTAGGTACAGATTCCCGAAAAGTCATTGAGTCTAGTGGACGGCTTCTACAAGCCAAGTAGAACTGCATAAAAACTGGAAAGTAAACATCCATCAGGTGTCAAATATACTAAGTAATGCCTTAAATGAATGCTTAACTGCCACCATTTCACATACAAATCAATAGGTTAATTAGAAATTCCCCTTGTTTACATGCACACTACTATTCCTCTATAGAGCTTTCTACAGTAGACATTTTGGCTTGTCTCAGCAAGAAAAGCACAGGCACAATTAATAACATTAAGGATGGCTCGGTTCCATTAAGTGTCCCAGTCAGTCATGACAGTGAGCCAGAATTCACTAAAGCAGGACCTCCCCTTAGTGGAATGCAGACATCATTAATACATGTGCTCCCTACAAGTCAAAATGTCTGCTATGAAAAATTACTATTATTTATTGTATATATATTATTAGCATCGGTCTTGCCAACAGCAAATTCAGATTGAGTATTCCAAATTATTTTAAGAATAATTTGTTAGTTAGTGAGATTTTGTCTGTTCAGAAGGAGAAACACATCTACGTTCAACCCAAGGAGATCAGATGCAACATCTTTAGAGCCAGATATGACATAAGTGTGATTTATATGGTTTGATTTTCAAGTTAATCCGAAAACCTTCAGGTGTCAGGAGCTGTGTTTTTTACAATGCTTCGCCTTTAGAGTGCTTTTGTAGAGTACTTCTTAGGTCTTAATAGTTAAACATTATGACTTGGAGTTAAATATCTTTTTAGATGAGTGCAAAAATTGCAGTGTTCAGTTTTTCAGACTCTGAAACTTGTGCCATTGCACCTCTTTCGAAGTACCTGCAATAAAGGCTACAAGACATACAGTACATCAGTACATACAGTGGCTGTGTGAAACAGCATGCCAGTGCAAGATGTGGTTTAATCCATACTTACGACGGACAGTAAACCTGTTTCCCTTTCTTCTTTCCCTTCTTTGTCCCTTTCTCTTTGGCAAATCCTTCCTCTAGACAAAGAGAGAGGACCAAGAGAAGGAGTGCGAATTTCTTCATGTCCATTCCGTGGCGAGTTGAGCCTGAGGAGGGAAAAACCAAGCAGTTTAACTACGGCCAAGGCCTTGAAGGTGTGCAGGGTGCCATTTTCATTTCACGTTCAACAAATCTCAGGTTTCATTTGGATGTGACACTGGTTACTTCAGCTTTGCCCTTGGTGAGAGCGAGCATACACCTAGCATATCTATTTCCCAAACACTAAAACGTACCCCTTAATTGCCCCCTTACTTTCTTGACATGGTGCACACTCGTTTACTCTGGATGCATGTCACACACTAAATGTCTGAAATAGAAATTAATCAATCTGACAAGGTTTAATACAGTAGAGGAAGTTCAAGCATAAATTCAATCACTGGAGTAATGCACCTGAATAACAATGGTCATTCAGGACTCCTCAGCTTAATGTGACCTCTAAAGCATGGCTGAAATACATATTACCAGAAATGCACTTGACTTCAGTCTAGAACCTGCACATAAAAGGCCTAACAAGACTGTTTTCTGTACATTTGCTTTATCATGTTTAAAATAGATCACATTTGTTTTGGTGTATGGTGTAGGTGATAATGCTAACATGTAGGTAGATTTTCTAGCCCACTGTGTTTACAGCAACAAATACATCTACAAATGTGCACCGACACACACAGACAGTGCCTTTTTGCATTTGTCGACGGGGGCCATTAATCAGCTACAGCAGCAACCACAGAGCCTCCGTGATTCATTCCCCTTCTAGGAAAGTGGCGCCCTTTCATTGCATAGGGACAGTGAGACCAACAACAAAACCAGCGGCCTCACTTCCCACACACTGCCAACAAGTCTGTATATTAACTGAGCCAGTTTATTGTCTAGACAGAGGCGCTCTCTCTCCTTCTCACTGCCTTGGCCCAGCACCTCCCCGTCTGCTCCTCGCCTGCACATTGATCACCGTCCCCTTCAGCAGAAATCCTTTCCGCGGCTCGTTCTCAGATTTTTGACTCCATGCAAACACCTTGCTTTGCCTGGACTGATTTCAGGGCAGCGCTATATCGATCCAGAAACTTCCTGAAAAGTGGAACGTTGGGCGCTGTTCTGGCAGAGCTGACCCACATAAATCAGGAGGCAACTGCTGGAGCAGTGTCAGAGGCTTGACTTGGCATCCCAGCTACAGTCCTTACAGTTTGTAGGTTTTACTTTATGACCTACGAAGTCTCTATACTATATGTACTTTAACATCTCCCATCTCTCTACTACAGTTTTCCTGACAAGGAGAAGGAAGGAGGAGAAAATCTTACTATTCAACACATTATGGCAATTGTTCTTAACGTATTTGTGAATGGTATCAGTCAAGGATGTCTCATTCAATACATTTGTCACAATGTTTTGTCTTCTTTTATAACTTGTAAACTAACTCATGACGTTTTGATCACATCGATCTGCCAATCTCAGAGATCTCAGGGATGAATTTAGTGAAATTAGTAAAATCTTAAAACAAACCAAAATAATTATTAAAAAAAAGGGGGAAAAAGTTAGTTTTTTTTCCCCTATCTTGACTAGAATATGTCTATTTTGAAAGTTTATGGCCCAAAGAATCATCACATTTTTGTGAATGTAGCTGTAATTAAATGTTAATAATTATAAAGCATGTGTATTTGTAGAAAATAAAGTTAACCTAAGCTGCTACATTGGCCACAAACTTTTGGAATTAAAAAGTCATAAAAATAAAGTTCCCTCCCCCTGGCATGCCCTTGGTGTGTTGTTTGCGTTGTCCTCTGATTATTTATATAATAATATACAGTGACTTGTTCAATTTCCTTTAGCCCGTATCAAACCGTGCACTGGTTTCAACTTTGCAGTGTGTGCAACTAACAGGAATCAACCAGGTCATCATGAACACCCTTACTGAGCAGAACAGGAGTGTGAGTTCAGCACAGACCATAACTCGACCTTAGCACTGTTTGAACCAACTCTGTTCCACCACCCTAAAACATTGCCCTAGCTGTAATTTACAGCTGGCAATGTTAAAACTGCAGAGGGTCTGTAATACAGTGGATTACATTAGGTGCCTCCAGTCATATGGGCCTCAGGTCAACATGCAGTTCTGGCCTGCCCACATTCATAAACTGTGCAATTTAAATTCCAGGACCGATGATGTAAATGAGCGAGAATATTTAGATGAAGGAGGCAGACAGCTACTAATATCAATGCACTGTATGCTATGTGATTTGGAGAAGATCAGATTTAACAATAATCTGGTTTTCAGTTTGATTCTACATATTATCACTACATGCTTCAGTGGACTATTTGCTGTCACTGTTTAACTGCTAAATGCATGAAGCCATAAGGGGACGCTGAGCAAAACACTGACGCTGTCTGCAAAACAAATGCAAAACAGAAACCACAGCTCCCACAACCTGTGGCTGCACGTCGCATCGGGTCTCTTCCTCAGGAGAAAAAAGTAAGCAACAGGGGCTGTTACTCGCCCAAAGCCCGAGCATCAGAAGAGTAGAAGGGGGCTGTGGTGAGAACAACACTACAAACAGCGACCACCATGACAGGGGGATGCAAGAGGAATGGGATGCCAGTACATACTAACGCGAGGGTGCGAGCGCATGTTATTGACATATAACCAGTCATTTATCACATAAAAATGCCACATGCTCACACTCACCGTATGGCTGTTTCACCTGTCACTTCCTCACAAAAACTGGATGTGGTGAAGCTGACTGAGCAAGTAGTCGTTACCAGAGCCTTCCAGTCCAGCCGCTGTTTTTCTTTTCCATTCTGTTCTCTCTTCGCCACTAAAGCGATTAGTTGAATGTGTTTTAGGATGAAGAAAAAAATAAAATAAATAAAAGTTACATCTCGGCAAATTGCCAATGTTTTGGTTTCCGAGCCCGCTTTGTTGTTATTTTTATTTTTTTGAATCAGTGTGTATATGGCTGCTGCCCTTTCGCCTCAGCTCGGGATGCCCAAGATGGAGGCTTGCGTGTACCTGTCATGCAACATGCGCAGTAGCGGCTGCACGGAGCTGGAGGGGAGAGCGTCGCTCCCATCAGCACCACGGACAGCCGCTCCCCGCCTCCATGCGCGTCTGCTGTCGCTGCTAAACGCCGAGGCGTGACGTGACGGCGAAAGAAAAAGGGGGGGAAAAAGAGAAATGCTCTCGTTGACGTGATGGGCGCAAACGCATCACTATTTATGGCAGCGTCTGTGTGGTATTTAGGGGCAGATGGACGTGAACGGAGAGACCATAAAGCAGCCACCGAGGGCAAATTACTCAAACAGTTCAGGCTCCAGAGCCGAGAGCTTCTGTTGGTGTTAATGTGATTTATACTGTACTCTATTGTCTGACAGAGATCTGTCCTGCTTTGACCACTAATTTATATGTAAATTGAAAATATGCATGGAGATGGTGATAAAAGATCAATAAAGTCTGTAATTTGATCAACCAGGTCTAAATGATGACATTATTTTAATTGTATTTCCAACTATTATTAATCTAAATAAATAAACATGGAATGACTATATATATATATATATATATATATATATATATATAACTAGCCTACTAACTAACTTTGTTGAAAAGCAATTTCATACAAGGTCTTTTTTTCCGGAGCTTTTTACGTCATATCTTATTCATCAGCAGATGGAGATGGATTTAAGTGCTTAGGGGGAAAATGGAAAATTTGAAGGAAGCTATTGGGCAAACTCTGTCCGCAGATTATGGTGTGACTCAGAATAGCCATTAAATTGACCCTTTGGTGAGAGTGTTTTCTAAACTGCTGTTTCCAAGTTGATAACTTGCTTGTCTGTTAAAACACATTTGGGAGTTATAGAAAATTGCAGTCCGTGTGTGTGTGTGTGTGTGTTTTATCTCAGTAGTGGAGTGAATGAACAGAGGAATGAGTATTACATGAGTAAATGAATGACTTATTATTATCTGGTGAGAGTCTCAGTCGTCCAGGTCATGGTATATCTAAAACAAAGCCAGGGCAAAGGCAACCGGACTGAAGGCTTTTGTTTTGGCTTTGTTCGACAGGCCTATTATAATAATAAATGGGGGTACAAAGGTTTTGGCAGGTGACCAAACAGTTAGAGACTCATCAAGTATTATAACCTGAAATAGTCCCGGCATTGATTTTTATACTCGGTCTAAAAGACACCGTGTATTAAGACATTTTATGGATCACTAGACACATATTATGTGGCAGATGATTGATGTGCCTTTACATCCCAAATCTTTCTGTTGCAGAGTTGAGCTATGCTTTTATAGCTATGCCTCTGAGAGGAGAGCTTGGAAAACTATGGTAATGGTTGAGATTAGGGCATTTTCTTGATGAATGTCGTTGACACAAAGATGGCTATACAAATGTGTGTGTGTGTGTGTGTGTGAGGTTCCCCTCTAGACACAGGTACTGTAGATAAAGGTTACCTGCCTGCCAGATCACCTTAAAGAAGAAAAGATAGGTTGGGTTGTAACAGGGTATTAGTTACAAGACTCAAATCCCACACTGTTGGCGTCTGAACTCTGTAGTTGTCTGTTTGTCTATTATAATGACATCCAAGTAAAATAGGTCAGAAGTTGTGATATGAGTTACTTTTCCATGCTTTTCATGTGTTACACTAGGAATCCCCCGAACAGATTTGGAATGTATTTCTACAAAGTACAGCATGTGTCTGGCTTCAGTTGTGGTCATAACTTCTCTACATAAATAACTTTTTCTAAACATCCCAGAAATGTTTGTATTATTTTTAATTCATTTTGTGAGTTTGGTTGAAACACATTAGAAGAAGTGAAATGGATGCCTGGACTTTAGTTCTTTCAGAGAAAATGAAATCTATCACAGAACACAAGTGGGCTTATTTTTCCCACACTTTTGATCCATATCTCATTCATCGTTCTATGTCAAACAACTTGGGCGGCCATTCCACGCTGATCCCCACAGAATAATCTTGACTGACAGGGCATTCCATTTGCATACACAAATTAATCGGCACCATATGCACAGAGATTAATGATTTATGTCACAGGGCATGGTTCTGGTGTTACAATCAGGAGGCGAGCGATTGAGCACAAGGATTCTTTTGTGCTGTTCAGAAAAATGTTCTCTGGCTGGCTACGAGCCACGGGTGTGATGGACAATCGGGTGCCATTCCAGAAAAATGTCAGACTTGATTGAAGAAATCTACTGTGCAACACTACCTGGCATGCAAACCACATTTCTGCTACCATACTGCAGCTCAGAAGAGTTATACTGTATGTGCTGTCACATTTTACTTCAAACAAAAAAAAGAATTTGACAGGCCTGGCTGGAGACGCACAACTGTTACTACAAAACATCTGTTTCACTATACGTTGCTTAGTAACAGCTTTGTTTTCATTTCAGGAGTGATGGATAGTTCTTTAACTGAACCAAGAGAAGATTCAGGGACAAAAACTCTAAATATGATAAAGTGCTTGGAAGAGGAAGACACACGTGTGATATATAAGAGCTGTCAAAATGAACGAGGCCTTCATGTAAATCAGGAAGGATGAAGATAAAGCAAAGAGCAGCAGCACCGATGGAATATGCAAAACATTACAGGGTTTCTAATAGAATATTTAGAAGTCTAATGCATTTATACAATAGAATCAAGGATGAAGCTGACATTTCTAAGGAATGGTCACAACATCTTTTTCTGGAAGTTAGTCCACAGTTTACATGAATGTCATGGTTTTTAATCATGTAGGTGAAGGCCTGATGTCCAAAATGTGTTTCTGTCAGCCTCAACATGTTAATTACACCATCACAGTTTAAAAAGTCAGTCAGAACATTGGCATGGCCACTGATAATCTTTGATGAGTTCCCCCATTAACTTTTCCTTATGCACAATATTTCTTCAGTCTGACCATAAACATATATGATCCCATTAACATCTTTCAACAACACAAATCATGCATGGTTTTCCTACTACCAATGCACTGTACACTCTGCATGACCCATAAATGCAGTAGTGGGGGGGGGGAGATGTGCACAGCCTTAAGCAATTCATCGTTGCACAGCGCTGTGTTCAGGTGCAATAATATGTCCGTGAAGTTTGACAGTGCAGTAGGACTGACCCTTGGATCAGCAAATAGGCACGTTGCCATAATGGAAACTGAGTCTTTCCCATCAGCAGATGTTTAGTAAGTGCAACTCTGACCAAAATCACGATGGAGGCGTCGAGCCAGAAGTCTGCTGAGGGAGAGCTCCTTTCCAGTATTTCTGGACTTCCATCTCTGGGGGGGCAAGAACAAGAAATTCGATCAAAAAGGTGATGTCCACCTTTTTGAAAAGATTGCAGTGGTTGAAAATACTTTGTGCTTTGGGGTTGTTTTGTTTAGAATATAACATCTTAACATCTGTTAAGATGAACTTGTTCCATCCTGTGCCACCACACTGTAGACTTACTTCTGTCTCATTTTCACGGGCATCAAGCTTCTATAACAAATACAGTCAGACAGCAGCACGAAGGTAACTACTTAATTCAAATAGAACTTGTTTTCAGGGTTCTGCTGGCTGCAGGCAAATGTAGTTGATTGGATGAATGTTTAGGACAAAAGTTCTCCTGATTAAAGTGTGCAAGACAACATGCTCCAGCCTCTACTGAAAAGAGACTCTGTGTATGGCTGATGTCACCACAGAGTCATAGAAGGACCTTAGTATTATATCTTAGCAGGCAGAGTCTGCTGTGGTCTTTCTTATAAAGTGCTCTAGCATGGTCAGACCAGTCCAGCTTTTTGTTCAGGTGAACACCCAGGTACTTATAAGAGTCCACTATCTCTATGTCCATTCCCTTGATGTTCACCAGTGTGTGTGGTGTGTGTTTGTGCCAGCGGAAATCAACCATCATCTCTTTTACCCACATTCAGCTGGAGGCAGTTTTCCTGGGCACCAGTCTATAAAGTCTCATGAGTCCTCTATATTGTCCATCTTCTCCATGCTGTATGAGGCCGACGACTGCAGAGTCATCTGAGAATTTCTGCAGATGACAGATGGTTGAGCGGTATCTAAAGTAGGCAGTGTACAGGGAGAAGGGGAAGGGGGCCAGGACAGTTCCCTGAGGGGCTACCATGCTGTAGACGACCACATCAGACACACAGTCCTGTATCCTCACATACTGTGGTCTGTTGGTCAGGTAGTCCAATGGTGTTGAAAGCACTGGAGAAATCAAAGAACATGACTCTCACAATGCTCCCAGCCTTCTCCAGATGAGAGAGAGAGCTCTTTCCAGGAGGTAGATAACGCCGTCATGCATTCCGATGCAGGGCTGGTTGAAAAACTGAAGCGGGTCCATCGATGAGCTCACCAGAGGGCGCAGATGGACAAGGATCATCCTGTCCAGTGTCTATATCAGGTGAGACGTCAGTGGCGCCAATCTGTAGCTGTTCAGATCTTTGGGGTGTGGGACCTTAGGCACAGGTACCACACAGGATGGACTTCAGAAGCCTGGCACCCGCAGCTTACCCAGCCTTAATCCTTCCAAGTTCTCTCTTCACCTGATGTTTAGGGACGGGGCTGATAATACATGATTCATATGAAAAATGAGCACAGCATATGTACGATACAATGCATATTTCCATTTTTAGTCCAACAGGCTTTGTTGAGGTAATCAGGGTACTTCAATGGAAGCCACGCCATACTTCTTCTACACTACATTTTGGACGAGAATACCATTGATTTTATTAGTTCACTGTTTTTAAGAATTTGATTTTCCATGCAAATATATGATGAGGCAACAAAATATGTTGTTTTATTTATTATAAACCAAAACTGCCTATAAAACCAGCTGATTGATAACAAATTAGTACATTACGTCAGTGTGCAGGTCTTCTTTTGATACATCCAAGAGGGTTCTGCTAATCATTCTGCATATCTATTTGCATATTTTTTATTTATTATATATATATATATGTATATATATATTTTTTTTATTAAGTTAAACCTTAGTGTTGGCGTGGCCAACCATGAACCAATAAATTGCTTGCAGGTTATTTAGTGAATCTTAACTCCTTTCAGTTTCACAGCAGTGAGCCATAAACTCCAACTTTGTGTTTTCAGAGATGGAGATCAAATATGCTTGAAGATGACCCCCTCCTGACCCTATTTGGGGCAGGCAGATTAGAAAATAGCTGGATGAGTAGATGATTCCATTAAAAGAAAACAGCATGTTAACGTGGAAATATGTTGAATAACAGCATGCGGTCCCACTAAAACCAAAAAAAGTTTTGTTTTGAAAAGAAATAAGAAATGTTTCACAGCACTTGCAGTAGCATCATCAAGCTCTCGGAGCAAAGCACTACATGCTGTAGCCCCGAGGGGCACCACCAGGGGGCTCCGGTTTCAAAGCCAAGTGCAGCCAGGGGCAATTAATCACCACAATGCCACACTTTCACTATCTCAACCATAACCGTGAAACCTCAACACCCACAAGACATCCTGAGCTAACAGATATGAAGTGTGGCTACATGCTGAAGACCATAGTATCCTAAGAGCAATATTATTAGCATAACCCATAAGAGCCTGTCAGGCATAACAACAGAGATAAGACTTATTTCTGAATTCTTTTGTTTAGCATATTTTCCATCATAAATGAAAACCACTCACTATTGAGCACAAGGCTGAGCATGGAAAAAAACAACTCCTGCATGCTGCTGCAGCTACAGGTTTTACCATATAAATGAAGTAATCTCAGAGGTCTCTTTCTTCAAGGTACTATAATGAGCTGTGATCTGGGTTTAGGGAACATGTTCATTCCCTTGTGTTTCCCTTTGTTTCACTTGGAACCAAACTGGTATTTCACACAACCTGTGACAGATACGTTGTGTAATACGGACTGATTGGGAGAGGGCATTTGTTTGTTTGACAGTGTGTGTCCCGACAAGGCAAGGAAGTCTAATGGGATTTAGCCGGGGGCTGATGACTGTGAATTCTCTATTGTATACATTTCCATCTCCAGTATGCTCCGTGGACACAGAGACCTCCTCCCGGCTGGCATGTCTTTGCATGTTAGCTGTGACCCGAAAGGTCTACCTTGTTTCTAATTTCCTCTGTTTATTATATTTCTTTGTATTAAAGCCGCCACATTTCACAAGACCACCATGAAAGCGGCAATCGAACGGACAACGAGACAAAATACCCAGCTTTTACAGACAAAACCTCATGGGGTGAATGAGTGTGTGCGCATATGTGTGTGTGAAAGAGAGAGGGATTCCACATTGTGAAGTGCTGACATCTGCTGCAGGCCCTTGCAGGGATGGAATGTGATACTCTCCTTTACACAAAGGGCCTTGGCCCTTGCAGCAGGCACATGAAGACCTCAATATGCCCCTCTCCACAGGGGCAACACAAGTATGAAATGACTGCATCCATGCCCCTTTTCCTCAGCCATTAACTTTGATTAAAACCACAAAACCCTCCCTTCATACCTTGATGCTGCAGAGATGGCTGCTCTGCACTCTCTTTGAGGTGGTGGTTTCTGAGCTATGTGAGACTGGGGGTAAATTGCTGCAGCATTGCATCATGTGTCTGGCTCAATGGGTTCAATATGTCTCCAGCTCTCCTTTGATTGTTGTGTCTGTGCTGCAGGAGACTTGCCATGCAGCAGGGGGATACACTGGTGGATTTTGCCAACAATAGGGTGGGAGGAACCACATGAAACGCAGTTGATGAGGTACAACACTGGGCCGGGGAGAAAGGAAATTGGGAACAGGAGGGAGTATTGTTCCAAGCGGTGTCTCTGCTTTGATATGACAAATTGAGAAGCCCTTAAACATTTCCTTCCACAGAAACATTTAGGCAAAGTGCAAAACAGAGTGTTAAAAAGTTTTGTGTGGGTACATTTGTCTTTCACGTCTTGTATGGGGAAAGTGAATCAAGGTTTTAAACAATCACTATGTGGCTGAAACAAGCTTTTTTTTTTCTTACGGAAAGTTTCAGTTGAATCATGACCACCCTGATGTGAATATGTAATCTGGACTACATTGTTTAACCGTGTATATGTTATAAATTTGATGAACCATGATGCTCCGGGATAAAAATGGAACTGGGTCACAAAGGCTGCAATGATTTAGCCCAATAGAATGAGTAGGAAAATGTCTTTACCAGCACATACTTCAAATTTCCTTGTTCTTAAAATAGATATAACTTCTTCTAGAAGTGCTGCAAAGATAAAATCTTTAGTCATTCAATTTAACTGCTGCACAGTTATTATTATTTATTTTTTTTTCATTTGCGTAGAAGAGTCTGCAGAGTAATTTCAGGAGTTCCCAGATATCAAGATCACCTCACACTGAACTGTTTTTCTCTATAGCTTTCTCTGGAAATTACTTGTGAAACTGATTGCAGGAGGAACAAAAAAATGGAACTGAAAGTGGGTGAAAGACCAGGCAGCAACGTAATAGTTAACATCCCGGGGAGTTTCCTCGGCTGGGAAGTTGTACTTTATGTATAGCACCTGTTGTGCCGTCAGTTGCCAGTCTCCAAAAACCCAACCCTGGCCGCGCAGCGATATTTTATCTCAGTCTCCAAGTTATGACTCTAGACCGCGCCAGACAACAGAACTCGTCTCGGTGTTGCGAATGGTTTCTGGGCACAGACTGTATCAGGTTGCTGGACTCCCTCGCTCTCTCCGTGTGTGAGCCTTTGCTGTAATGCGTAAAGATCTGCAGGGATTTATCAGGCGGAGTGAAGAACGCACAGTGGACGCGCTTTAGCCAAAATGCATAAGTGCATTTCTAACGATCTGGTACCATAGTTGATATGCGTGCATAAGGACGATTTTACAACTAATTCCGGGATTATAAATACTTAAAACCAAACTTTCTTTGAGCAAAGTATCCACGTTTTCTTAAAACCAACAGGTGCGCACTTGCATTGCGCAGCAGCGCCAGGTTTGGAAGCTGTGGAGAGGATTTGTTGTGACATTTCACTTTCTTCAGACGGACTGATGATTAAGATTATGTGGATTTCACTCTGCGTTTATCCTCTCCAAATGTGTCCAAGACTGCACTGGTGTCCTGTAAACGACGCGTGCGTGTGGTGATACAAACCATCCCGTCTACAGCGCTTTGTGATCGCCAACTACCACTCATCCAAATGATCCTTCCATTATTACTCCTTCTTGCATCGCTTCTCCAACAATATGGGTCGGAAGCTGAATCAAGTCATGTCAGCAAGTTTCACCTTCCAAATATAAAGGAGCAAAACGGTGAGTTTTCATTTTGTTTCATTCAGCAAAGTTTTTAAACTGAGATTCTTTAAAATGCACATCTGCGTGGAGCTGCAATGAATGGCAACATTTAATGCCTTTCGAACAGCATTATCCAGGATAGGAAGTGCAAAATTACCTTTTACCTTTAAAGTGTACCCCTGTATGTTTAAGAGGGGGAAACCCTCCTGAAATTCCAGGTCCCCCGGGAAAGGTTTTGCTTGTGATCATAAAAAAAGGCTCCATTCATTCAGCAGAAGTCGCTCGGGGCGATGTAATTTGCTTACCTCTGAACTGACTGCACTGAACTGCACTGATTCAGACATTTTCCACGTTTAATGTTACGTCCAGGCTGATGTTGATGGTATATTTGGCTACATAAGTAAATAATATTCGGCAATGATTATTTTTTTTTATTTTATTTTATTTTTTTAGGGGGGGGGGGGGGGGACAATTAGGTCCTTTGTTGTGTAGTGAGTGTGAGTGCACAGTAGTGGTGGAACATAGGGTAATCTTAGAAATCTGTAATAATGTTATTAATTAAGATTGGGCATGAGCATTCTGTAATCTTCCTGGAATTTAGCTAATACACTGATTGAAACCCACTTAATGAGGATTTTTCTTTTTAATTTAGTGGTTGATAAAACACTTACTAATGAATTATAGATTAACCATAAGCCATAGCTCTTTCTTTTGCTTTTTAGCTCCATAAATCACCCGGAAGAGCCCTCAATGAACTATTTAACTTCTTACTAAGTGTTAACATTTTGGTCCAGATGTCCACTTGATAAATCTTTTTCTTATAAGGAGCAAGTGCTGTGCAGAAAGTGGGATCCAACAGCCTGGACACCAAAACGTTGTTCTTCTTAATGGTATATAATGCTACTTAAAAACTCTAGTAATTGATGCTTATTTGAATCCTTTTTTAAATCAAGTTAAATAAACAGTACAATTTTACATAGCAACATATCAACAACATAAAGACACAAATAAATCTCACAGTTCAAAGCACCACCATGTCTGTGTTCTGCAGATGTTGCATTGCTCAAACATCATTCATTACTCAGTCTTCTATAGCCAGTAGGTTTGACTGGCCTTGTGTGAGGACATGCAGCACTGACTTCACTACAGTAACAGCGAGCGCTGAGAAATCAGAGCCTCCCGTCGGGATCTCCAGGTTCAATCAGGACGACTGAGAAAGGAAAACAACAGGGAGGAGGGAGGAGAGGGAGAGAGATGAAGTAAGTGAAGGAGGGGAAGTGTGGGGGAAAGATGTTAAACTGTCAAAGAACTCTTTAAAATCGTGGTCACACGTTGGCTGAGGGCATAGCTGGCCAGGCCGTCTGTAACCTCTGACTGGAGTGTCTGAGTGCTCGCCATTCTGCCACACTTGATTGCTGATACTCGGTGAGACAATTTGATATCGATCTGAAGTCGGGGAGAGAGCCAGACCTGTCTGGCATGTTTAGTAGTAGTTGCCTAGAGAGTTACGGTCCCCAGTCGTATTAAGCTTGGCAAGCAGCTGCTGATGACTCCATAAGATATCAGTGGGGACCATCTCCCATTGAGAGCCAGTGCAGTGGAGAGTAACCATCTGTCGCAATAGATGATTTGGGCAAAACTTCCAAAAAGGAACGGGCATGAACTCTGAAATTCAAACTGTGAGTGTTGTGGTCATAAATAACGTGAACATTTCCTTCCTCCACCGCTGAGAATTATGTTACAGTGTTGCACATGTCATTTTCATGTGTTCGCCACATGGCTATAAAGTTTCACGGTTATTAAGAAAAAACATTACTAAAAATGAGATCTCCAGTCGCCCTACTGGATGGCTGTGTATGATTTTGGAACGGGAAAAAGTTAGAGGAAAAATGCATGTAATCATCCACCCCGACCACCACCGCCACAACCTCTGGTTATTCTTTTGTTGTGTAGAAAAATCTTTTTCTTCCTGCAAACGGGTGTAAATTGAGACCAGATAGTCTAACATAGTCTCATTTTACACCACTATTCACTAAGACACATAAACAAGAAAACTGAGATTCAGTGCCAACCTATTTTATTTCATATCCCTGCAATATCTGCTCTCAGAAACTAAAGTTGACTGCCTTTTTGGGGTTTGGCCTGGATTACACACTGAAGGAGTCAGTGCTGACCCAAACACATTCCAAGTCAGCTTTGTAAGTATGTCCTTTCTGTAATGGAACAAATAATGCCAGTGAATGTAATCCAGGTAGTGTTATTTTTCTCCCTCGGACTCTGGAAAAGGAAATCAACAGTACACTATCTGTGAAATACATTTTATAATAGGTTGATAGTGGCACTGAGTTTTATTTTATAGAAAGTTCAATCAATGTTGTCTTTCCATCTGAGCAAATAGACTTGTATATAATGTAGCACTTCACCTTGTCTTCAAGTTGATTACCCATGACATATATAGGTACGTTTCATTCTGCCGTGCAGCCTTTATGAAAATTATTGTGTCTTAGGCAGTGACTTGCTGGGAGAGATGCAGGTTGTTGCCAGTAACGTACATCCCACTGAAGATGCATCTCAGCTTCTTAGTCACAAGTCAGCTCCACATCACTTACATGACATTAAGAAGTTTGTCTTCTCTTTTCTGTAGAAGCCCATGTTTTTATCCATACCATACCCACCCTTAAGCAGAGACAAAGGTTTCATCAAAAACATCCAGCTGCAGATATTTGTAGGAGATGCAGATTACCTGTGATATTTCCACATATCCCCCCCTGAGCGCCACTGGAAGAAGGTATGCACCACTCTAGATCTGCCAATGATCACAGAGGCTGGTGTTCCGTTAAAGATTATGGGATTAGGGGGAGGACTGGGGTTAGAAGGGTCGTAGGCCTATAGGGAACATGTGCAGTGTGCCACATATAGGCATACTTGCAGCACAGGGGTGCATTGTGCATTCATTAGATTGTGATGTAGACAAATAAGACGTTTGCAGCGGGGATTTAAAAACAGGCAAAAGACTGGGTGGCCTTGTTAGGAATCATGACTGTTTCATTCATTCATTGGTCGCTGAGAATAGTTGTTAATAGCACACTTAGAAGTACTTTAGCTGCCAATCACCTAAAGATGAATAGTAAGTTCGTCCACCTTGCTAGACTCCAAGCCTTGTTTATACACAGAAAGATTAGCAACAGCTTAAGGAAATATTTGGTCATTTGATAAAAAGTTCAAGGTACAAGCCTGTATACACAAAAACCCAAGGGGAGAAACAAACTCCAACTCCCAAATATCTAATCAGAGACATTAAGATTCCGCCAATTGTGAGCTAAAACGTTGGGCTAGTCTTGGATGCTTTCACCAACTGGGAGCAGCTTTCTAAATTTGCAAAGTTGGAAGAAATAAAAGCGCTAATTGCCAATATATAAAAAAGTTGTAACATTAAATCCCAATCAGTTTTCACACAACATGTTTTGCTACATTTGCTAGAAACAAATATTCCACTACATATGATTCACCAAACAGTATCTGCATGTGAAATTAAGAAGCATCAAGCATAATTTGAACCTCTCAGCAAATGTTTCCAAGTCTGCCCCGAGACCAAGACAGACCAAACATACTGATTTATATAGCATCAAGCCTCTTCTACAGGCAGCTACAAATGTGGCCAGCTGGCATTGCCGTTTATGTTATTTTAAGTGGTTTCCATAGTGCTTAACTCTGTGTCTTAATTTGAAATTACGATACGGCTCTTAAACCAGTGCAACAGAACCAGCCTGGCTTGAAATCTCCATTCGTTCTTTAATACAGGTCAGATGTTTCCTGAGCCTGCTTCCCTGGGAAAGCTTGTTTCCACTTAGAAGAATGTGTACTTTGATGGATATGCATGAATGAATGAATGCAGCACTACGCAGTTAATCATTGTAGTGGGCAGTGCAATAGTGGCCGGTATGTCAGGCTGTATTAAAACCATCAAAGAAAATGGATGGTTCGCATGTTCAATGAACTCTGTGGGAAGAAAATGGCTATTTCACCAAGTATGTCGCCATTGTTAGATCAAAACCACATATATGTAGATAGGTTTATCTTACTTTCGTAGTGCTGGAATCAAACTTTCTAATATATACAATACATTCTGGCTTCTTGTCCCTGCCCATCATTAGTGTGATTTTTCCACGATAGCAGCCGTAGAAACTGCTGAATACAAGCAGATCTATGTCTTCTCGCAGGAGGTGATTTTTTCCCCCTCAACATCTCACTCCAGAGTGTGGGAGACCCTGGATAAAAGTGTCTATGTTTTCCCTGTCAGCTCTATTTGGAAGTAGAGTGCTGTATTTGGCAGGTGAAAGCATGCCACCGCCTGCCTGCTGTTTGTCATTTTGGGCAGCCAGGGCACGGTCTCTCCCAACACTTCAGGAAGCCAAGGGAGTTTTCAAGGGATCTGGGTCATAGATTTAGGTTCTTTAAGGAAAAATAGTCTCGACTGACGTCCGGTCTGTCTGCGCCTGGATGAATCTATTCTTGTCGAGTTTTCTTTGCTTACGGACAATGCTCTGGCCAGCCATGATCCAATGAAAACAAAAAACTAATGTCTTAGTCTCCAAAAGGTTTCTTTAGGTTCATTATGCCAAATGACAGGTTTCAGGTCAGACAAAAATATTTTGCCTATTGCTAGTAGAAAAGCAGTTTTAGGTCACCTCTGAAGTGATATTGCATTCAGAATAAACCTTTTAGTACAAGACAATAATATATCAAGTTTGGCAGCTGTTTATTTGAAAGGGATTCCCGTAGCGACAAGTTGTTGTAGTGGAACAATGTATACATTTGTCTAAGAAAGTTAACCACTTACAAAACATAATGTACTCCTCCAGCGTCCCTTTGTTTGCTCAGTATATTCAAGGCAGCAGTTGTTGAATTTTTTGTTTCTCAAAGCAGCAGTGAAACAGTGAAAACTGTGACAGGACAAAACTTTAATGATTCAAAATCAGTAAAAATTACAGTTGTTAAGTCAGATATCTAGTACTATGCATTGGCTGGCATTAAATGGATTACATAATAACCAGATTAACAATCAGCCCTGCGATAGGCTGGCGACCTGTCCAGGGTGTACCCCGCCTCTCGCCCGATGACAGCTGGGATAGGCTCCAGCAGACCCCCGCGACCCTTAACAGGAATAAGCGGGTACAGAAGATGAATGAATGAATGAATGAACAATCAGACATCAGCTTTTTCTTTTCCAATGTGGAATTTTTTGTGTCATTTAAGTGTAAGTATAGATGTTAAGAAATGATGACTGTAGCAACATCAGCTAAACTATAAAACTATAGAGCCCTGTACATTTTATTCGTTCTCCATCTCTTTGTAGCTGCCAATTGTGGACATCAATGACTCTGGTTGCCTATTTAACCTTTTATCTATTTCCCAACACAACTATTTCCAAGGGAAACAAGCAGAACATAAAAATATTGACAGTGCATGAACAGATCTTGCTCCTCTTACTGTCTCCGCTCTCTATTTGAAAAGGAAACATTGTCGTGGTCAAGGCTGCTTGATCTGGGTCCACTTGACACTCCAAGCCTGTTCTCAGCACGGTGAATCTGATGGTAGGAACCAACATTGTGGACAGTGTTACCTTGTGGTAGACATTCGGGGCTACAACCAACCGAATCTCATTATCATTTCACGCTTTCTTGCCGCCATATTGCTGCTAATCTCTTCCTGTGTGTACGTCCCTTGACAATAGCTGTTACTATAGCAACAGGATTTCCAAGTGAAACCAACCTAGAGACAGAATGTGATCAGTACCTTTCACCATCCCATGGAGGAAGAGCACGATCATGTTTATTTATGTATGGGTGGAAAACAGATTCAATTATGAGGCAATGTAGCTTGGAAGAAACTGAAATATGAAATTATGATTAAAATATTCCATAAAATCTGCGTCTTGGTGCTCCACTGCAGTGACCTGAAGCAAGACACTTATCTTGTAGCTACTGCATGGCCATTATCAGGTGCACTTGTAGCTCCCAGGTGTGTCTGGAACTGTCTGAATAGAAATCAGGGTGTTGGTGAGGAAACACATACGTACTCAGCAAACACTGTCTGGATAAATAATGTATTTAAAGAATATCTTTAATGTGCCACTGTGTTTCTTCCAGGTTCTTATCTGTTCAGCGTCTGCAGCAGTCCCATTGTCTTGCCTCTGCCTGCTGGCCTCAAATAAGAAACCCGCTTTCTAAAATAGCCCCAGTTTTCAGATAAGGATAGTGAAAAGGTTATGCCATCAACTTGGCAATATCAGTTCAAATGTTTGTCAATGTTTCCGGGTAAATGCTAGTTCTGAAGGCTGTAATCACGCTGATACGATGATGCTAAAAAAAGAAAAAGGACACCACGAGCCTCCCTCACAAGCAAAATGATTACAGATAACTTTACGATCATGTTTTTTTCCTTATCAGTGGAAAGAAATTACCCAAATTGAAAAACAATTTAGCCTCCTTAGCGGAAGGACTCCGTGAATGTTATCAGCTGCTTTGGCACAATGACTCAAGCAGCTACTGCATGACTAGCTGGCACAGAGCAAAGCGGCTACACAAGAAGCTGGCTGAATAAAACAAAGCGCAGGGAAAATGAGCAATTATGAGTCAAGTGTATGCCTCTGAGACTCCCACTGCAAAAAAAAAAAAAAAAAAAGCCACAGTATATAAATTTAGACTTCTGAACAAGGTGTAAATAGTGCCGGTGTTATTGATTCTAAATGGGTTTAAGGAAGTGGCTGACTGGTGCAGGAAGGGTGGAGCATACTATCTGCCTGGAGTGAAAATGACTTGTCTGAGCAAATGCCTGCCATTCACTTTGAGTTAGCATCGTTTGCTCAGCTCTTTGTTCCTTTTTTTTTTTTTCTTACTACTTTGATTGTTTTTTTGATTCACTGCTTGCATTAACACAAGAGGCATGCCATTCCCATTAGCGTTTGTTCACCCTAACCCAACCAGCCTATGGCTCAAAAACATTCCCCATATCACATTTCCATGGTTTTATATGCTTAATTAACTAAATGCATAAGTATTTGTCTCACACGGTTGTAATTTATGAGCATTTTGCACTGAAAACACAACCTGTCAAGGCAAGAAAATGAGCAAATATCCGCTGGGTTATAAAAACGTATAATAGTATGAAAAAAAAAAAGAGGAGCTTGGGAAGTTCGCTTGATCTACTCTAAAAGCTGGCAAGAATAATTACCGTTCTTGTTGTAACAAAACAAATTCCCTCTCAAACAGGAGCCTCCATTGATAAAACATTTGGATCAGCTCGAGGCCGTGAGGGCTTGAATCGTTGTCAGTACGGCTCTGTTTTTACGCAGTCCTCATTTGTCCTCAGACTATTGGTTTCCTTACGGCAACTGGAATTCCAGCTGGACTAGAAAATCTTGGCAGTAAGATGAGTTGACCTTGGTTGCTGTCTCTGGTGGGCATGTCTGCATAACTTGGCAGATGTCATCACCCCCTATCAGAGAGGTATGTCAAAGTGTCTTGTAAGGACTCCACTCCTCAGTTCACTGGGCCTTTCGGGCATCACCTAGCAGTTGACTGACAGGGAGCTTGACCCAGAACAAGTGTTGAAGAATCTCCCAGCTGTGACTTTTGTGACAGAACAGGACCTATTTAGTCAGACATTACGAGAAAATAGTTGTCTAAAATACTGGGTAGTTATTAAGGAACATGAAAGGAAAAAATAGTAACAGTATAAGTTAACTAACAACAGACTGCCAGTGGTTAATGATCTACCTTCTGGTTATGCAGTACTCTATCTATAAATCAGGTACAAAATGACACATAAACATTATATTACATCCATTTTATTTAAAATATGGCGAAAAGGTTTCTAGACACGAAAGTGAAAAAATCCTTTAATTTTTTATTATTTTTTTTTTTTTTTCATGATTCCTGGCGGGGATATTGTTTCTGGGACAATTTTTCTGTTGATTTAGGCTGTCACAGTCTGTTCTGCATCTTCGCGTAATCACACAGTGGCATTATTCCACCTGTTGGAGGTCTCCTTGTTCTTCTTGTCGCTCTACACACTAATAATGACTCTGGCTGTATGCGCAGGGTCACTGCCATGCTGCAGAGTAACATGTAGACACATTAGATGCCTTCTCTAGTGGTATTACATGATGGATAAGACAGAGGATAAGAATCCAAATATCTAAAGAGATAAAGAGCTTTTATTTGTCATTATATTATACAAGTATCATATAACGAGATTGCATGGTCAGACATGGAGGGTTGGTCCTGAGCCGCTGCACTCGCGCACGCCGCCACTGTGGGCCAACCTGACCAGTGCCTAACACCTAGCATGTTTTGATGATGGGAGGAAACCGGAGTGCCCGGAGAAAACCCACGCAGACACGGGGAGAACATGCAAACTCCACACAGAAAGGCCTCCGCCCCGGGGATTCGAACCAGCGACCTTCTTGCTGTGAGGCATCAACGCTACCCACTGTTCCCACCGTGCTACAGTATCGGATACTTTTGCATATTACTGTAGCACTGTTTAACTGCCATTGCATTATTCAGACACATTCCTAAAACATATATTAATGAAAGATGATTTTATTTACATATTTCACATATATTATTTTGGATTATTTTTTTTTTTTTCTGGCTGAGTCTCACTCTGTAAATAATGAATTATCTTTGACTACAAGGCTGCATAGTTTATGCAGACCCATCACCGAGGCACGATCTTTTCCGCGTGTGCCATCTTCCTCGCTATGACGTGAAGGGTTTGTCATGTGTGAAAGCCAGTTACTACTGTAGGTTCATCTTATGCAGCAGAAACATTTGGTGGTCATCAAGCACCGTCATTAAGCATGCTGATTTTAGAAAAGGACAGCCAGAGTTACCGATGCGTGAACACCCTCATTATGTTTTGAATACATCCAGTGTGTTGGACAGCTCGGTGCAGAATATGCAGTTTCAGCAGTTAACATCAGAATAAAGATCTGTCAATTTGTAAAGACAAACATTATGGTACACATGAAAAGCATGTGCTGTACATACCAGCATGTGTCTGGATAGACTGATTTATGGCCTGTACTGACAAATACCGTTTTACTTTTTTGCAGCCATATTTCTTGAACGGCATTCCTTATACGTCATTTCATATTTATTACATGACAGGTTGCTTTGGCGTAAGTTGCTAATAAATGCCAGTAATATTAATTAAAAGCATACCATTGTTCTGGCTTGTTACCCTTCAGTTGCGGTACCCCTTTGTGCTTAATCAACTTCTGCATCAGTCTGACAAGCAGCATCTCCACTCAATGTGTTTTTACTTGATCTGAAAGGATTCTTGTCGATTCAGCGCTAAAGTAAATAGTTTTGAGATTACGTTACATTTTATGCAGTGCAACCTTGTGTGCTTCAGGTCAAAGATACCACAGGGACACATAGCTGAACTGATTTGCATCTTAAAAGAATGATCTTTGTTCTCCGTGTGTCGCTACTCGTGGAGCGCAAGCTCAGGGTGCAATCTCACTCAAACATTCATAATGTCCAAAGTTTATGAAGAAACATTTTTCTTGTTTTCAGTTCCTATTACCCAAAATAGTTACAATACCAACTCATAAGTCATGCATGCTGACGGAATTGAAACCGCCGCTGTGTCCACTGTAGGTGCCATTGGAGGAGAGTGAGAAGAGAACCAGAAGCCATTAAATGGAAATGTGAAATATCCCAGCACTAATGCATTTAGGGTTTGAAATAAAAAACACACCTGTCCCAGTAATCATTGGCACAGCGCCTTCCCATGCTGGCTGGATTATGTCACCTAGCACATGGTGAGACGTGATATACGATTCTATGGCAGTGGCATACGGAGCCGGTAACCCAATCACACATACTATTTTGAGAATGTATGGCTTTTCCCAAAGCACAAATAGGTTTTCAGTGCACGCAGGATATGCTCTGCTAAGGCGTGCTTACACTTGGATCCCCGGGAGAGGGTATCCATTTCTACAGCCCAACTGGAATGAAAATGCACATTAGCTATTAGGTCGTATGACTGACTGGAATGATTTTGCCAAGTGTGTATGTGCATGTTTGAGTGTGGCTGTCTGCACGCAGAAAGAGATCTGCTGCAATCTCTGTTTAGTGGAATGAAGAATGAAACTACCTCTTACCACGTTCCACAGTAGAACAAGACAATGCTGGGAAATGTTTTGTCTTAGAGCAACATCTCCAAGCCTTGTCACTTGGTAGCTTTTGCCGCTGAGGAAAGGAAATTTTACCGTCCTGTAACACTCTCAAAAAGACAGCTGATAGCGAGGGTTATAAATTCACTTATTGGGCAAATGCTATTTGCACCCAAGTGTTAGGCAGTAGCCAACAATGCTGTTTGTACTCGGGGTAGAATAGCCCATCTGGTTATACAGCCAGGTTTGAAGCATAACAGAGACAAGCACCCGCGTATCTAGCCAACAATGCTATTTGCATGCAGCTGAAACACTTGCTGGCAGAAAGACATTCGAACACAAAGCTGATGTCATCTGTTTTACCCTCTTCCCTAATCTAACCAAGTCATTTTGTCTCCCAAAATTTGACCAAACTGATACTTAAAATGGAAAATAATAAGTCAACTTGGAACAAATCCTGTTTGCCCAGATCTAAGGCCTGTGTTTGACCCATTCTTCCTTCACAATCACTTCAATATGTGGGCTTTATACCACTTACTGTGGTATAAAGCCCACATATTGATATCTTATTGTCTTTTTGCTAGAGGAGGAGAGAAATGAAGGGACTGTACTACAGCTCAGGATATAGCTGCCCTGTAACTATTTCCCCCCATGGTTTGAATAGATAGTATTTATTATTTATTTGTAATTTCTAAGAGCACGTTACATCATACTGTACATAATACATAATACATCAGGACACATGATGTTCTGATGAGTGGCCTGTCTTTATGTATTCCATTCAAACTTGTAGAGTGAGGAAAATTGTAATGAATGTGATACGGTGTGCAATTCGTCACTTTGTTGCAGCATGAAAAACTGCTGTCCTTGTACAATGTGAAAAAAATGACTTGATAGACTTACTGGAAAAGTGTGTTTTATTTATTCAACAGCCTAACTTCCAGTAAGTTGGTTACAGATGCCCCGATATTTGTTACATTTCTCACGGTTTCTTTTGTTTCTTGGGATCTACCGCTGAAGAACCAACACTCTTCCTTCGTCTTTGTGCCATATGCTACTGTGTACTAGCTCTCTGCACATGTTGCAATCCTAAACACTCGAGTTGTGCTTAAAATTAAAAAAGAGTTTGACACTGGATGTGATTAAGCAGTTGAGGAGTACAAAGAAAAGGGCTCAGATGTTGCTTGGCTCAGTACCACAGGCTTACATTTGAAAAAAAATCACTCAAGAGGAAAAAAGACAGGGACGTTTAAGTATGATCAGAAATTACATGCAGGGAGTAGATGATGTAACCAGAAGCTCAGTGACTCTGCCAAAGCAGTAGTCTTGCAGGATGTAGTGTCCATGCTGTGTTTTATTGCTAGGTTCTGCACATTTTAAGTAGACTTTTCAAAATCAAATACCGGAGGGTGTGGCAGTTTTCACAGGAGACATTTTGACTTGTCTTAGCAGGAAAAGCACACGTGTAACTAATAACCTTAATTATAGCTGTACTCCATTTAGCTGCACCAGGAAGCTGTGCCAGTGTGCCAGAATGCAATACACAAAGGTCTGAGAACTGCTGCCACTAAATACAGTGCAGCCCTTATTAATGTATTAGTTAGATATGTGAGTGACAAGTTAAAAATATCCACTGTGAATTAAAGTCCTGTTTAATGCTGTTGGTGACACAGCATAATGTTACAGCTGGAGGCAAGCAAGTAGAAACAAGAGAGTGGACGTACATCCTCTTGAACTTCGATCTGGGATGTAGTTAAAGATAAGACTCTGGAATGAGTGTGGAGTGTGTTTGTGTTTCCGTTCAGGTGATAATTAACGTGACATTAACTGGGCAGTTTGCCATTCCAGTCAGTAATGGCCATTAGGAGGGGGAAAACTCTACCGATTCATGTTTTATTGTGTGTTTATTGTGCATGTGCTGGATGATTAATGCACATTGTCTTATCTGTTCTATCAACAGTTTGGAGTTTGATGTTAAAGCTTGCTTATAAGGCGCAGCAGTGCACAAAGAGCCATGATAAATAGTTGAAAAATACAGCTGCACTAAACCAAAAAATGCTGAACCACTTCTCAGTGCTCCTCATAGTGAATGTAGTGTACAGGATCTGTGTACATAAGTTGGGATTAGATCACATATGGCTGTACTAATGTACTGATGCATTTGTGTATACACAGCACTGATCCTGATTTATGCAGCTGTGCTCACAAACCTTTTTCAGCTCTGTCCAAAACGCAAAGCTGAATAAAAGGCACCCGGACTTGTTCGTCTTTTTTAGCACTATTTGCAGATTAATCAGACATTACACAATACTGATTTACCACAGAATTATTGCACTTATGTTCCTCTGCCAACTAGCCAAGTTGCAGTTTGCATCTATGTCTGTCCGGACTTGTAAAATAAGTCATCAAGACTTTGAAGGAATTAATACAAGTGTATCTGCGAATATTATAGTGTTGTAATCAAGTTGACCTTTGACCTTTTGGATATAAAATGTTATCACCCCACCATTTATCCTATCAGATATTAGGAATTCTTATGAATTCTTGAGTTATAGACAAAAGCACTTGGACCATTGACCACCACATCAGTGCGTCCAAGTGAACGTTGGTGCCAATTTTGAAAAAGCTGTGCCAAGGCGTTCCTTCACATTTACAAGAATGGGCCTGACGCAGGCATAAACATCAAGATAAAAACAAAAATAGTTGGAGCCATCTCCGGTATTTAACACTTAAACTGCGAGAAGTGCATGCGATGACAATAATGGCTCAGATTAAATAATTAAAATACAGAGAAATGAAGGTTCTTCTACAGAATGAGACTCTGAAGCTATATGAAAGAGACTGACGATTTTACAAGACCCCAAGACTTTCGCACTCCCTTTTCTTCTTCACACTTCACAGGGAAGATTGTGTGATAACAGCTTGAAGGACACCTCTTGAATGACTAATGCTCGGACTATGAGAGACTCTATAAGAAGAGTGACAGGCTACTAACCAGTTGGAAAAGTTGCCAAACCCCCTCTTCCTCTTCCTCCTCCTCCTCTTCCTTTGCCCTCCACATCTTACATCTGTTCAGCTGCCTCTAATTAGGACTTTTACAGGCGACAGCATTAAAAAGGCCCCGGAACCACGGCAGCTAATGAGACACCAATGACAAGGGAGATCTTTCATGCACAACTCCGTTTGTCAAAGTCTATCTCTCATTTTTTGCCTTGACAGCCAAAGTTTGTTCAACACTTTGTCTCCCTTCACACCTGTTGACAGGCTTTAGCTGAGATCCAAAGCGGGTCACTGAGCTGGCTTGTTTTTTTGGCGTGTTTTGCAGCACTGGATTCTCATGGTGATGGATTTTCTCAGGCAGATTAGGGACGTGTCTGCATGCGTGCTGTGAACATCAAACATTTCTGATGAAAACAAGGGAAGTTAAAAGGTTTTGTAGTTACAGGTCGTATTTTTGTTACATGCAATCTTACTGCAAGTGCAGTATCCGAGCATACCATATAAATAAAGAAGCACACATTAAAAATAAGTCACAACTGCATGGTCATACATCATTAAAACACTCAAAATGTAGATATCTAATATTTTTGTGGTGGCTCTGGTTGTCCCCATCTTAGCAGTAACTGACTCCCCCTAAAGCCAGGTTTATTGTTTTGTGTCAGATCTAAGGTGTACCTATGGCATAACTTCATCTGAAACTCCCCAGAAATGGGACTACACTTTGCGGCGACACAGGCCACTGTGATTGGTCCATAATGTATTCTCTCAGCCAGTGGCCAGACAAACTCAGAGTATGAATGCTCTGTGCAGATCTGCAGCTTATGTCCTGGCTATCTCCTGGCTGACTGAAAAATGGACAAGGAAGAAATGTGAGTGGAGCAGATTCGGATGGGTGAAACCTAGGCACACAACTAGCAACATGAGATGGCATCCACCTGCAGAGTGGTCATGACCTAAATTATGCATACATTTCTATAATTTAACTTTCTGCTCTAAATTAGAGCTCTATCGGCGCTTTTTTGAGCCAGTCTCTAGTGGTCATTTGAGGAACTGTACTGTTTTTGACACGTATTGTTAATTTTACTATGAACCTTAACACATGAACCCTCTTTTCAGACCAGTGACAACAAAAACTCCTTAGAATTAAAACATATTCAATACTCACTTTGGTTTAATACTTTAAATAAATATTAATTCTTCTGATACACCAAAACCATTTGTTCTTACTCAGTTCACCCAACTATTAACTATTACCAGTTGCTGCTTTGACCATAGCCGGCAATAGATCACTTTAGGAATCGAACTGAGAAGTTTTAGTAAAAAGCATCTACTCAGATGTACATACCAACTTCTGGAAGCATTGGAGGGAAAAGCACCTGTTTTAACCATTTATCTCAGAAAGTAATTACACAGCTATTGTTCCTTGAGTGCAGCTTCAAGGATATTCATTGTTTACAAAAATACAGTTTAGTGTCTGACCTTGTGCTTTCTCTCCCTATTTATTTTTCTGTGATAAGGATAGCATCAAACAGCGAGGAAATGTTTGGAAGCAAATGCACACAGGTGATAAAAAAGGCTTTTTCATGAGCAGTCAGAGAGGAGTTCTGGGAGGCTTTTGGACAATCCTATGATCTGTGCAGACTATTAAACACTCCAATTGAGCGCTTGGAGTTTCCATTTGTTGTCAAATCTAAAAACCGTTATCCAAACAAGCACATAATGATGAGACAACCTAAGTATGGTGATATCACATTAGTCTTTAGTCATTATAAAGTGTGTGTGTGACTGAAGGTCAAAGAAAAGTTGCTTGCAGTTCTGGTGCTGACGGAAACTGAATAAAGTAAAGCAATAAAGGACTAATTGTTTGATGGATTACAATAACACGTGGACAGCCTGATTAAATAACATAACATGAATGTAAGTGAATCATAATCACTTTCCTTTTTTAATCACAGCAGCAGGTTGTTGTGAATGGGAATCCATGTTTGCATTGATCATTTGCCTGCAATTAGATGGCATAGATGGCCAGGGTCAGTGATGCTGCTACAGTGAAGCGTTAAATGTCTAGGATTAAATTTCACCTTGCATTTCAGAAGACAGTCGCCTTGCTTTCATTCAGGCTCATACACCAATGTGATGCCTTGAAGGGAGTATTCCTTTTTTTTCCACTCTAACCAAACAGAATTAGGAGCCAAATATATCTTATATCTTGTTGGCACAGTTTAACACAAAAGTAGTAGTTGCAAAAGTTGCCTTTAAGAGTCATCTTTCTGTGTGTGTGTGTGAACTTCAACAACTTGCACAAAGTCAGGGTAAACTCTGATTAGTCACTTCTCTAGCTAATAATGGTTTGTAATGTGGACAGGGGCCAGGGAGCTCTGCAAAAAGAAAAAAAAAAAAAATGGGACCTTTCCACATTCCAAGTTTAAATTCATAAAGATCACATGAACCATTTCATTCACATTTGATACAATTTCAAAAGGGCTAAGGAGGCATAGTCAGTAAAATGAGACATATTATTAAAAGATTTTGCCTTCAGACCCTTGCAAGTCGCAACTTTCCAAACCTGTATTCACTACACTCCAGAGCATTTCTTTAGACAATCCTGCCATAGTGATTGCAATACAAATCCTTAAAAAAACCTGAATGAATGGATACACAGAGCTGCACTGAGTGTGGGAATTAACCTGCAGACTCAAAGTCACTGCCCCCGCCTGCAGACATTTCCCTTCAGAAATGTAAATTTTGTTCATTTTCTAATCCTCAAATTGCTACTCAAGACAACTGTGAAGATCCAGGTACAAACTTGCTTGGTTTTGAAAAGCCCAGCCCCTTGGCAAGTTGTTACGCTGGGATGTATGCACTAGTGTTGTTTCCTGGGGTTTGAGGGACATGCATTTGGAAATGGCAGTGGACTGATAGCGGAGCTGAATCAGTCTAAATACAGTAAGAATTTTAGTGCAATGATACACTTCTTCTCAGCTCTTTCCAACAATCTTGCCTGTAGTGTAGCAACAGGCTTGTATCTGTGGGAGCAAGAGCAGGATGTTACAGGAAAGGAGCAGCCGTGCTCAGCAAATCCTCCCTTGGTAAATAGAGGTTGAAAGGAGTAAACTTTCATTACACTGGGTTCAGAGCTGCAGCCCCTCTCTTAGACAGCAAAAAGTTGCGAAGGATTGGTTGGGTGGTAGTAATTAGAGATCCAGGGCAACCTGCTTAATGGAACTGATCTGTATCTGGAACGAGAGGAAGAGACGAGAGAATTTCTCCTTTAAACTGACTGAAAATGAAAACACATTTCACATGTCCCCTTTGATATTAATTCAGTCTGCTACAGCTGAAAATTTTCCCCAAAATTTTCTTGAATTGCTATAAGCGTCTTGAAGCGTTGTTTGTTCTTGAAGTAATGTTTGCTATATATATTGTATGATTTATTATTTTTTTTATTTCACTCTAGACAGTTGTGTTTGGATTATTTGGTGTAGATTTGGAATAGTAAGCATTGAGAGTTCATTCATTCATTCATCTTCTGTAACCGCTTGTCCTGTGAAGGGTCGTGGGGTCTGCTGGAGCCTATCCCAGCTGTCATCAGGCGAGAGGCGGGGTACACCCTTGACAGGTCTCCAGTCTATCTCAGGGCTAACACAGTGAGACAGACAACCATTCACACTCACATGCATACCTATGGCCAATTTAGAATCACCAATTAATCGAACCCGGAACCTTCTTGCTGTGAGGCATCAGTGCTAACCACCACACCACTGCCACCCAGCATTGAAAGCTCTTTTTTTTTAAAATATGATTGAAGTAATGGGAAAAGTAGAGGATGGTGTGTGAAGACAAACTCGTTCATGTGTGACTTTGGCCATCCTCCAAGTTGCAACCTAAGCGTTACCGAGATTCCAGAGCAGACATGTGTGGTCATAGATCAATTTAAAAAACACTGACCTCTTCAAAGCCGCTGTGCGCACATTTGTATGCTTCCGTCCAAGAGCCAGTGACCTACAGAGTGACTTGTGATCAGCTATCAATCCTCTGAGCTACGTTCATTGCAAAAAACTGGATCTTTGATCAGACTTAATTGTAGTGTCTGGATCTGGTACGGCAAGGCAGTCTTCCAATCTGGCTTGCCACAGATCAAACTGTAATTTTCTCCAAATATCCAGCTGTCCAGCTCACAGATGTGACTACAAAGCAGCCTGGAGCTGCCGTCCGCAGCTGCAAAGAGAAGTTTAAAAAAGACGTGGTTCATCTGTCAACGCTTGGTTTCCAGCCAGAAGGGGAGGTTCAGCCCGTCTCCTAGTATTTGTGAGAAACATTTCACAGCCGTTTTTCTTTCATTTTTTTTTCATTCTATCAGTCTATTCACTGAACAATAATTAACTTGGATATTGATTTGATGTTTGACAGCTGATGAGGAAATTGAGGTTGATATGGGGCATCCTGCATTAATGCAGGGCTTGATTGTAATTTGTCAAAAATATTTACTCGCTGTCTTGAGCCACCGCCAAGGAGATCTGAAATAAAATTGTGTATTCTTGCTGTTTAATGAAGGCTTTGGCAACAGTTTTGGTACTTTTGGTACTTTCAGTGTCAACAGTGTGGTGATGTCCACAAGAACTATTCGCCAAACATTTCGCTAAAGTGCGGTAGTTTTGCTCTTTTGCCACAAGTTTTTACTCCCAAACAAATCACTATTGCTTCTACAAGTTAGGCAACAGGTGGTAAAAAACAAGTGCTTAAAACTACAGTTGAACTTTCAAAGGAGAAATACTGAGGTTGGGTGGATTTATATTCCACTTTATGACAGATTTTGGTGCTGATATCATGTCTAAATCCAGGCTCAGAGGCTCAGACAGGGAATTCCAGAGGGTCAACACAAAAAGACGGATGTAGTGCAAAGAGTGACACTCAATCTTACGCCTTTCTGGACGCCAAACACAAGTGTGGGCGCTAATTAGAGGCTCTGAGAAATCATTGAGTGGTGGGGAACCATTGTAATCTGAGGAGAGGCTGTTGTGTGACTACTTTCAGTCTCTGCGCTGCTGGGCCCAAAGCCTCGTTGAAAGACTTCAGTTTAGCTTTGGTGTGTCTGCATTTTGCACAGCATCACATGTGCTTGCACACTGCTGTGTATTCACCATCATTAACAGCCCGCAGCTGCAGCTTAGGAAAACCTTATCGCAATTTGTAATCATTTTTCCGATAACACTTAGCACATTGAATTAAAGATATGGTTCATAGCCATTATGGAAGTTAAATCCTCCACGGGCTCCAGGGCTTTTTACTTTTATTACCTTATTCTTAAGGAGCACAGGTAACTTTTATGGAAAGCTGGATGCTGCTTTGTATTTAAAGTTTTATCTAATAAATGATTAATGTAATTTTCATCCATAAATATAGTTTGTGTGTCTTCTTCAGAAAACAAGCGCCATTTTTCTGCTTCATCTTTATGTAATAAAGCTTACTTCTTTAAGCGCATATATAGAATGAGGCTAATATAATATAATATACTTAAATACACTTTTTGCTTCTGTGGGAAAGCTGTAGACAGAACATGCATCCGAGCACACTAACACACAAACTAGTGGTATCAGGTTGGGCCATCCGATATGATCTGCAGATGTTTTCCTTTGCCTCTGCAGCAGGTGTCAACAGATGTCCCCTCTCTCCACTTGGTCAAGTTGACCTAATGGTCAGATGGAGACCACCATTCAGTCAAACCACCTTTTTGTCTAAAACCATGTTGGACATAGTTTGCCCGGTGAAAGTGTTTCTGAGCAGGTCATCAAGCCCCTGCCACCCCAAGGGTCACTGCTCAGACCTCCCTGCAGGTAGAGTGTCATTAAAATGACGCATTTCATTGCAGGGGATCAATAAAGTATCACACTCTTATGTTACAGCACAGCAAAACCAAGGGACTCAGGCCTCTCACTGTCAGGACTGATTACATTTCATTTGACCCTTGACCCTTTCACTTAAAATGCTTTCACGGGTCATAATTGTCCACCTACATGTGACAGAACCTGACGTTTAAGATGTTTGAAAGGTGAAACGGACAGCAGAGCTGAACTCCAGGCTGTTAAGTGTGATGTTTTGCAAATCTTTTCCTCTAACTGATGGTGTAAAAACATAAAGAGGAAGCAGCTTTCCTGAGAGCCCTGCTACTGTTTCTCTTAATGGATCTTCAGAAGTCTCACTAAGCTTTGTGTTATTCCAATTAATTCCTTCATGGCCAATGTGTAACATAATGTATTTGTCATGGGTCCTGTATCACATAAACACAGTCGGTCCTCTCCACCGTAGAAACCTATTCATTTCCTTTGGGGTAATGTAGGTTAAAAGGGTAATTTAGTTTTTTTTTCTGAATGGATAGTATTTATGCTGTGGCTGCATTTTGTGTCCTCGTGCTTTTGTGGTTTTGTTGCAGCTGTGAGCGACAGGACAGTTAGGATTGGTGAGCCCTCTAGAGTTTAGGGGCTCAACTGCATTCTGCATGTCTAATAGCTGTGTTGCTGCCCATTTGGCATTGGATCCAGTACAAGACTGTCACTTTAAAGCGCATCTATTATTTACAAAAGAATCACTGGAACTGTGATTTGACTGATGACAGTGGCAGGGCTTTACCTGAAGACAGCTAATTAATGAAGTGCACATTTATAATTTATTAATTTGTGCTAAAAAGTGTTCAGTTTTGTGTGACTTAGTGAGCAGGTACAGAGGTCTGCTGTCTTGCTCAAGGACCCTTCAGCAGGTCATCTAGCTGTTGACAGACACAGTGATCAATATTATCTGCTCTGCCATGGGACGTCTCTAATCTCTGGGCCAGACATCTGAAAAGATTAAGCAGCTTTACTGTTATTCATGCCATCAGTCACAGTGTGTACCAGGCTCTTTTTCCAACTACTAAAACTATAAGGTGGATACCCATAAGCTATGCAAAATAAAAAAAATTGCACCTTCATCTTCATTTCATGATAATGTAATTACTTTTCTTGCATTGTCTTATCTTTCATCATCTGCCCATTTTTTTCTTGACTTATTTCAACAATGTTTGCTGGGATCTTGGATATTTTTACACTTCCTCTTAAGCCCAACACACAGGAGCATAGGCCTGGCAGATTAAATAGCTACAGAAGGTTCTCACACAGTCAAATTATTTTTTAATGGTATGAAAGATTCCCGTGGTGTGCTTCAACCCTTTTTGCCTGGCCGACTGTAAACCCAAAAGCAATAAATATCCTAAGCAGGGTTGGGAATTTACTGCACCTGTAGTAACCATCGCACCGTTTTAATAAGCAACAGATGCCCGAGTGATTGCACCGAGGCCGGGATGCATGCACTTAAAGAAGGGAATGCTTTGTTAGGTACAGTTTCATCACCTGACCAAATCTGCTTCGGCTCTGCTGCTCACGATCAGCAAGTAACAGAGCTGAATTTAAAAACAATTTGGATTTAGTGTCACAGTGACCTGGCTGTCCATTACCGGACAGGAAATAGCTGTCGTAAATAGTTAGCTCTGATGCATGTCGCTGCTGGGAGCAGTTTATTTAGCACTGGACCAATCTTTAGCCCATAATATGTGATAATAGCTATAGCAAATAATAAATAGTGACCATTTCTCTTTAAAAAATAAATAAATAAAAAATAAATTATATTTCTTGCTTTCTTAATAGTGCTGTGGAAAAAGAAAGTTATGTCTGCTACTATGCCGCCTGACCACACAATGAACTGCAAAGCAAGGTATCAATTTAATGTGACAGCGTAATGCTATCATGTGAAGATAGATGAATTTAGTGAGCCTAACAGAAGCCAGAATGAATGGTTTTCATTGCTCCCTCTGAGAGAGACTATTATCATTAGTTAATCTTTGCTTTAAAGCAATCTAACATTTAATAAAGAATCTGTGTTTGCAGATATGTGCAGCATGTGCTTGGGTGTACATGTCTGTGCACGGGCTATGTGAGTAACTATTGCACTATTGCATCCCCAGGCAGTCTGTGTATGTTAAGATGACTACTCTTTTAATCATATCATAATGTTTGCTATTATTGTCACCGAAACTTCTAGTAGTAGTGTGCACAATACAACATCAAGCACATGGTATTTTTCATGCACATTCCAGTTTTGTTTTGGCAGGGGAAAGGTTAATGTTTAACAGCATGAATGGTTCACCCACTAACGTGTGAACAAAGCACAATGGCTGCACTGTATAGGCTCCTATTTATTCAGAGTCACTTCCTCCCTTAATAGTCGGCTCTACTTTCCTCACACAGGGAAAAACTAGGTCAAGGAAAAGTCATGTTTGAGGTAATTCACTCTAGGGGACCCCGTCTCTGATCATTAGATGACATTGGTTAACCCCGAGAGTGAGGTCATTTTCAAGTCAACGTTACGCCCAGAATCCACCCTGACTGGTGGCGTGTCCGCGCATTTTACAGTACACCGTGGATAAATCAACGAGGAAGGGCATCAAGGGGAAGGTCGAAAAGAAAGAAGCATGAAAAGACTGTATTGTTCCTAAAAAAAAAAAAAGAAAGAAAAGGAGGAGGCTGTTTTTTGACCTTGCGGATTCTACTTTGATCAAATGTTAGTTTTTCAGCCGTTGTGCTCTGAAGGAGCTCGCTCTTGAGGACTTTCTGCTTTGATGCAAGTGAACAAAAGATCCACAACAGGAGAATCACTCGAAGAGGTCATTCTTGAGCTTCGTGTGGCAAAGACCTGAACCAAAGAGGAATGCAAGCACATTGTTCCCCCACATACTGCAGTTACGTGTGATGAGTATGTGAGGCTTAAGCAGGATTTTAACAGACTTTTTGGATTAAATATGATTTCATCCATGAAGATCTCTGGAATACCTTTTCATCAGGACCTAATGCTCTCATGTAAAGGCCCTTTTCTCCCTTCTTTTTTTCTTCAACAACAAGATCAGATTTTCCTTTCACATTTTCCCCCTAATTACAGTCTTCATAAAGAGGCATTCCAGTCCATGCTTAATCATTTAATAGAACTTCCCATGGAAATGTTTACAATGACTCATGTACACTTTTCGACCACTTCTGTTAACATCATGTGTACACCAACTATCACATGTGCATCTGCACATCATATATTTTAAAAAAAGCATTATTCATGGAGTACTTTATGATCCTGCATGTTAGAGCCCACAGTAATGGGAATGTAATTAAAAAACCTGCCATTGTGATGGAGGGCCAAGCTTTAATAGCATGAAAGCTATCGGCTTGTTTCCTCCTGAGCCAGCAAATGGATATAAAGACAGTCAATCAAAGCTAGTGTGTTGCCATTACTGTACATGTGCCACGTTTTAAAAAGGGCAAAAGGCCAATTTGCTGTAGTTTCTGCAAAGACATCAAATGTATACTGACTGCACAATGGACATTTTATTAGATTTTGTTGAGCCGAGATGTTTTTATATTTTTTTTAAACCAGCACTTAATAAATTATCTATTGTCTGCCTGCAAAGAGTGCATACATGATATTGCAAAGAGTTTGGTTTGCACAGAGGTGGTTATCCTCACTCAGTGACACAGGTTGCACTTGAAGCCAAACTCTTCACATGTTTATGAAAGAGCCTGTTCATTGAGAAATCATGCCTGGGCTTTGTTTTCCTTTGCACCTGGCACACCGGTATTCAGTTTGTTCCCACTTGGCTCACCATCTAACCCAAATGAAAACTTCAAAGTGACATGTGCAATGTGAAGTAATAGTTTTTTTTTCTTTTTGTTTTGTTTTCTTCTGAGTCATATTTTTTTTTCCAGCTTCATTCTGTGTACTCTATCTGAGAGATTGCATCAGTGCAAATGCCAGAGGAAAATTTCCGAATGTCAAGTTACATCTTGATGGAAATTAGATAGAGAAGGCTTAGACACTTCTATCAACAACGAAAACACAAAGGCAGTCAGTACTTATGAGAACTGAATTCAGGAAGCAAATATGAACAATTATGAAATTCTAAATTTAATGTGCATCCTTTGCTAAACATCTATACTGAACACTGATTTCCTAGTCATAGCTAAGCAACTTTAACTTGCATCAAACACTGTCCGCCAGAAAGTAGCCTACCTCATATGACCACTGGAGGCTTGCTCCAATAGCGAGTCACTCCTGATCATGTAAAAAAATTACACAAAACTTTACAGAGATAAACATATTTACCCTCTTACAAAAAATGTTTTGGTCTTTATAGCTGATTTCCAGATTGTTAACAACTGTTTGAGGGGTTCATGTAATTTTTTGTTACTTTATAGCCTCAGTTTTATGGAAGTTTTTAACTGAATTAACTAGCAAACCTTCTGCTCAAATCTCCCAGCCACAGTTTACATTTCAGCCCACCTTTGTCGGCATCTGTCTGAAAAGATTACTGAAACTTTTGAGTATAAAACTTAACTGCCTGTTAAAAAGAGACCCAGCTGAAGTTGGTTCCACTCACTTCTTCTTAGTGACTGTTCCTCCAGACAGATTTGTTGTCCTTGGAACCATCCTGAGAAAGTCAGGGTTGCTGTGGAGCTGTTATTTGACATTAAACAGGCTGAGCGCATGGCACAAACTTCACCAGCCTGTAATTCTGTTCCTAATGCAAGCAAACAACCGCAGAATGAATCAGGCCGCTGTGTATGAATCACGTCCTTAAATCAAATTTATGGCAAAATAAAGAGTGATCAAGCTCAGAATGTGTTTCGAATATAAATGTGTCCATATTGCACTGAGGGAAATGGTTACTCATCCGTTTAATGCGCTAATGCACAAACTTCCAGCAGCACCCTCCTTCTCCTGAGCACATTAAACCCCTGCTGGTTACTCGGACGGCCGGGTGTGTTGGATGGGTTAATGAATGCAGAATGTTCATCAGAGGTACAGAAATAAATACAGCTTAAACTCTTTGAGCACAGGCCAGAGACAGGATAAATTTATCAGTGCAATCTCTGAGAAAAAATAAAAAATAAAAAATTCAACACAGCATGATGCTACTAATAACAATATATTGAGCCAATGTTTATATTAGTATATTGTATGGCTGACAATGTGTGAAACTAACTATTGCAGCGTTGACAAGTGCTTTGTGTGAGATTACAACTACTCATATGAATATTTGGAGTTATTTTAGAGCTTTTAATAAACAGTTAGATGTTGCTCTCTTAAATGCAACATTTTGTGAAATTCCATCTAACACAAACGGTATCGATTTCAGATCTACGTTCAGCGCATAGCTTCATGACAGGTTAAGCCAAGCTTAACTCTGCAGGCCAGGGGAAAACACCTAATCTAACCTCACCAAAAGTGCATTCCACCATCTCAAAAGCGGTTTTAAACACTGTGTATGTGCGTAATACAAGACACGCTTCAACGGAACAATCAGTTAGTGTACAAATGAAAGTAATTTAAAATTTAAGTTAGAGACCTTTAAATCATTTTCACATCTCTGATCAGAACCTGATGCTTGGTTGCACGCTAACAAGACAAATAGTACACGGAAACAAGTAGCCGAAGTCATAATGAAGACTAGCCAAAAAGTTATGTTTGTGTTATTCTAGTTTCAGTAAGCTATAATGCAATGATCTTGAAGGCTTATAACAGTAAATCTGTATAAATGTTTCTTTTCCGTGGACTTACATCGGCACGTTGTTTTGACCGCATGAATTAAAAATGTTCTTGGAATCAGCACGGCTTCGGGGTGTTGTCGTTGCAATGATCGCGAGGCTCAGGTGGAAGCATCCTGGCAATTTTTCAATTGAAGGTGACAGTGTCTGATGGAGCCCTGGAGGACCTGAGTGACAAGCTTTGTCATTGTGATTAAAACCCTGCAGCTACTGGTCCCAGTGTGCATTAATGGGACCATGAGAGGGGGGGGTTGGAAATACCCACGGGAACGCGTTTCCTGCAAAGTATTCATGGCATCGCGATAAGAACACACAGTTAAACATAATGTGCAAACATTTTTTTTGTTTGATCCGCTAAATCAGTTCAAGCTGTTTCATATATTTTTTTTTTTTTTTTGCAGTTTTCGCAATTTTTGTGATTTCTGACATGCAATGAATAAAAATGTAAACGATGACAATAACCACATGTAGTCGTTAAGATTTTTGTATGTGTAAGTATATTTTCTTGTAACAGTGTATGTTGCATGGATGTTAGTTGTATGTTTATACAGTGTGATGCTAAAAAAGATTAAAGTCATCACCTAATGAAACATTAAGGTGTCTAATTAAGTAATAATAACATCAAATTAACAGTGTTAACTGTGGTGAATACAAAAAATAAGGGAGTGCCAATCTGGTCTTCCGACTTTCACCTTTTATATTGGAAACCTGGACAGTATTTCACAATACATAATACCTCTTTGCAAACTTAAATGGCTTCTCCAGAGCAAGCCTGTTTAAGACTGTTTGTCTGATTTCACCAAACAGTTACTCAAACAGGCTACACATGACACAAATCATTCTGTTTTTCATTTTTAGGAGTGCAAGATTCCCATCAGGAGAAAGTCATCACAGTGTCTGAAGAGGGAATGATCCACAGCCCAGACTTCCCACACACCTATCCCAGGAATACCATGTTAGTCTGGAGACTAGTGGCGACCAGCAACATGAGGATCCAGCTCACCTTTGATGAGAGATTTGGTCTGGAGGACCCCGAAGATGGAATATGCAAGTAAGACCGTGCATATGAAAAATCTATTGTATAGCAGGCAAAGATGTGACTAGAAATGGAGAACATGAGAAAAGGTTGTGTTTATCACCCTTAAAGAAAACATTTTACACTTAATAAAAATGTTAATCTTCAGTCAGAAGCGCTAGTGCAGTTTTCCTTTGCTTGCATGACCAGTTCTCATCAGATGGGAGGATTTCCCACTTGGCATGCTGGCCTGAGGTAAAGACGTGTCCTGCCTGTGTTGTAGTCCGTCTTTAAAGATTTAGAGACAGGGTGTGGCCATTTGTGAAATTGCCTTTGGTCTGCCATGGCAGCTGGTGAATATTGAAAAACCCAGCACCAGAGTGATTTGTTTTACCCAAGACACCGTAATGAGGTGGCTTAAACCGGTATATTTCATGATATATATAGATATTTTCAGAGGGTGTGACACGTGCCACACCCTCTGAATGGCAACACATAAGCACAAATGAAAACACGCACACAGCCTACAGTACATCCTCCTTTACTGAGGATCCCACTTTCAATTACTGCCTGGGTTTTCCTCCGTTGCCATTCAGTTTAAACGGGGATCCCGGACCCTGGCCATCGATTTACCCTCTGTGCATTATGCTCAGTACCTTGCTGTCATTAAATCACAGCTGACTGGTTAGCATGGTGGAGCCCAATCAGGAGGAGGTGGAGAAGAGCTGGGGGAGGGTAACCTCACTATCCATTCCTGGAGAGCCCTCTAATGGATGACAAGGAGAATGACACTTCTCTGCTGAGCTGACAAGGCACAGCAGTTTGACATGGCAGCACCATGTGCACATTTTGAGATATTAAATGAGCATATCAGGTTGTTAAAGAGGAATATGTGGCTATGGATGAGTATGCCTCCGTTCCAGTGACAGTCCCTGCAAATGAACCTTCGTGTTGATGAAGTGTTTTTGATTCTGGCTTGGATCTTAATCTTGGTAGATTCAGTTGTTTAAAGTGCTGTAATGTGCTGCCATCCTGTAGTCATGCTTCTGTTCAACATAAGCCACAAATCACAGCTCGAGCACAGGTAATTTGAGCCACCCAGCACACCTGCCGTGGGCCGGCTGCCTGTTGACGAATGAGGTTAGCGTTCCTGACAAAACCCTGTGAGGGAAAGCTGCACAGCGGGGCAGGGCGCAGACTGACAACTTTTGTGCCGTCCTGCCTTTACAAGACTGCACTAGTCAGCGACCTCAAAGAGAGGGGCAAGAGACAATAACAACATCCTTTTCCAGGGTCATGCGAGTCATCGACTCATCTGCCGCTCCGGCTATTGCATTTTTCGCCGCCTCCCTCCGTCAATCTTCCCCAACCTCTGACCAAAGCCCTGCAGGTTTTGATCAAATCCACACAATCCTTTCGGGGTTGGCCAACAGACAAATGCAGCATGCAATCACAAGCAGAAAAGTACATTCACAAGCCCGTCTGCTTGTCTTTTCTCTCTCATTTTTGTCTCTCTCAAACACATGCACTCTCCCTCTCTCTCTGTCCCACATACACGTACATAAGCCTCTGGCCTAATCTGCTACTTTATCTTTCATGTGTGTTTAAAAATTTATTTACAATACTTCCCCCTGGACCTTCACTCCACTGATGTTAAATCAACAAAAAAACATCCATACACAAAAGCTATCGATACCCTGCTCTTCACTGCACAATGTGATGCAAATAAACCGGGGCTGTGATGTTGTGTCCAGTGATTCACAGCGATTGCTGGGGATAAAACAAACAACAGTGGGAGATGTGCTTCGGCTCTGGTAGCAAGCCCGGAGCGAGAAGTCTTTGCTGAGATGAGAGGGAGGCTGTATAGTTGAGATGCTCATCTGCGATTCTGTTTGTCTGTGGCGCGATGAAAAGCATTCTTACCAAATCCACTGGAGGAGAGGCATATTGGAGAGGGATTGGTCTTGCTGCTGGTTGGCATGGCAGCAGAGTCGTGCTTGACGGATCCCAGACAGAACTGTTCTCAGGAAGGCATTTACCCTCTCTGTCTGAAAAGAGAGGACTAAAAAAAGCTATGTTTGTGTTGCTAATCTGCGTCATCTCCATGCTGATATTGTATCTATTAATAATCTACAAGGAGAAAACTATGTAGGAGAAAGCTTGGTGGATGTTAAACCTGGTTTCCTGGCTGTGTACTGGTAACACAGTATTCCTTTGTGGTTCTCCCCCTGTTCACTCTAACTGTTCATACAGTTTGGTATGTATGTCAGTGCATTTGTAAATCTGAGAAACTGCTGTTCAACATGGTGATTCTGAACACAAGGCGATGTGTAATGATCAGGGGATCCTGCATTATTGATGAGCCATCTGTCAAAGCTCTGGAGCAGTCTGAGAGATGACTTTTAGAGAGGAAAGCTTCTCTCTTCACTGACCTCTATCGAGATCAGCAGAAAGGAGCTAAACGGATATTTTATCCTTTTTGAAAACCATTTCATGCTAGTATGGTTTTGATTTAAATAAGTGAATGCTTCACAGTTCATGTAGTTGTCCAACAATTGCACACTTAAACTGTCAATATGTGGCTCTCGACACATGGTTTCATTTCCATCTTTCCAAATAAGTATTTTTGTGGAGATAACAAACTTCCTGTGTAAGTATAAAACCAAACGCAGCAGGGTCAATAAATGTATTGACATCACCCACCCTTTCAGTTTATTTAACGTCGCAGAAAGTCCATTTTTAACCTTGCTCATGTCCGTCTTGTTGTTTTATTCAAACCAGCCCGAACTGAATCTGTCAGGCCTTTGCAAAAAGTAAACAATGTCCTTGAAATCCAAATATCCGAATTGGCAGCACTGAATGAGAGGTTGGGGTGCGTGTTGACGCAAATGGCAAAGTGATTCATCCCAGACTGTGAAACAAGGCTTTATTGAATGCAGCGCAGTGACTGGTTAAACACAGGTATAAATAATAAAGGCTGAACTCCTGAACTGCATGCCTTAAGTGCTGAGGTGGGTCAATGTTAGCATTGGCATGCCAGAGGAGTCTGGAGTGTGGCCACATGCTTCTGCACTTCATAATGTTTACTGGCAATGCCAGTTTGGCCAGTGGCGAGAGACTGTCTTGTGATTATAGAGTGGCAAATTTAGGCAAGACAACAAGAAAAATGGTGCTTTTACTCATATTTCTGTCTGAAACTGAAATGCATGTTATAGCACTCAAAATATGTTTATTCAGTATTATTAGTATTTGAAAAATGCAGGATTTATTTTATTTTTTTTCACATTTGGTTTTCACCCACCAACAGTTCCTGCAGTTTTCTTTTCTGTTCTTTTTATAATTAGATCCAGATGAAAAACATTTGAACTCTAGTCACGTGTCATGTGTAATTCTTGTAAATGGAAGATGGAAATGCAATCTGAAGATAAAAAATAAAAGTATTCAGCTGAATTGTTTTACAAAATGCTATTATAGATTTAGTCAAGAAGGGTGCAAGTAAAAAGGCCTTGCTATCATACACAGTCAAATTACAACACAATGTGCTCAAGGTTTAATTAAAAATGATATTTCAATGACAACATGTAGCGTCAGTGTAATAGGCCTGCCAAAAGGCTGCATTAGTGGCCATTAATTGCATAACAGTAAGAAGAGCTGCTTGGTCTGCACTGTCAACCCACTTGGGAATCTCCAGTTTATTCATTTTACTCAGTAAAGGCAGTGAATAATAAGGGCACGTCTCACAGCTAAGAACTCTAATCTGCTGTTAAAGTTTCTTTTGTTAAATGAGACGAAAGCTTTATCGCCCTGCGAGTACTTTATTGATAATAACAATCTCACCTTTAGAAGGGCTTGGGCTGTGCCGATGAGAGAGCACCAGGGAAGGCAATAAATGGGTGCAAGCAATAATCAAATTTACCCTAACGGAGCTCTACTGAGACAATTCTGTGGATTTTCAGTGCTGTTATTAACAAGTGAAAGCTGAGAGGACAATTTAACCTCTTCCTGGACTTTCTCTGTCTGACTCTACCAGGTACGACTTTGTGGAAATAGAAGATCCGACTGAGAAGACGCTCCTGGGTCGCTGGTGCGGGTCGCAACCGGTGCCAGCTAGTCACATTTCCAAAGGCAGCCAGATCAGCATTCGCTTCATCTCGGATGAATATTTCCCATCTGAGCCGGGATTCTGCATCCACTACTCCCTTCTGCCTGTGGTACGTACAGCATTGACAGTCAGGAGTTGACAAATATGCATTACAAGTAGCTAAACATTTAGCTGTCATGGCACTATTCTGCTTCAATCTCCTACCATGGAGATCCCATGGAAACAGGAAACAATGCCTCTCATTGTGAGCACAATTAAAATAATTTGCAGTTACATAACGCGGCATCTTAATTTGCAGTCATCTATTTGTGCTTACCCAGACACAAGGTTTTAAACATCCTAAAATTATGTTTAAGCACTTCGGAACGTCTGGCAAGTCTAGGCTCATTTATTTGTGAAGATACATACAAACCGGGGAAACACATATAGTTTTACACAATCTCTGCAGTGACTGTGGCGAGTACAGTTACAATGGAGAATTTAAGATAGTGTTGATTCCATGCTTCAATTTGAAATAATGAAACGTATATGCTCTATATCACTGTACTCTTTAAAGGCATATGGCCTCTGAACCTGCAGTGTAGCTATAGCTCTGTCAGATGGGTTTGACAGATGAGGTGCTGCAGTGTCACTGATGGTGTTGCATGAGACTGAAATAGAGAAAATAAGTGGCTTCACATTCACCAAGTGGTCCTCTGACCCTAGGGGATACATCCAAGCCCCTGAAATGAAAGTAGGAATTTAGTGCTTTCTGTGGTGTCTGTGTGCTTTTCTGTCTGCATGATTACATCATACACAGAACAAAAGTAGTATCTTTTTTATGTGTTTTCACAATGCCCCACTTTACTAAAACCCCCATGTTGTTTTACTCTATACTTACTACTGAAATATATTCCTGCCTAAAACACACAACCCGTCTTTCTTTCGGCTCTTTCCTGTTGTTCTTCTCTCTCACTTGTCTTCGCCTGTAACAGAGACTTTAATCACTAGTTCCATCCCGACCAAATCTCCGTTTCCATTCACCTTTTAAACTTTTTGGCAGACATTTTTTTTTCCAGTATACAGTAGTTTAGAGTACACGAACAAGCTGAAATTCAGAAGGAGCTGGGACTCAACAAACACTTGGAGCTTGGGTGTCTGTGTCAGTGTGATCATGTGTATGACACCATACTGTGAGTATCAATGAGTGGAGGTAAAGGATAGTTTAATTTATCTCATCCAGGCTAAGTTTCGATCAATGGCTGTTGAGACTTAGCGGATAATGCAAACCTTCTCCACCACTGTTGTAGGGAACCTGAAAACAGCATATATTCATGGAAATATATTTAGTGGTATGTCTGTACCCGGCTGGCCTTAGGCAGATGGGTCCCTCCATATGAGCTGGGTTCTGCTCAAGGTTTCTTCCTGTTAAAAGGGAGTTTTTCCTTGCCACCGTCGCTTTCAGGTTTGCTCTGGGGGTTTCAGGCCGGGTTTTTGTAAAGCGTCTTGAGACGATTTGTATTGTTATTGACGCTATATAAATAAAATTGAATTGAATTGAATTGACAGATCTTTAAATGCCAAATGACATGTGGGCGATCAGATAAAATAAAACTGACTCAGTCATGTTCAAGCGCAAAGAAAACCCCACATTATATGCACATCTGTTTTTCCGAAAGTGATGCAACTTGTATAACTGTAACTTGTATAGCTACATCATGGTCATGCGTGCCAGTCGCCACTTTTACAGCCAACTTCCTGTCCCTAGTTTTCAGTAATGCAGCTAGCTAACTGGCTCGCCCTGCGCAATGAAGATCACTTTTTTATTCCTGCTTACAAAGATGTGAATGAATGAGTGCAACACCAGATCTGTTTGGAATATGTACCATGGCCTGTGACTCAGAGGTCAAGAATCATTTTGGCTAGATGCATATTAGTTTACCAGAAGAACATATGATTCATTAGAAGTTGATGAATCATATCCAGGAGAATTTTAACTGAACCAATGAGGTTGTGTTTGGCCTCTGGAATTTCCAAAATACGCCTGCATAACTAACATGAAATCAGATTTCTGAACAGATGACTTCAGCGTCCCTGTACATCTAGCCGTCTTTGTGTTGATCACCCTCTTTGCATTCTGCATGCTCTTTCACTTTCTTACTTTACACTTTCCTGATCTCTAGACCACACACACAAACAGAATCTCTTATTCTCTGCTCCCTCACTGACAAAAGCCCAGAGATAAACTAAAGAGACAACAGCCATGTTTTAACCTGTCATGTTTTCATTCTGTTCACTTGCTTTAAGTAAACAGCTCCACTTGTCATTTATCCCTAATGGCTTGAAGCCCAAGCAGGCAACTGAGGTTACTGATAGTGCTTTGTATTCACTATTTGCTGTGCTTCAAAAGCAGTTCTTTTTTCTTTTTCTTTTTTTGGCTCTTTCATTCTTCGTGGGGTTTATTATTGCATTCTTTCATCACCCTCAAAACCCAAAACAACACCACCAATAGGAGCATGATGTGAAAAGGAATCCACTGACTTTCTGAAAACCACACTGTGTGTCATGCTGAGTATCAGGGCTGTAGTTCTCATAATACAGATAGGTTAAAAGACTAGAATCAATATTTTTGTGTAGCATCTCCGTGTGGTAGAGCCACTAAATGTTGTTATGGTGTTTGCCATCAGTAGACTGCAGCAGCGACGATGTTAGGGCCGTAAGCATGTCATGCTTCGTCCAACGGACATGGATTGATACAATTAGACACTATTACAAGGAATGGTTTGTTTTATTGTTTTTGAATACGAAGGCTGAGTATAGTATGACTATTGTTTGTGAAACAAAATGACAAAATTAGATACTGAAACTGCAAACATTAATGAAGAGTATGCACTCCCAAGTCCCAAAGAAATGCCAAAGCAATACCTTTTTAGTTCCTCACTTTCTCTTTCAGACAGCTGTCCAAGTTGTCTCAGTAGTAAATGTTGCCCGACTTCATTCATCTAATTAATAGATTTTTAAAAATGAAGGAAAGTAATTCACAGAATGAGTAAAGCAACCTATGACAGTGTCAGTGTCAGTATTTGGCCAGTAAGTACTGATGCTTGGTAACCTGCCAAGGTTCTTGGGTTAGAACTGACCTGATGAAATGTGGAATAAGTGCCACTACTTTTAAAATGTTAAAAACTTGATTGTTAACAACTCTGAATTCAAGTCTATTCTTCTTACTTTATTAAAAGTTGAAGTTTTGGAGATACATGACCTTCACGGGACCATTATAATATACAATTCTATGTTACGTGTGATAGCTTAAGAAATGTGACATTTCATAAACCCCACATGAAAGTGGTGGCATGTTAAACCCAAACTTCATCCATTCACAGCAGAATGGAACTATTTTTCTGTGGTGTTCAAATGGCTTTCCACAAACTGTTTGATGAAACAAGAGACCAAGGTTTTCTTTCATATTCCAACTCTAGAAGGTGCGGAAACCATGAGGTGGGGGGGAAGGAAGCTTTGGCCTCTGCACGTTGGTTCTCTCTTCCCTTTGAACCTTCCTCTGACAGAGGAGGAGCACGCTAGAACAGCAGCACTCTGTTTCCTCTGCGGTCAACCAGCAGCTACTGGAACCTCATGCCATGCAGGGGCCAGCACTTTAGTTTATATTTAAACAAGCAATAATTCCTCCCCACCACTTCCACGCAATGGAAGGGGGGAAAAAAATAAGACCCAGTCTGTAATTCACAGGAAGAGATTTTAGAAAAAGCGAAAGGGCCGAGGCAAAGAGGTTGTTAAAACACAGAAGAGAAGGAGCCTGTTGAATGGAGCATGAAGGGTGTTGAGTGGTGGGAGCTGTGGGTTAAAAGAGCAAACAAAACATACATCATTGTCTCCGTGAGGTCTCAATTCTGAATTACACTGCACTGCAGTAAAGATTACTCTAGCAGCTTTGTTTATTTTAATGGATTGAAGAGAGTTTTACACACTGGAGCAGTAACTCTCTCATTTTAATCTGGATACACTAAACAAATTAAATCTACTGTTTGAACGTCAATAGAGAGACTTGAATAGAAGCTTATGGGACCACTGACGTGATAATTAAAATCCTAGCAATAAGCTGCAAAGCCATGCAGGAGTCTTAGCGTTGGCATGATGAAACTGAGGTCTGTTTTTACACCAGCCTCAATTGCAGAGTGCAGCGTATAGTGGGGGGAAAATAATACTTTTTTCACGCACAACAAACCTTGCTGCTTACTCAAAGTCCTCTTGTGCAAGGAAGTGGTTTGCAGCTCCATGTGAAAGAGATGATATTGTTTTCCAGTGCTCTCCCAAGATGCTATTTCAGAATTGTCATCTCAACATAGTTAGCTGAACCTGTCATTTCACTTACCAGAAATAAGATCATGTGGCTGCGCTTTACGAGAACAAAGAGAGCTGGAAAGGAGGAAATCGCATCTTGAAAATGGGCTCGTGCTCTTTGGGAGGTTTTGGAGAGTTACACGTTATTGCACTGTCTGAATAAAATCACGTTCAACGTTTTTAAAGGCAAATCAGAACACTCATTTACCACAGCAGCGCACCGCAATCTTGTCATTCTGTGATACTGTCTGCATTTATTATGTGCCTCGATAGTAATATTTCCAATTGTAGATATTCCAGATGAGTGGGGACTCACCAGTGTTAGTATTTATGCTCAGAATCTCCTCTTGGGACTTTCTTCTAAGGCTTTCTTCATAAATAGTACAGAATGCAGTGTTAGCTACTTTGAGCTTTCATACATTTCTGGTCATAGTTTACAAATTTTACTGCATCAGTCTAAAGCAACAGAGAAATTTTATCATCGACATATTGTATTGTATGGTAATAAAACCAGACAATTTAAATCAAAAATAGATTTTAAATTTCATGTTGTGTCGTTGCATGCTTACATACAAAAAGCCATATTTGGAACAGCACAAATTTAGCCTCCATTCATCCATTACGACACTGCTGTCCCATTGTGGAGTTTATTTATGCACTGGGACTGGGGGGCAATTTGATGCAAGACATTTTTTTTTTTTCACGGTGAAAACTGCGTTGTCAGCGTCAGCTTTTAGCAAAAGCAAACAAGCAGTTCTGCACATGCTTCTGCTTTTGGCTTCGTACCGTCAGACACCTAGGCACAAAGAAAATACATGTGGACTAACCTGGTGGCTCAGTGGGTCACGGTACATCTGTCATCTGGACTTGTTAAGTCACATCAGCATCCTGTTTTTGAATCTGCTCCAAGCCTTTGTTGAAACGTCATTCCACTCGCTCAGTTCTCACGTTTTCTGTTAGTATGTTCTGTTTTAATAACACAAAAATGGCAACTAATGAAGTGTTTCTGAGATTTTATTTCATCTAAATTTACAATAAATCATTAAAGAAGCTCCGCTGAGCCCAATTTGGATGTTTTGTGAATTATTTGGGATATTTTTTTGCTGTATTTCTTAATTCTTGTTCCTATATCATCTGTCATGTTTGACAGTGCTGCGAATCTGTGCCTGTTAGAAGTGAGGGTGGTCCATTTAAATATTTTGTTCAAGAATTTCTGACATGGGAGCTCTCATCTGCTACTTATAGCTTTATTCACACCGTCCTGATGTGTCTCTGAAGGATTGCTTGGCTTCCCCATCTGAAGCTGAGCTTGCAGAGTGCTGCTAATTGGGGGAGTGTTGCACCATCGACATTCACAAGCTGTTAATGGCTTCCAGTCCACGCTGTTGGCCACTGCCAAGGCTCAACTAATAAGAATCACAGCTTTCCTCTGTTGTCTGGAAATACGGCACCTTTTCGCTTTTACTTCAAGTTCTGTATGGTGCTGTATGGCCGCTCCGTTTCCCATAAATATTCCTCTCACATTTGTGACTGTTTATCTCCGTTGGTGCCAAATAAACCAAAGATACGCTCAGCGGTTATAAAAGCAACCTCATTAGTAATCTGTGGCATGAACACAGCTGTGCATCAGCTGTATTTTTGTAGCCTGTGGTGCAGCCATGTCAAACCACTGGCATTTATTTTAAAGTTGTGCCAAAGGGACTTGGATTTTAAACACATGCACATATAAATCTCATCACTGTTTCCTATGGAATACCCTTTATTCAGTGTGAAAATGTCAGTACACACTTGCAGACCTCTTTTACTGTTTAATTGTCTTACCTTTGTGTCTACTCCAGCTGAAAGGGCTGTATCCATCTTAATCACTGTTCCTTTCAACGGTAGTACACTCTATTTCTGCACCACACATGCAGTATTTTCATGGTGTCTTCGGGGCACTACTCAGTGTTTGACATGTCTATTCTTGTGGAAAATAGGAAAATTAGATTAGCCACTTGATGAGCTTTTACACTGCCAAGAATTCTTACATTTTGAGCATGAGTAGAAAGTGGTTAATAGGACACAACCCACAAATCCTTGCAATGTTAGCGCCGTGGCGTCTTTCTCTTCCAAGCGCTGTTTCTCGCTGAATTCCTTTGTAATTCTCTCTCTGTAAGTCATCAAAGGAAAGATACAAATTCTGGGAATTACAATTTATTTAATTGTTTTTCCATTTCTGCCTCTCCAAAAGCTTAAAGACCCAGCTGCCAGCAGCCGATGTTTTCACTGCTCAAGCACAAGTGTCACAGTGTTGCCTTCTACCTGTCAGTCACATAAGATTAGAGAGACCAGCGAGCTGACATGTTGGACAAACGCAGCGTCACAAGACTGAAAGGTTTAACAGATTAGCCTCTTCTCTCGTGGGAAGACCAACACCCCAGGTATCAATCTTCTCGGTGACTGCTCGCTGTAGCCCGGAGAGCTGAGAGCCTGAAACAAATAACACTGTCGTCAGCCAAAAGCTACAGGGACAAATGTTGGTATGCAGAGTGGGCAGAGGAGGCGACAGAGATGTGATCACATTTGACAACCTCAAAAAATGGTGTCATTCATTCATTTTTGATTCACACCTTCAGAGCATACAGCCGTTTTTTGAATATATTAAGCATCATATGTACCTGCTGGAGCTCTTAAGTGGAGTCCAAGCTAATATGAGGAATTATAAGTATTAACCAATGTTATAAATAAATTATACTACTGGTTTATAATGGTCTACGTTATAAAATAGCTGATGATCTGAAAATGTGTGGTGCTTTGTAAGTTTATTTTATATGTAATTTAAGTGATTTTTTTATTTTCATGTTGCGATTTATATAGTGACACAGTGTAAAATAAGCTTAAACCTATATATTTTCAGTTAGCTTTCCTCCTTTACTTCTATCCTGAATTGTTTCAATAGTTTTTAACAGATCAAATTAAATTTTAAACTTAACATAATGAATGCACGTGAGGCAAGGATGCATCCAAAATCTTATGTTGACCGCTGCAGACATCTTGGCTGACCAGTGACCACTATTTCCTCAAGATGTTAATGCAGCTTGCAGAACAGTATTCTCTGTATCCACATGAGTGAGACTGCCTATATGTAAAATATGTGTCTGTGATCCTAAGGGGCTCTGGTCACTGTTCATCCACATATTATCTTAAATTGGGCCTAGCTGCCCCGAGCAGTCATGGTCTCTGTTTAAGTCCAAACCACGGTTGCATTTAATGAGCCTTAACCCAATTCTGTATTTTACCATGACATAAAATGTACCACTACTCAACTTTTTATAATCTTATCACTGCTGGTAAAGGTGCTTCTTTCTTCTTTCTTTTTTTTTTTTTTGGGCTGTTTTAAGTATCTTGAAGTTTTTTATAATGTAGACAGCAACTTTAATGTCTCTATGGCATAATTAATATTGTTGAGACTGTTGTGTGTCTACTATAGAAGAATTATGCTTGTTAAAGACTTTTTCAGTGTGCATGTCCATCGAAGGTCTTACAAATGCAGGACTGCTGCAACATCTACATAAATAACCCTTCTGTTCCATCTACTTTGTTGGTTTTCCTGCAGAGTGTATCAGAGCCTGCAGTCCCTGCAGCTCTCCCTCCATCCCTCCAAGGTATTGAGGAGCTGTCGGAGGCCGTGGAAGGGCTGAGCACTGTGGAGGAGGTCATGAAGTACCTGGAGCCGGAGCGATGGCAGCTGGATATAGAGGAGTTGTACAAACCCACATGGCATGTGCTCGGAAAATCATTCATCCACAATAAGAAGACCAGAGGTAGGCCAGTTACAATTAGTTTATTGCAATTACATTAAATGCACAAGTTAGGAAAGTAGTGTGATCATTTAAAATGGAACATCGGGTAATGTGTGTGGCACATAAATAAGGTTTATAAATGCAAAATGTTAAACAAATGTGTCCGTGAAGGTTCTCAGTCATCCAGTTGTCCTTGTTTCAGCTTTTATTGCCAACTGACACGAACTGGTTTCGATCATTTTTTTTGTGTGTATTTAAGGAGGAGCAGATCTGAATCAGCTAAGGGAAGACGTTCAGCTGTACAGCTGCACTCCGCGCAACTTCTCTGTATCCTTGCGTGAGGAGCTCAAAAGGACAGATGCCATTTTTTGGCCCAGCTGCCTCCTGGTGAAGCGCTGTGGTGGAAACTGCGCATGCTGCTCTCACCGCTGCTACGACTGCCAGTGTGTTCCTGCCAGGGTCACGAAGAAATACCATGAGGTAACTGAAAGAATACACTTACAAATATGTAGTATCTTATTTATTTTGAGAAACCTGTTTAAAAATGTTATATTCTTCAAGAAGAAGTCGTAAGTGGTTTTCAAAAAGGGAAACGTTATTTCTAGTCTGACAGAGTCTAAATAATATGTTGAATTTTTTTTGCTTTTTCCAACAGGTTCTACTGTTGAAACATCGAAGTGGTGGACGAGGCCTGCAGAAGTCCATGACTGATGTTCCCTTGGAGCACCATGAAGAGTGTGCCTGTGTGTGTAAAGATGACTCGGACTGACCCCAGACATGTGTAATAGCTGCCAATGGAAGCTCATAGAAATGAACCTCCGCCGCTGTTCTGTATCTCATCCACTTCCATTGGGAGTTAACAAGATTCTCCCTTTATCCTGTTGTCCTTTCACTAATTGGATGAAGCAGAACAGACTGGAATCTAATAAATCTTCTGAGTGGATTTGACTGCTGTGGAATACCAATCACGTGCTCTGAGTGCGTTTTAGAGAGACAGAAATTCACTGGAGCAGCTCTGGACTCTTGCTTATGCGCTCTGAAGACTATTTTCTTCAGCTCCTCAAAGAGAAAAAAAACAAAACATTGAGGGATGTTTGCCTGTTCTTTTTTTTTTTTTTTTTTTTTTTTTTTTAAAGTTAAGTCAGTGTGGGCTGATAGTGTCACGGAAAATGGGAGCTTCTTTGTTCAAGTTCTTTTTTTATGTCTACAAGTGAGCTGGCTCCAGCTGCCTCTCTCCCTCGGCTCCTCTATTATTACCATCAAGCAAAGAAAGGTGCTTTTTATGAGTAGTTTCCCTTTGCTCCCCTCTTGTTTTACACAGACATGGTATAGTTGAAATGCATCACTAATGAGACTGCATTATGTGTAAATATTTCATTTACATTTTTTTTTCTCAGTACTATTGCGCCTTTCCTACCAAAGATTCTCAAGGATAAGATAAAAGTTGCACGTGAAGAATCAGCTGGCCCTTGCTCGTTTGAAGTCTTCATTTGATCCATCTCAGCAATATCCAATCTGCTTGCTTCAGGAATGTCTAGCATTGAGCATTTTATTTTATTTTTTTGCAACATTTGAGATTGTTCATAATAAATATTTATTGTTTAATGAAAGGGAATTTAGGTCCAAGATGCCTTTTTTGCTACTTTTGTCGCTGTACAGTAGTATTAGCCAGCATTTTGATTGTTAGTGATTGCTACATTGCAATTTTGTCATGGATGTTTTTCACGTTCTGTAGGCCATAGTTATTTATCTGTACTTTTGCAACAACTGTTTCTGTATTTTCTTAGTCCTGAACATCAAAAATAAATTCTTCCATTTCTAACTGAACGTGCAGTACTTGGGACTGGGAACAAACACAAGAAACACTAGCAAACAATGGCAAATCAGTTTCCAAAGGGTTGCATATCCAAATATCCAGTGCAGTATATTTGCTTAATATGTAAGGCACCACTTATGGCCATGTATACTCTGTATTTAACCCGGCTGCCTTGTTTATTATTCAGATTGTTTAACACAAAGCATGAAATTTAATAATGTATGTAGTAAGTGCTTTGCTCTTCAAAGCATTTCTCTAAATGCAATCTGCATGTGATTTTCAGAGAAATCACAACAAACACAAGTAAATAGTGCAAGACTGATTAATGGGCTGCAACTTAATATAAGGGTCTTAATACAATGAATAATCAGTCATGAGAGCAAGGTGTACTCCTGGAACAAAAGAGAGGGGAAATCTGGAGGCCTCTGTACTTAGCCCTTTGATCCACATTTTCTTAGGTGCAGACAGTTGCGACAACCAAGCAAGGTCAGCAGGGCAGAGGGGCCTAACACATGCAGAACATGCACAGTAAAGGCCCTCTCTACACCTTTAAAGGATCAATGACAAGAATTATGTTTGATATCACCCAGCAGTACAGCAATCAATTGGGAAGAAAGCTTATGCAAAAATGTTACTGTTACTGTTTCTACTACTACTACATACGTCTAGTTGTTATAATACTTTTTTTACCATTTGATACTTTATATTAGTGACTCATACCTACATTTTATTTACTCAGTGATCTTATGTTTGGTTTTGTTGTAATGTATAAAAAGGTAAGTGCCAATTCAAGCTTTGTTGAACCAGCTTTCATGTAGCAATGGGACACTATATTATATATTTGCACAGCGGTCCCTCTGCCAGGGCAAAATGACAACCTTCATGCTAACACCTAACCACATCGCTCTGATTATGAAAAATGTCATATAAACAAATGCACAAAGCTTGAGTCCATCAGTCGGTGACTGGAACAAACTGGAAGTCTTCATTACAGAAGCAGTGTTTTTTCAAGTTGCAACTTGGCAATAAAACTTAGTTTTCTGCAAACTGAGTAAACCAGTTAAATTATGCGTTAGACAGAGAAAGATAGAGTGCCAGAGAGAAGGATTTAGAAAACATCACTTGCCATATTTCTCACTGTGTGATTAAGATGTTGAGTTTCTTTTTAATATCAAAAGGGCTACCTGAAAACCTAGGAATAAGCAGCGCTCCCTTAAAACCCATCGAAGTTTTTTTTTTTTTTCTATTCCACAAGCTCCTTATCAGACACTGAGCAGTGTTGTTCATTCTCCCCCTCGGCCATCAGGTCACCCAGGAGGAGGTTCTCATTTGTCCATCTCACACTGCAGCCCTGGCCAATTATTCTGATCTAATGTGCACCCTGGCAGGCATCTGTGGTGACGCCAGATGCTACTGCATAAACCCGCCAGCTCCCAGTGTGGTTTTTATAATATTAAACAGACTGCCTTCCTCTTTCAGTGCAATGTGTCTTTGCAGAGGAAACCTTATTGCACTGGCACAAAATGTGACACAGCATGGGTAGTTGGTCCGGTCCTTGGTGTGTTTGTGTGCGTGCATGGATGTGTGCAATCGCAATCCAGCACTTGACGCTTCCACTCTTCATCTACATATGCAATCTGCTCATCGCCTCTTCTGCTCTGAAACCAGAGCAGCTTCAGGCCTGACCACGGCACTGTGGTGCGTCAGAACCTAATGCAAGTTAACAAAATTTAAATTCATTGTGTCTTTGAAGAAAAACAAACTGCATCAGAGTTAGATGTTTTAAAAGTACTGTGCCCACATGGTAGCGTGAACACTGGTTAACAGCACCACAGATAATTGAAACTAAAATGAATTTCACAGAGGTTTTTGCTCTGACTTGACTGAACTCCAGTAATTTGGCCCACAAACACTTGTTCACTGAAATCACAGAACTCAACAAAACAAATTGCAGGTTTGACCGTCCCTTTGTATAACCGAATACCTGAAAAGAATAATCCTCCTACACGTCCATACAAATAATCATAAGAGCATAATAACGCCATTCCTCAGTGCTGTGCTTCACGGATGTAATAGCAGTCCCTGACATTTCTCTGTCAAAGCAAACTGTGGGGTTGTTTTGGCACTCAGTGGGTGCTTTTTCTACTCAGATTCGTCTCTGTGAACTCATCAGTTGGTTATATTTTAAAATGAATATAACATTTATGTTCTTTATTAATATTTATTCAGGGCAGTAGATAACAGACCAGGCACATCCTTTATATAAGAGTACACAGTGGCCACAATTTATTCCGTCCATTAGTCAATTTTAGACATGCACTTATTCAATGTCAATAGTGATATGAACATATTCTTGACGTAGTGTTACTTAAATATAATACTCTGTTTTTTCAATACTATATCACTGCTAACAACCAGTTAGCATTGCTTAGCATGAAGCCACCGGAAAATACAGCTAGCTCAGCTGTGTCTGACAATTGTCTGGGAGCAACTCTAAAGCTCCCTAAATATACTTTTCTGGCAACCTCACACTGATGACAAGACTCAGAAAGTCACTGATCTGTCGTTTGTGTGTCTGCGAAGACTCTCAGTCATCCAGGTCATAGCATATCCAAAAACAAAGTTAGAAAGCTTTATTTTGAGATCTGTCTTTGGCATGTAAGCATGGCAACCCACTTTGGATGTGAGTGCCCGTGCTTGCTCTCTTGCTTTCTTTCTGCTTGTTTCGCAGATTTCTTTGCATAAACCCCATCTGTCACTGCTGTCTGTCCAGCTTAAAAACCCTCTGGCGTTGTCTCAAATCTCGGCACCTTAGCCAGTGGCAGCAAAAGCCACGGTCTGCAGTTTCTACTAATCTCTGTCCTCTTCCTTCATTCTGACTATATTACACTGTTGCACTGTTTCATTTCAGTGCTCTTGATCTTGTGATATTTTTGTGTGTTTGCATTGATTATTCATGATTTCCTTGAAGAAGCTCCCAATAAAAGCGTGGGCCACACGTTGCTACAAGCACACAATTACTGCAGCTGTGACTGAATGCTAATGATGTCAACAAGTAAGAACAATGAAAGAACGTTACAAAAGACTTATTTTCCCCAAGCAAATCTGCTACCGTATCGAAAAATTATCATTGCACACACACTCATAAAAACGTATGAATTCAGGAAATTTGACCCAGAAAAGAAAGTGTTACAGTTGTGTACTATTTCCCTTTAAGTTGTATTTATTGAATCTACAAAACGATTCAGTGCAGCCTTTGCTGGGCTCTCACATTAGTAACCATCCATCTCCTGTAACTGGCAACTGACCATAAATTTTAACCTGCAGCCTCTGGATCGATCTTAGCTTGAAGCCATTTATAACTGAGCTGGATCTTTGAGCACTGACTGATGGGGGAAATATGGCAGACCCATCCAGATGACATCTCCAGCATCCTTAATTGGTTCGCAGCACATGGATGGAAAGGCCAAATTGAGGGGTGCATGTTATGTTTTGATAATTATAGGGTGCTGCAGAAGTGGTTTTCAGAGAACTGGCTGTTGTTGCTGGGAATGTAAGGTCCTCGACTTTAGTGCAGTATTAATCATGGGTCAGGAAATCATTTAGCGAGCAGCACAACAGACGAGTGCTCTATGTTAAATATACTGTAGGTTGAATCATTTGACAGATGTTTCAGCTTTCATCTCCTCATTACGTCGAACGTTTAACCACTCCACCTTACCACACCAAGATGAAAGGTTTTTACATTTACCCTGAACTCTATAATACACTGTGCATTAAACATCCTGCCATAAATCAAATACTTAAGTGCACAGTCAATACGAAAATTTTACCTAGCTCAGGAACCACTGGCAAATAATACTGTCCATGAATAAGAAGTTTTTCTGTGTAGATACTACACTGAAGTCATTGAATGTAAATTGTATCTGAGTCAGCCTCATTTTCACCTCGATGGTATCATGTTCCTTGAAAATTGCTCGGCTAATTTCTTCTGACTGAACACCTTACTTCATCTCCAAGCAACTCAGGGGCAACTGAAATTGTGTGAGCTGCATTCACGCCATACAGTATTTTTCCCACAAAAACACACACAGGACATGGTGGCTGTGTTGTAGATAAACCATTTGGTCAGGACTGATGAGCTCTAACAAGCCTCTCATAGCTGATGCTATTATTCACACCCATCCGCCCCGCTGACGGCCATAAGGGAACTGCATTCTAAACAGAAAGGAAGGTCAAAAGTCACTGATTCCTGTGTCATCGAGTTAATCGGCAGTGTGCTCGGCTAACCCCAGAGGTACACTTTGTGGGTCAAACTTACGAGAAGGCATTTATTTTTATTTTTTTTAACCTTTGTTTGGCTATTTAACAAGTCTTAAGAGTGAAATAATAATAACAATAATAATGTCCAGGGAATGAAAGATAAAACAGAAGATCCATGCTACTACACTTTTTTTATTAAGATCAACACAAATCCTTCAGTGCAAGTTACACACTGAGGATGTGATCACTGAAATGATTGTGTTATTTTAACTGAAGTTGATGTAACTGATGTGTAAGAACATATGTGACAAGAACAAAACCACATTACAATAATGAAAGCACTGACAGGAAAAGTGAATAACATTGACCATCCTGTGACAATGCAATGTTACTTAGACATGTAGCACCCACCTAGACCAGACCAGGCACCAGCACCCCATAGTAATGACACTCCTTGATGGCAGCAGCCATCCCCAGCAGGATGCAGCCTGACACAGACACACACACAAATACGGTTTAGGAACAACTCAAAAAACATGAAGAACAGCACAAGGTGTTGACCTGGCCTCCAAATTCACTAGATCCCAAACTGATCAAGTATCTGTGGGATGATCCACAGAGGCCCCTCCCCTCAACCCATAGGACCCAAAGGCCCCCACTAACAACATTCTGTTGCCAGACACCACAGGACACCCTCAGAAGGCCCATGTCCATTCTCTGATGAGTCACAGCTGTTTTGGAGGCACAAGGGAGACCTATATAATATTAGGAAGGTGGTCATATTGTTATGCCTGATATGTGTGTATTACAGTAACATTAGATTTGCCAATTACACATCAAAATGTTTTTATAATCTGAGAGAATTATAGTTTTAGCTAACGGGAACGTATTTAATGATGCTTTAATAAGTGCAAATCACTGAAATTTAAAAAAGAACCCACATGGTGATTAATGTCTATTAAGTATGCCTAAACCACTGTATTTTAAATACATATGTAATAGAAGAATACAGCAGAAAAAAGCACAAGTGCAATTAGCACTTTTCAGCATTTTTCATTTAATGTCTTAGCTTGAGGGCTCAGGCGTGCTGTGTCACTGGCATGGTTAACTGGGAGACCTAAACAGAACAGAGCCACTGTTAATGTTATTAGTTACACATGTGATTTTCCTGATAAGCTAAAATATCTGTTGTGGAAAGTTTGATACTAACATAAAATGTTAGTATCAAAGGTGTACACACATATTTATACCCTGTTTAGACCTGACTGCGCATCGCAGAAAATAAGCATAATGTATTAAGTTGAGGTGTCATACCAGGTGAGTGATATGCTGTGGCCACATGGGTGACAGATGTGTCTCTAAGGAGAGGAAGGTCACATCATCTCCCAGGAGCCTGTGAGTAATCATTTACTGGGAGCTTCATGTGGCTGCCAGTGGACCTGGATCCTCACAGTCCTCTGACACTGACAGATATCTACCCAGACTCCCCTTGACATACTAATGGAGGATGATATGATTGACTTGGTGTGCAGCTCCATGTCAGAGTTTACATCTTAAACACACCCACACTCTTTGGCTGATAGAAGAGACTAGCCTTTTTCTAGGTTTCAAGCCTTTCATGCTACCTTGCGAAAAGTAACCTCCATTTTACCAAACAATGTCCATTACTAAATTAAGATTAGTATTTCAAGACACAGCATGCATGTATGCAAGCACACATTTGTTTTTAAAGACATCAGGGAATAGGAAAATGACTAAATAAACCAAAATGTACATAAAATGTACTAAATATGTTCAACTTTCACTCAAGCTTTCATTAAAAAGCATAAAAGAGATAAGTGAATCTAATCTTTGCTCTCATCTAAAAAGTTCTCAGAAGGAAACATTGCCCCGAAGTTAAAACTTTGGCATGAAAAATTCTTACACAAAAAGAGGGCACACAATGTTAAATCAAGAGGAACTGTTTCTAATTGCATATCTCCTTGTGAAATTATGCTCTCGAAACAAAAGCATGAATTTGGGCTGGTTCGACAGGAAGGGTGAAAAATAAGTTAAGGATTGTGAGAAAGCCAAGGAGTTTGCTTTGCGGCATGAAAGAGCCAAGCATTAGATCATGAACTGAACACAGCAGGCACAGGAGGCTTTGACCATCAGTGAATTATTTTCTTTTCTACATGCCTGGACTTGCCCCATCGCCTCACTTTGAGTCACACACACACACGGGCCGAGTCAATGGTTTGAGCATCCTGTTTTCTTTTTTCAACGCCGTTTGAAAAGAGGGTCACAGACCACATGTGAGGCACAACACAGGTCCCAGTCAGCAGTCCGCTAAATGTCCCATTCATGGTGAGACACCGCTGAGCCAGTTCTTAAAAATCTACGCGAGTGATGTGGTCAGTGGGCAAAAAAAATAAAAAATACAACAGACTGGGTCAGTTTACCCTCTAGTAACGAAAGTGTACAAATTTGGGAAACCAGTCTCGGCTGATGACATGGGGCGTCTTCTTTCCTGCAGACCTTCCAGTCAACACAGCGTCATTCATAATCACGCAAGGTTACCAGAGAACACCCAGTATCAGTGCATTCAGTGCTGATATCATCAGCGCAAATTTACTTAGAATCAGCCAAGCACACTGCACAAACTGGGAAGCTGTTAAATACCCACTTTTCGATTGAATGAGGCACACAGTAACATAGACTAGAGCTCTAAATAAGTCAGCCTTTCTCAGCTTCCTCTCCCTGTTAACAACGTAGGCACATATTTCAGAGTTAGTTCTGGGTGAAGCTAAAATAAACTCTCCCATCACATAACCTTATAAACACAGACCAGACAGTGCCCTTATAAGGAAGGAAGAACGATGTATTAACATACCACCCTTTTTCTAAAATGGTGGGTAACATTTATTTTGAAGGGAGACCAAATGCAACAACAGATCCCCAGTGTCTGTCTCCGTCTGTTAAACCAACCCAGTCTCTTTCATTTTTTTTCTACATTTTGAATCATCTCAGTACATCCACTCATTTATTTTTTTTTTTTTTTCTGTCTTGCTTGCTCATGTGTTTATCTGCCGTTTATGTTCTGTGGTAGCAATGTCTCCACCAATGCTCGGTCCTAAGGGGATCGCTTGATCATTAGCTGTGTACCGTACCTGAGCAGTTGTTGGGGAGAGGAGTTTACAGAAATTGCAGGAGCTGGTACAGTGCAGACCTTCAGCTAACACATTTACATCCCACTTTTCATTCATGTTCTTATAACTGAGAAAGAAATATCTTTAACAAATATCTGATCAAAAAAAAAAAAAGTTTAACGTAATATATTTTCAGCAGTTTCAGAGATTGAGGAGAAACTGTGTAAAACCACTTTTGAGACTCCATTCTTTATCATAATAACTGAACGGCTTGTATCAGTCAGCACCTCCTTATCAGAAAAATAGACAGAACCATGTCAGAAATTAAGCCTTTCTTCCTGAAGTCCATGTTTATCTCTGGAAAGTTCCCCCCCTAAATCAGAACTCAGTTATATGATATGCCAGATTGGCATCTGTGCTGATGCTCACCTTACTTAGGAGATTACATATTGGTAGCGGTGTCTGATCCAAACAAAATGTTACTGATGATACAATTCTGAGCTCATGCCTATGTATTGTATTGTATGTACGTTATTTAGCTCTGTTTGTAGCAGCGGAGTAACCCATGGTTTCTTGTTACCTGACATAAAACTGATTGTAGTGAGGTGTATAGATTTCAAATTAAAAGAAAGGACTTGTAATAGATCCGCAATCTGTGTCAGCTGACATCCTAAGCTTAAGTATTAGACTCTGTACTGAGAGAAAAGTTAGAATGGTGCTACTTTAAAGAGCTGTGGATGGTTTTTAAGTCAAACTTCTAGCAGCACTGAGCAATAGGGTTTATGTGTGGGTTCAGTTGCCAATGCATGGCGAATACACCGATCAGGCATAACATTATGACTAATGACAGGAGAAGTAAATAACATTGACCATCTTGTAACAATTCAATGTTCTGCTGGGAAACCTTTGGACCTGGCATTCATGTGGATGTTACTTAGACATGTAGCACCCACCTAGACCAGACCAGGTACACCCACCTCGTAGCAATGACACTCCTTGATGGCAGCAGCCATCCCCAGCAGGATGCAGACTTTCACACACACAAAAACGGTTTAGGAACAACTAAAAAAACTGATGAGTGACTGATGCGTCACAACTGTTTTGGAGGCAAAAAGGAGACCTACACAATATTAGGAAGGTGGTCATAATGTTATGCCTGATTGGTGTATGTGTCTACATGCTCAGAAAGGTAAGAAGGTTCATGTCAAGCATTGCACAAAATTGGAGATGAATAATGAGTATGGGATATGAAGGGTTCCAAAGGAAATGTTGCTGCATGCTTCAAACAAAAGCAAGAACATGGATACGTGGGAGGTGACAGACCTTATTGAGTTGTGTTTGATGATATATTCATCCTAGAAATGTAGACTTTGGAAGATCCACTCCCTGAAGTGGGACTTAGCTATTGTTAAAGTGTTTCCGTCTAATGCAACTGAGACTTGAATGCTTGCTATTGTTCTATGTAATGTCTGCAAACACTCCCTGATACTGGATGTTGGAAATCCATCATTGTCTGGGGCCAGCTTGCTTCTCAGCACTCTGGACATTATTGTCTGAACAGCGAGGCTGTTACATGATATATAAATACATATACATATACATATATACACGTATTAATTGAATGTATGGATTACTGCAAGCTTAAGGTCAGAAGATGCTATAGTACTGTTATAAAAGACAGTCAACATAATGATGTGGAAACTTTTTAAAAAAATATAGAAACATAGATGAAAAGGTAAAATGTAACTGCAATTTGTGCAGCAATTACTGTAAGAATTGCATCATATTTTCTTTTCTCAATAATGTGCTGCAGCTGCGGTAGCTATTCAGCACAGATGATCATTTCAGCAAATTGATGTCATCCTTTTGTTGCAGGTTGATCTCTCATTGTCCAGCGAAAACATTCGTCACAACCTCTTGCGGGATCTGCAATCGGGATTGCAATATGGATCGTGATGGAATAACCTTTGATCTCTGAACGACAAAACACGCCCCTCAATCTAAAAGTTTGCCTTGTTGTCCTTGCTCCCCTTTTCTCCCGAGACTATCTGGCATTTAGCACATTGCACGGCTTTTGTACTATATTAACTGCTATACGTTTTTTTCTAATAAAAACATGTCTTTGAAGTCTGTCTGAGATAAGATCAAACACTCTAACATAAAGCTGTTACAGAATTATTAAATGCAGAACGTGTAAAAAAAAGAAAAAAAATATATCCACCCGCTTCTCTGTCTGAAAAGGCATCAAAGCCTTCTGAGTCCCCCAGGTATTGGCTTGAATAGGTTAAATTAACATGATAGGACTTGTGCATCAGCGATGTACCACTGCTGTCTAACAAAAGCCATGTATTTTCAGCAGACAAACCCTTTTGCATACAAGTCACTCTGTGATAGCGCCGTGATTCTGAAATTACTATAGCTGACAGGGCGGTGAAGAGCGTGAAGTTAATCAAGGTCACAAAAACAAATGGGCAATGTGCTCACGTCAAACAAAAAACTATGTGCTTTTGTTTCTTTGATAACAAAATATTTTCTATGTGCTAAGCCACGTGGCACAGAAATGTTTGACAAGGGGTCAACACTGTCATCAAACTCTAGATAATGGCATTGCAAATAAAATAAAAGATTTTCTAGCAGCATAATCTACATTTGCTATTTCCACTGAGTTAGCTATCAAATGGATTCTTAACAGTGGTGGATAGGATGGGTAGCTTGGCATTGACAAGCTGTGTTTAGGCCTGCAGTAATTTATACTGACTATTCAAGGAACAAGTACTGACTTCACTGTACATTTGAATATGTTTTTGCTCAGCTTGCACACTGTACATGCACAGCAGTACATGAAGTTGACGGGGCGTAGAGACTGTTTTCATCTGAAGCAGAGTGTGCCAAGTAACTGCAGCTTAAATGAGGCTGTTTTTATTGGCTTCTTAGTGCTTGGCTCATGGTGAGTTTAGCTTGAGCAGGCATAGCCTGTAGTGTTAAATAGCTTGTGAGGTCCTGACTTTCTTTCAACTTCACTGGGGACTGAGGCAGTTTGTATTTATTTTACCCACAAAACAAGTATTTATATACCATCTAATTGATAAAAGCTTCACCTCCACATGTGTTTGAGGTCTTTACAACACTGTGTGAAGCATTAGCTGCTACTTGCACATACCCATGCACTCTAGTAATAGATCTCTTTTATATTACTGTGGCTAAACTAATGGGAATTTTCATTTAAGAAGACCCCACCTCAGCTAACTCATTTACAGCTTAGTGCATCTGTGGTATAAAAAAAATAAATAAAAAAATCTGTATTTAATGAGGAAATAACTTCAGGGTAGGGGAAGTCAGCTTTATGTGTAAAAGATGTGAACACTGTGTTTACCAAGCTGCACTTTCCTAACAATTACAGAAATCTCAGTAGAGAAGCCCCCGAAGACATTTTGCGGAGTGGCCCGAGGCAAAGAACATTAAACCTTTTGACCTTGTCAGTGCATGTTGCTTGGATCTGATGAATATCAAGGATAAAGGCTCTGTTGGGGCCTCAGACGGGACAATGATAGTACCTGTGCACAAAGCATTTGACAGTGTATGGCAAAGCAAAGTTTGCTTCTGAGAAATGTCTGCCCAGAAGGCTTTTATGGAACCTGGCAAAACCATATAAACTGATGAGGTCTTCAAACATGAGGAGAATTTTATTAGACAGAATGTCTTTTAGTTGGTTTATATTAATCAATAGGGCGGCAGTGGTTAGCACTATAGCCTCAAATTAAGACGTTTCTGCGTTTTATTACCATGGCCCTGTCGGTGTGGAGTGTTCTGCCTGTGTCTGCCAGGATTTCCTCCAGATGCTCTGATGCTCCAGCTTCTTCCCACAGTCCCAAGACATACATGTAAGGTTAATTGCCATTTGAGTCTGAATGTTTTGTTTGTCTCTGTGTGTTAACCCTGTGGCCTGTCCAAAGTGCCAGCTGGACTCCAGTCCCCCACAACCCTCTACAGGATAAATGGTTATATACTGTATATCAGTGTGTTGTAATTCTACATTGTTGCACATTGTTCAATATGTGTAATAAAATGAATTTTTTGCCTTATCTGTAAGGTTTGTCTCGTAAAAAATATAAAGTACAGATAGAAAGTGGGATAAACAATGCTGACCTCCCCCTCAAGGACCTACTTTAGTTTCCAAGAGTGAGAGAAAAGGTGAAATAAATTCTAAGAGGCACAGATATGGGTTGCCCTTTGTGGGGAAGAAAATCCTTCTTCGGTGTAAAATCACTATCTTGAGTGTTCCAGGTAATGGTTTCGCAGAATACCTAACACACAGTGTCTGAACATCTCAGTGGATGCAGGAGGGAGCTGGCACTGCGTGTGAGCAGCCAAACAGAGGAACATTAGCAGAAGACAAAGCCAAACAGGCCACAGTCACTTGCCAGGATGCCAGTCTCTCCAAGCATCACTCAGGTCAAAAGGGCAGTATGAAGGTCTGTGCGGTGCCAACAGCCATATATGGTACAGTTAAATGCACACGCTTGCTCTCGCTATACTACAGGGTTAGCAATTAGCTATGCCTTGATTAATCTTGTGTGTGTGTCTGATTAAATACCTTGCAGTTACATAAGCTGTTTGATCCTAAAGTGATTATTACCCACGAGATCAGCATATGTTGCGTTTTCCTTTTAGTAAATTTACTCTTGATATATTGTTTAACCGTCCTGAGAATCCTGTTTGCGGTGAAACAACAGACTGATGATAGAGCAGAGTTTGTATAAAAATGAACTCTGTGGGAGGAAGCATGCAGGCATTGGTGGTCTGCCACTGCTGGCAGCGCCTCAGAGTGTTTCCACTGGAGATGCCAAATGGTTCCAGGTTGTGCCAAGAGAGAGATGGATCAAGGTGACGGGCCGTGGTATTCCCATGTCTCTGATCACAGAAGGTAGACTCTGCAGGGAAACCTGGGAAAATCCGGAGATGGGAACGGTTTCTGATTTGCTCCTCGAGCAGCGCTCCGACTCACCCGTGCTGCAAACCTCTGCGGTGCATTTTCATTTAGATCAAAGGGCCCAACCCCAATTCCAAGCATGCAAACACAGTGAAACATCTGCCGGAGAATTCATGATATTTCCTCTGAGGATTTTCAAAGTGGACATATTAAAACAAACTCGTCAGCCACACCCATGACCACTGGAGCTCTGACCACTCCATGTCCACATCTGTGCTGGTATGAAAATAACCAAGAATGGCCTTCTTAATCGTGAGAAAATGAGAACAAAGCCTGTTTTCTGTCTTCTAAGTGCACTACATCTTAAACACAGCAGCACTGCTATAATATATTCATTGCAATGGCAAGATGAAGAGTCATTTCTTCCTGTGAATATTTCACTCACTTGCTTCTCATGCAGAGCAAATGGCATTTTTTGACATGACATGATCTTCATTATACTGGCATGTGCCAAAATGTGAACCAGAGGCTGAAAAAACCCAAACTGTATACAAAATATCTGCAATTATCCGATTCTTCAGACAGATTTCGTTTTTACATTTCAGGAAAATGATCGTTTAATTTGTAAATTTAAGACTGAATCATTATAATTGACGTGTTTGCACTGAATAAGCCACCATGTCATTCAGTGAAAAAGACAGAATCTATCTCACATCTGTAATTACAATAGAAATTAGCATTAACACAGCACTCAGCAAACTCCACACACTGAACACAGATAGCGACACAATACACCTTGACCCTGCTTGAGTGCATTTCTAATTAATAAAAGGGCTCCTCTGTCTATTGATGAGGAATATCTGCAAACGACTTGCTGGAATGGTGCAACAGCCAGCGTGTCTGTTCAAAGCCCCACTCTTGCTTTGTTGGAGACTACGTTGCTATGGTAATAGGCATCCCAGCTAACACACAAGGGAGTCAGCCTCCATAAGCAGAGTTACTGTATGCAAACATCTCCCTTGGGCAGCACAATGTTGCCTGAGGGCATATAATGGCTGAAATATCATACATGACGGGATTTACTTGTGAACTGCAGTTATGCTGACAGTAGTGAGTAAGAAAATTATTTCACGTCTCTCACTTGCATGCACACACAAATAAAATGGGGAGTTACCTGTGGAAGGTTTCTGCCACTGAATCCTGCCAAGCTCAGTGAGGATCATCAGGCACTTCTGCAAGCCTGCAAGTAGGTGCAAAAATGTGCTCAGAGCCACATGTTTAATCCTTTAAATTCAGGACAACAAATGGAAGTCACAAAATTATTAATCTGTCACAATGCAAACTACAGCATGTATTCCCTGCGCTGTGGTAAATTAAGACATTATTTGAAAATCTATGAATAATGCAGAAGGGAAAGAGAATGAAAAAGTGAAAAAGTCGGTGTCAGAGCCATCATTAATCAGGTGTCTGTCAGGGTTGCTGATCGGATACATTATGTCACACTTTTAATGCCAAAGGGCTTTACTGAAGACATTGAAATATTTTATATATGTAGACAGGACCAATCATGCAGGGAGAAATGCCTCCATTGTATGTAAGAAATACTCGGAGCTCAAAGTTACCTCAACCTACATCTTATGTACTTTTGGACAACGTCATGTAAATGTTAAATACCACTACCTCAGGCTCTGTTCAAGGACAGTTTTTGGAGTGGATGTCAACCCCTAAGCATGTCACCCATCCACAGGGTCATACACACGACAGAGACCAGCAGCTGAGGCTATGTAAAAGAATTCCGACGAGTTGGAGTGAGGACAGGTGAAATAACGCAAAGTGGGCGGGTGTCAAATTGAGCTAATCTCAATTTTAAAATGGGATTATTGAGGCATTGACCAGTAGGAGCATCTGATACAGCTACCTAAGCATGTCTTTGGATGGTGGGAGGAAGCCAGAGTACCCGGAGAGAACCCACGCAGACACAGGAAGAACATGCAACTCCACACAGAAAGGCCCAGTCGACACTATAAACAACATCGACGAATTTTGTAACTTCTTTTTGAACCATATCAGAGTGGAAGGTCGTCATTGTGGGTTCCATCAAACCCACACTGTACAATTATCCCTGTTTATTTATACGATATCTACAGATGAGCTCGTTTCACTTGGTAACATAAAAGAGGGTAACCAAGACAACCAGGGTCAGGACCATCCACTAGCGACCAACTACTAGAGGAGGTAACTCACTTGTTATTATCGTCCGCAAATGTTTGGGAGTGAAAAATAAAAATAGCATAAAAAGATTTGCCAGTGTATTGGACGGAGATTGCTCCTCTTGCTGTGACTGCTCTGTATTTGAAAATAAAGGCCTTTAATGCTACCACTGCTCCATCTGGGTTTACACGATGCTTCAAGCCCTCTATCTGCATGATGAATTGGGTGGCAAGAACCAAAGTTGTGGAAGTCATTGGTTATGGCCTTAATTGCATCGTCGCAAAGAGAATTAAAAGAGACGGGCTCAACTTTGTGCACACCCACTGGACAGTGCTATGGTGTTACTGGGTATAACTGCTGAAACACACTGAATATGATTGAAACTCCATGGTCTCTGGTCACCACATCACTGCTAGTCTCTTACTGTGTGTAGGCTATGTCCCTTGATGTGCAAGAAGCGGATTACTTTAAATGTGGATATGGCTTAGGACGTTTCCTGAAAGCACAGAAAGTACAGAATGAACTTCCATCCTCAGATTGTTTGTGTTTCTTTCAAAATCTAAATACAAGGCATAGATAACATCACAGGTTTATTTTTGTAAGAGAATCAAAAACATATGAGTGAGTATAAAGGGAAGGAATATAAGTTAAATGCCAAATATGGCGTGGAAAAATTGTGAAAGCGAGATGGAACATTGGTGTTACTGATGCCAGCAATCACACCAGGAACATTTTATCATGACTTAAACATTTGATTGGAGAACATGATATTAAATTTACGGACCTCACACAGTTCACGCCTCCATAAAAGCTTTATGGAAGCGAGTCAAATGAAATCGTCAGCTACAGGGACATCTGAATGCCAGTTTGGCAGAGACGAACTCCCAGCTTGGTAATTTAAAGAGTGGGTTTATATTTTTGAGATTGCAGCTCTGGTCTCAGACTATATAAATGGTTACCAGGCAACAGCACTGACAGGGCTGGAACCAAAGTCTCTTCAGCTGAAACTTCCTGCACAGCAGGATTGAACAACAAGACATCCAAATACAAGTCACACATTTAACTTAGAGGAACATGATCGTCAGACACACAAATAAACACATTTAGGTTTTTGGTGTGCCAGTTGGAACAGCAAATACTATTTATACTGTCATTATTAAATCAGGAAAAAATTTCAACACAGATAGTAGAATTATTCTACTGATTTTTGCTTAAAAGAAGATCTTACTTCTTACTAGAACTTTTATAAAACAAAAGCAGTCCAGTGAATGCACTGGAAGCCTGCTCATTGTGCAACACTCATTCATCAGTTGCTGTATTTACAGGGACACGTGTATTCCACTCAAAATGAAAATAAAAAAATGTGTTATGTAACCATTTGAGTTGGAACACACTGAACTGATGGATAACCATGTAAATGCTTGGTACGACTGTGTCTGGTTGGAATAAATCCATTCTTTTTATGCATGTTTTGCTCATGTGGGGCAAACATCACGTGACGTGTTCCAAATCCTGAATCATACAGCCTGAATTTTCTAAAATTCCAGATAAAGCTTCAATAAAGAGGGACGTTTCAGTAACTGGATAGTTTGAGCATCCTAAAATAAAATATAATACAATCATTTAAACGACTGGTAAAGGCAAGAGGTGCATTTATGAACCATAGCACCTCTGCTATGCACATATTTTTTTCAGGTCACACAAAATAGTCCTTTTTAAAGTTTTTAGTGTGACAGACGGCCCCAGATGAATTTGGTCCCCGTCTCTAACTTCCAATTTTCCCTTAATTTATCAAAGTACTTTTTTCTTTTGATATGAGGCCATAGCTCAGATATAATGACATCATGCTTCAGATTTTTTTTTCTCCTGGACTTGGCTCAGACATTATACGCTGTTGTGCCTGTGGGTGAGTGTTGAGACCTGGAAAATCTGCCCATTAAAATGCCCAGAGATGTTTCAAGCCTCGTTAAAGACCCGCTGTCTGGTCAGGAGATAAATTCCACCCACAGCTTCTTCTCCGTCTGTGTTTTCCTCTTTTGCTCTTTGTAATCATGCTCTCTCAGAGAATATGAAAGAGCACTGATGGTTTGAAGGGGCTTAGGATGCTATTGTGTGTTCCTTACATCATTTCTCTGTGACTCTGCTTAAGCAGAGTTAAGAGGTACAAGTTTTCAAAAGTTTTAGATAGTGTAATACTGTTCTCTGCTATTTTATCAGTTTTTTCCTAAATCCTCCCTTTATTTCTTCACTTTTCTCTTTAAATAACCAAATTATTAAAATGTACGCTGTATATACTGTATATTGAACTAACTTTCATAACTTTCAGCATATCCGACACCAAAAAATAATAACAAAATTTAAGGGACACGCCCATGTACTTTCAATTAACGGGATGATGTCAGTTGAAATTTTCCATTTAATGACTTTCCAATTAGTTATATCAACTTTCTTTGTACTTATTTTTACTTCCACATAATGAGATTAGAAAATGACAGCAGTGGTTAAACATAAGAAATGTTTAAACATTCGCCCGTGGCTACCAGTGTATCCCCAAATCCAGCCTTAATGTATATTACGAAGAAAGCCTAGGTATAAATAATATAATTTGCCATTTAATATGCGGTGTATTTAAACAAGGCTAAACCAGACAGCTAACTTTCTAAACGTGTTTCCAAATGTTCATGTTTTTCTCCTCATGACTTCAATCTAAGGAACTAAGATGCCAGAAAAGGACAAGTGAGGAGAAACAGAGATGCACCAGAGGGAAATTGGACATAGCCCACTGACACGACGCTGCCATGCTAGACTTTAATGCTCATTATGCACTAACAAGCACATTTTTTGGATGCATGATTTTGCTCACAATTGGAGCCAAATCCAAAACCCACGACCCATAAATGTTTCAGGTTTGGTTTTGGTTTGTTCTGTTTTACTTCAGATTCTGTTGACTTTCAGTTCATTTTACTGATTTTTTCCAACCCTTGTGATTGTGTGATTGTTTTCTCCTGTGTCTTGTTACCCTCTCTTTTCTTGTGCCTTTTGTCTGAGTGTCCTCCCTGATTAGTCATTCAACTGTGTCTTGTTATCCCATCAGTCCCTCTGTGTATGTACAGTCCTGTGTCGTCCTCAGTACTTTGTCTGTTTATCTGTTTTTGCTGGATGTGTATTTCTCATTCTCTGACTACCCCTGCTATCACTATGTCGGATTACCCTTCTGCTGGACTTATGTTTTGAACTTAACCTGTTTAAATTCTGAAGCACCTTCTGTGTGGGAATTATTCAAGTTTTATTAAATTCACATTTTGTTTCCTAAAACTGTGACAATTAGGTAGTGTATTGTCACAGTAGTGGGCACTTTAGGCCGTTACAAACTCTGGACTGTAAGCCTGGATGTTAATTTTAACATTTATTACTTTTGCACCTGTGAATGTAGGCAACAGAAACAGAAACATCTGAGCAATAAATTCCAACATGTTCCCGTTTTGTGTTGCATCTTCTTGTCTTTCGTTGCTTGGCAGATTATGACTCACGATGAGGACAGCTTTTCCACTTAAACACACACAAGCAGATTGTCATCGCTGTGCTCACACATCCTCACATATGGTCTCTTTGCTACTTACACTCTCAAGACAAAACATTAGGTACCCTTGAGAAAACAAAAGCGTTCTAATATAAAATCTAAGCTTCATGACTGTTATATTGTACAGATTATGTTGTAATAGGATAAGAAAAGTGGTGGCATTTCTGTTGTTTAGTCTAGCAAACTGACTAAAATTGGGTGGAAACATGTGTTGGTACAACACACAACACGAGTTATTTTAAAGAAATACTGAATACAATAGCTTTCATGAAGATATGAAGATAATGATCTGGCATGTGAGTGTACACTGAAATACAAAGCATTGTTTAGTTCAACCTTTTACACATACAGTACATGGAACATAGTTACTTTCTAAAAATTAACTATTTCTTAACTGCTAAGAAAACATTTATGAAAGATACTGAAAAAAAAGATTAAAATCTATGAAAATCTATGAAAATAAATTTTACTAGATGATTTAAAAGGTAGTAGAGGAAAGAGTGGAGGTCATCAAGCGGACAATGGCAAAATAATGAGGGAGACTACTGCTAAATTTAACAGATGAAAAGAAAAAAAAAATGGCAAATGACTGTGGAAGGAAGACTAAGATGAAGTTCCTCCATCTGTGTTGGTGGCTGGACTCGCGCTGGGAAAGCACCTGTGTGAGACAGAGCCCATTACAAAGTCATTTCCACAGAGAGGAGACCACAAGTGGCCAATTAGGTAATTAGACCATCCTTTTTCTCCATGTCTTCCCCTCTGCCTCTCCTCTGCCGCTACAGCCAGCTCAGGACTAAAATTCTATGCTTGAGCACAGAGCAGTGTAACGTCTCTGCCATAGGCTCAGCTGGGTGCACAGACAAAAACAGAAGGGCAGAAGAAAGAGTATGTCGTTTGTCTTTGTCAGTACACCATAGGAGTTGTTTACTCTCTTAACCCAAGTCATTACTACAGCAGACTGTGGAGAATAATTATGTTCGGATGCAGTGTGCATTTAAAACGGGCCATTTCTCGAACTGAATTACACTTTTCTCTATTATCAAGCATATTCTTTTTTTGATATTGCAAAATATTTAACTTATGATGCCAAAGGACAAAACAGTATGACATTGTTATGGGGCTTTGACTTCACCAAGACGTCCATGTATGCACATCATTAAAACCACTGACAGGAGAAGTAAACAACACTGACCATCTTGTGACAATTCAGTGTTCTGCTGGGAAACTTTTGGACCTGGCATTCATGTGGATGTTACTTAGACATATGCCACCCACCTAGACCAGACCAGGCACCCCCACCCCATAGCAATGACACTCCTTGATGGCAGCAGCCATCCCCAGCAGGATACAGCCCGACACAGACACAGACTCATCAGAGAATGGCCCATGTCCATTGAGTCACAACTGCTTTGGAGGCACAAGGGAGACCTAAACAATATTGGGCATAATGTTATGCCTGATCAGTGTATAACTGTACTGTTGACCAGAACATCTTCATGGAGCATGGTTAAATAGTACTGTAGGCTATTTCTGCTCTATGGTGATTGTATTACAGTCAATAACATATGATTTGATGCTTGCAGAAAACATTAGATAGTGTAGGAAACATGTATATTCACTTTCTGCCAGAGTGCATGTTTGTTTACTCCCTGCAAAAAAAGTCTTGACATTGAGCAGTTGCCAAGCAACCAACAGAGACACCAGGAAGGTGCTGTCCCTGGATGAGAAATAGTCTGTCACATAATAATAATAATAATCCACCGTAAAATGAATTGGTATTTTTAATCATTGGGGATTTTTTTTTCTCCAGAATAAAAGAGGTATAATTTGCCAATTAAATTAGTTTGTGACAGCTGGGATAGGCTCCAGCAGACCCCGCGACCCTTAACAGGAATAAACGGGTACAGAAGATGAATGAATGAATGACTGAATTAGTTTGTTGTGCTAGATGTTGTGGCTAGATTTTCTTCTCATCTAACGCTTTTTTAAATGTCAACTAATTATGAAGTTATGTAAAAAAAAAACATCAAGACTCAAGTGAAATTAAGTACATTAACATGGAACCTGAAGTCAGATTTAAAAGATTGCAACATATAAAACATGGATGTGAACCTGTCCATGCAATAAAGAAGCAAAGGCTCAACTGCAACTGCACACTTCAGCAACAGATGGTGATGAAAAAGCCAATGCCGAAGCTTTGAAGAAAAAAATCACAACTCAATCTTAATTCCTGTTGTTTCCATTCATTCCATTCAGGTGCTGTCCAAGCAATGGACAGTGAGATGTGTTATACTGACAAATCAATGATGTTAACTGAAATAGACCAATTAAAACACTGAGCACCCCTCTGTCTGTTCTGTGAGGTGTATGAAAGAATTAACAGAAGATGAACCATGTATTCCCTCGTCTTCCCTCCTGGGCGCGGTTGACACTTAGAGATAAATAATAGAACTCAAATGCAGCCTGAGGCAACCGAGAACGCAGCAGCTCCCCAAAAATCAAGGCGTCAGATCAAAGGCTTAGCTGTGGAAATCTATGCATCGAGCTAAAATAAAGACTCTGCTTTGGGTGCGTGTATGTGTGGTTGTGTGATAATCTCAGACCTATAAGTGAGCTGTCAACAGACCATATTAAAATGGCAAATGGTAGGTGTACCTGTCGCAGTAATTGAGTCACAGCTGATTATACCGCGTCGTCGCTGCCAGCCTGTAATCATATTTTACTTAAATGAGATGCGGAGTGTTGATATGCATGCATGACTGTCTTCCACGTACTAGGAGGGTGGAGTTCGTCTGTGTGTGCGTGTGTGTGTGTGGTGGTAGAGGTAGAGGGGACTGCTGAGGGATTATTAACCTTAACCCTAGTCTTGCATATTGAGACCTCTTTACAAAGCGCTGTGTCAACACTGAAGAATGATCTCCATGCACGCATTATCCTTCTTAATGTAAAAAAGGCTCTGGCTTATTTGTATTTCTTTAAACCAATCACGGCTGTCTTGGGTGGCACTAAGCCCAGGATTCAGTCACGAGGCCCTTGCAGACTGGTGTTATGGTCGTATTGTCAGTAAAATGACTCATTCCCTGTAAAAGAAAACAGCACAATATACAGTGAACAATATACAGTATGTCAACTGTGTGATATGACTTTTATTGATGGAAAAGACTAATATAATTCGATAGCTGGTTCCTTAGATACAAACCCCGGCTGTACAGTTTTGGTGGAGCCACTGGACTCATTTAAACCAATGGCGATTTGCAGAGATACATTAAATGTGCATATATCACAGCATATGTGAAATAGAACGGATCAGCACATGGGTCGAGTCTATGTCACCGACACATGCTGCTGTCAGACTGAGTATACGTGGCAAATAAACAAACCAAGCAGGCCTGCATTATCATACAAGCCAAACTGGTGTCAAAACTTTGGAGAAACTCATGGAGGATGATACGTGGTCGATTGTTCTTGTTGCTCCCCATAGGGAATGCAATTTGGAATGAGCATCCAGTGGTAGACTTTATCCTAACTCTCAACATCCAGTGTGCCTAGCCCTGGGCCCTAGCTATCACAAGGACAGTATTAGTACTTTTATTACTTTATTACGTATCATGTCCCATTCAAACTAACTGCACGGAAGAATAAAAAAGCAACATAGCATTTACTCATATAATTAATTTGAGCCTAGTAGTATTCTCACATGACTGCAGTAGACCCCCCCACCATTCAAACATTCATTACTGTAGTGTGAACTTAAATGCATAAATAGCATTATTAATAAAAAATGAATTGTAGTTTTAATCCATTAAAGTGTATCGTACATTTTTATAACAACCCAGCCCACTCTTCATGTCCTGTCCAAGACCTGACAGATTGTTAGACCAACACAATCTAAACATCCTCTGACAAAATGTTAGTTTTGTAAGTGAATAAATGTGTCAAGTCTGATGTGAGTCAATGTGACACACAAAGTGAATTTAAACTAAGTTTGATTGCATTTGCCACGTTTTACTCTGTGTTCCGTTGGCATGACTTTTTACTTCCAGCCTGAAGGAGCCACAGGAGGAAGACAGAAACAGCTGCAACCCATGCTTTCCTCCGTGATTATTTCCACATTGTCAGAATAATTAAGTTTGGTATTTAGATGTCCACTTAGATGGGAGTTTCTTGTCTGGTAAGGTGTGCTTGCCAAAGGTTTCTGAGTCATCCCTGTGCTAACAGAGAAACAGGATGAGATGAAAAAACACATTGTGGAATGTGAGGCTGCTGTAAGTCTCAGTGGTGTCGAATCTCAGATGAATTTGAAATCTTTCTAATAAATAGTAATTTGGTTTACAGTCAAATAATCAGCTGCATTTTTGAAGAGGCACATGCGGATCGCTCCTGAATCATATACTTTGTAGACAACGTTTTCAGCTGCACAGCTGATAGCAGGTTCAGGCTGGATTTTGTTAAACATCTTGAGACAATTTGCATTGTTACTGACGCTATATAAATAAAACTGAATTGAACTGAATTGGATAATGAAGCTGAGCAAAATTCAAATTCAGAATGAATGTCAGTCAAACTAAAAATGGGGTTGGAGTTAAAACAGCTTGCCAGGAAATTTGCACAAAAATCCACTAGAAGATTCCTATCTGCTCCAAATGAGATATTTCAAAGAGCAAGAGGTTGCCACAAATTCTATGATGTAATGGCGCAGGGCACTGTGCACCACTGCTAACCATGGGATACATGAAATATGCACATATGATCAAATCGATAGTGAGCGCAACTTCTATCCCTCTTTTAAGAACTAGTTGGATTGAAAGTCAAGGAGGGATGGTTTAAATCTTCAATTGGAGGCTGCAGTGTTCAACACATCAATCAAAACCACTGACCTGAGCTCCTGCAATCAAGACCATAGTTTGTGTTCTTCTGTCTCTTCACATCAGTGATTTTGCCAAAAGAACAAAGATGTTCCTGTTTCTGTGCGTGCATAAGAAACAAACATAGACAATTAAGGCCTCACCCCATGGAAATGTTGCCTCCTAGAATCAAATTTTAAACTCAAGTCCTTGCCAGGATGCTAAAAACAACCGCTACTAAAGAGAGTTCTCGGATTTAAAATGCAATTAAGATATAATTAGTAAAATTACAATGTAGTATAACTAGCTATTACCGACATAAGACAAACACACGGCCCAGGATTTGTCTGGGAAAATATTTTTAGGGTAACCTGCAGGTTACAAAACAAATACTTTTAACCTAGAATTTCTGAGCACACTGCAGTAATCATTGAAATATGCATACGCCCAAGAAGAGTCTTGCATATTATTTGTTGATGTGCCACATAAAAGACCCTCTATTATTACAATTTTAAATAGGCAGACATAGCTAAAAAACCACCACAGCTGTACAAAAATCCAAAAATCCCCAACATCATCTCGACAGCCTCGTAGGAAACTTAATCATTCAGTGCCATTACAGAGGCACTGGTTTGTTTGGAATTAATAAACAGAGAGTGATGTAATTATGAAGAGCTTTATTACTCATATCAAGAGGGAAGCCGGTTCTGCATGCTGTCTCTCATCAGTCTTGACAGTGGACATTTTTGCTTTTTCTGGACAGTTTTTGAATGTATAGAAGGAAAATACAACTTGGAGATATGGCCACTGTGCAAGGGTCATAATGTCATAATGACACACATCTTCCTGTATATAAAACCCATAGATTCAGTTGTTTTCATTATCACTTCTCATAAATATATAGAAATGCATTTTTGCAACATTTAAGTGCTAAATACAAATGCAATCAGTTATCATTAGGTAAAACTAAAGTAGTCCTGCAACACTTTTTCACATGGTTGTTGATTCAAATGTATGGTCAGTACTCAGCTATCCAGACTTTCTTTTGTGTATTCTTTGTATTTCGTTTCTATTTTATGATATGTTTGCTTCTACTCTCTTTATACTCATCTTAACACTTGCTCTAAATAAATGAAGACGCTTTCTTACCTCGCACATCGTATCTCTGTGAACACATCTGACCAAAACCGAGCATAGTAAGAGATCATAGAGGTCTCTCCTACATATTCAACCACCCGCTGTCATGTGACCCAAGTTGTAAACTGACACATATTGTAAGTCATGTGGTAACTCGTCTGAATAAAGATACATCTGAAAGCTCTCCATGCTGGTAATTTGACCGTTGAACTTTTATTACGTTGTTATAGAATACATTTTCTTCCATATGTGTAATGGAAAATATCAGTTTAAATCACGACCATAAAACTGGAGCCGTCTGAGTCATCCCTGTATCGTCATGGAATTGTGTTATGCAAGAATTACACTGCTGATAAACAAAACTGCTCAAAGATAAAAAAAAAAAGTTTTTCTCTCAAAATTCTCTTTTCTTATCACTTCTTTGAGGTCAGAGGTCACGAAGAGCTGCAGAACAAAACCCTCGGCTATTTCTTACAAAAGGACACTTCAGCATTGCAAACCATGGGTTTGATCGCAGGCTTAGTCTAGCTGTTACCACGAGTGCCATCGTTTACATCTAATCAGCCATGCCATTATCAAATTAGTCCATGCACGACATGATGGTAATACAGATGGCAGTAATGGTGTAAGATGAAAATTAAGTTTTCCTCCTGACAGCAGCAGCTGAAGCGTTTGGATGAACTCAGAGTGCTGGATGTCTTGACTTAAACTAATGCAGTTATGTCCCACCAGTTTCTCAGTGACAACTACAGCTTGATGCTGGAGATGAGAAGTGTGGGTTTGTACAAATCCTCACAGAAGAGTCATCACTGATTAAGAAGAAAACACTGCCACCAAGTGGAGACGTGCTTTACAATGCTGAGCCATATTTCTATTGTATTTTTTTTCCTTGCAGCCATTTTGTTCTGAATGAAAACATCACTAACGTGTAACTAACTTGGCTTTTCTGTCCGCTGTTGAGCTTCAGGGTGTCTGTATGTCTGTCTGTTTAGCCGTTTTTTCTGCCCTTTGACACTCAGACATGTATGAATAAGTGTTTCTGTGTTGTGTGTGTGTTGTTTTGTTACACTGACTGACTTCACATTACAAGAAACAGGCTTAGTTGTTTCCTGTTTTCCCACTCAAGCCCTCTTTGACTCAATACATAACATCGTAACCTCGGCCCACCCCGCTCAGCTGACCTCTCTATCTCCCAGCAGGCCTCCGTGTCTGAAAGGTGTTTGCGTGTGAATGTGGTTTGATGTGTGTTCTGGCAGCATGAGTAAGCAGCTTACTGAGAAACAAGTCTGTTATTTTAGGTTCAGGAGGTGATTGGTCATGATTTAACAGCAATCATGATTCAACACTGCTTCAACTTAAATGTAAGAATATTTCTGTCTCTGGTGAAACTGTGTGGAGTTTGTGATGAATAACTTAAGTGGACATTTTATGCAGCAAGTAGCTTGTGTGATATCTGATGGAAGAGAGCTGCTCGGGAGAGTCACAAACAAGAGGGACTTTCTTCCAAATGAACCAAAGGACAGACGGCATTTGTGCATTCAGGGTAAACTTGTGGAGGAAAGAGTCACTAGCTGTAGTGTATTCTACTATTCACAGCCCTTGGCCAGTGAAAATAGAGATAACAACAGTAATAAAAATCATCTCAGACGATGACACATGATGTCAGCTCACAGTCACAAGGTTCTGTGTTCAAAACCCATCGGCTGGCTGAGGCCTTTCTGTGCAGAGTCTCTGCATCTTAGGTGAAAATTTGATTCTAAATTGGCCATATGTGAGTGTGAATGGTTGTTTGTCTGTCTGTGCAATGTAGTCCTATGACAGACTGGTGACCTGTCCAGGGTGAACCTTAAACCTCGCCCAATGACAGCTGGGATAGACTCCAGCCCTCTTGCAACCCCTCTTTGTAGACAATAGATAGACAAGGGATGGATGGCAGATGATATGAGGTACATTTAATACACCATTTAGAGTAGAGAGAAGGAGCTGTGGGTGCATGTTAGAAATGGACATGTAGAAGGGTGTTTTGAGGATATTTAAAAAAAATAATGAATCGAACTTTTACATTAAGAAACAGAACTGCAGTCTATTAAGTGTCTCTGTCCTGGAGATATGTGTTTCCTGTGGAGCTCCATACTACATCTGTTGTCATGGTCTCATCAACCTGCCCAGTCTTCATGGCCTCCTGTAGTTATCCACTCCTACCTGAATAAAAATCAGTTTTATGTTGTATTTGTATCTTTATCAGATTCTACATGTATGCTTTAGTCAGATGTATGTATCTATGACAGATGTTTATCTCGTTCCTCCTATCCTCTCCCTTCTCTCTCTTTTCTGTCTCTATCCAGCTGGCCTTATGTAGATGAGTCCCTCCATATGAGCTGGGCTCTGCTCAAGGTTTCTTCCTGAAGGGGAGCTTTTCCTTGCCACTGGGTTTCAGTAAAGTATTGTAAAGCGTCTTGAGACAATTTGTATTGTTATTGACGCTATATAAATAAATTTGAATTGAACTGAATATTATTATTTGCTACTTACAGGAACATTTGATTAACATTAAATGCTCAGATTCCTGACAATAGTTGGCAGAATCTAACATTATTTGCACAGCTCCATGTGCTCAGAATATGTATGAGGGATAAGTGCCAGGCATGGACCAGGGAGAAAAGGCAAAAGTTTCCTTTCCTGAATAATTTACAGAAACAGTAAATAATAATACATCATGTGTATAATATTCCTATTCGGAGGGGTGCAAATGAGACGCTTTAAAAATAGCATTATTAGCAGTCATCAGTTCCTGCCAAGCCGGTGGAGACAGACGCCGAAATGTGACCCCGGTGCTGCAAGTACTTTTGAAATCCCAGTTGCATAGCAACGCATCTCCATCTGCAGTTAGACTTCTCTCCGCCAAAGAAACAACTGTCATTTTTGCTTCTCATGCAGTTCTATACAATGAAACTTTTCCAGAGAAAAACATAAACACCATTCAGTTTGAAGAGCGTGGCCCTATCTTTTTCTTCACTCTTAATAGCAATGGGCCTTTTTCATATTCCTTTATACTGCAGGTCATTTTGAAATACGTGTGTGTGTCTTCCTTTTTCAGTTATGAGGAATTCATTACCACATATTTTATGCAGTCTATGGTAGAGCTGTACTGTTAGGATAGTATTAACATGCTTTCAATAAAGACAAAAAAATCCCTGATGAAGTCTGACTTTTTTTCTTTTGCTGTTAAGCACAAAAATTCACTTATCTTGTTTTATAGAGTTAAACAAGTTAATTATGCACTGCAAGCCAGCAGCCAGGTCATCACTTCGTGCTTAATTAGTTGAATAGGCTCTTGATTCCCCTTTAATGAATGAAATCTTATTTCAGACCTCATCTAGTATTCAACACACAGCCACAGACACACTGACTTGCAGTTTAATAACCATCAGTGTTTTAATATCCGCAGTGCATCCTACCTATACACACTCGCAGATAAATTACACATTGCTGCATGTCTGTGAGAAGCATGTGGCCATAGATGTATGAAGCAAAACACATAGACACGTATGGAGAATCTAACAGCTGCACACAGACTGCAATCACCAAATTTTACTTAACAATTAGAAGACTCATTAGGGCAATTAGGAAGAGACTATCGGGAGAATGAGAAGATTTCTGTATGCCTCCAGACAATTTGTTTCCTCCATTAGGAGTCTTAGAATGGTTTAATGAAATTTGTGGAGTGGAGTTGCTGTGCAAGCAATACTTGCATTAAATGTATCTTACAACTGTGCATATATATACACACACTCTGTGACAAACACAAAACACAAACTACAAGACAGACAGTGACCACTGAAGATGTAAGAAGAGAACTAGTGTATTAATCATGTACGAATAAATAAATAAATAAACACAAGTATTATTGTCACTGATAATCTTCTTCAATCAGTTTGCCACAGAAGTTATTTCTTACAAGAAAATCTCCAGTTTGGGATCTTAGAGCAAGCAGAGTCCCAAGTTCTTTTCAGATACAGTACGCCCATTTTCTAGACATCTTTTCTGCTTGGCAAATTCTTCAACTTCAAGCTGCTCATGCCACACAGAATAACAGCCAAATGTGGAAAGTACTTCCAATCTCACATAAGCATGAGTGAAACTGATTGAAGGGAAACTGGAAAGTGTACAAAATAGAAAAGGTACAAACAGTATAAACTCAGTCTGGGACTTTTACCTCAAACCATGTTTTTTACTTCATAGAACACGTGTACTGAATGTCATGCAAATTTTCATGCACATATGTGGACTATGCACACCAAGGGGGTCTGCCTAATGTCCTGTAAGGTGAAAAAAAAACATTAATAAAAATAAATATACAGTTGAAACCAGAAGTTTACATACACTGTGTTAAAAGACACATAAACATACAGTTTAAAGGCAATGCCACCAAATACTAAGGAAATGTATGTAAACTTCTGAGAATAAAGTAATAAAAAATTCTCTAAGAAATTCTCTCTCTCATTATTGTGGCATTTAGCAAATAGAAATAATTTTGGTCATCCTAACTGACCTAGAACAGGAGAGATTTAGTCTGATTTAACTTCAGACAGTGAGGAAAAAAAGGTTTATGTGTCTTTAAACACAGTGTATGTAAACATCCGGTTTCAACTGTATATATATTCACTTCTATGTCCAATACTGCTGGATATTGCACGTGGTTTCCTCATCTGAATGAGCGTTGATTTTGTACAATTACAGTAGTAACGACTCACTGTCATGCATACCGGCTAAAAAACATATAGATCTAATTATAAACAAAGACATCATGATAACAAGCCATACATTTGCAGTGATTCACATTTGGTGAAGTGCATGATAAGTTTACTGTATTGGAGATTAGTCTCCTAAAAGATCCCAAAGAAATTAAATGAACTGTTAAAGTGCATTTGTGTAATGCAACTCAAAAATTTCAACACATAATTAGAAGAAATTTCTATTTAAAATGTGTCAGATCTATTCATCTGTCTACAGTATGTTAGCATATAGACAAAAGAGTACAACACTGTGCTCATCAGTGATCATACGTACAAGGCCACACAAAAATGCACACACACACACACTTATTTATATACATCTATCTTTTTTTGTACACTCACGGGGAAAAGTCTCACCAAATCCAGATTCTGAGGATCCACTCTGGCTGAGAGCCCTGTGCATTTATCTTGACACACCTTGACATTTTTGTTCCCATAGGTCATCAGTCTGCTGGCCATGCCTGGATGCTCATCCAGCTCTTGGTATACTGTACTTCTGTAGTTGCACTTTTTATAGTTCAGCAAACTGCTGCCCTTGTGTTGTCTACTCTGTCGAGTCTGTGTCTGAGTTTAGTCTCAGAGGTTTCAACGAGTAGAATCCCTTCAAAGATGTTCAAGAGCCTACAGTATGCCATTCCTTGTACTATGTCAAAGCAAATTTCTTCGTCTTAATTGTAGAGCAAAGTAAAATTAACACTGCCAACTAAAAGTTTCATTGGTCAAAACTATGGCATAAAGAAAAACATTAACACACTCTGTAAGGGCAGAGTGAAGGACCTGCAATACAATACAGGGTAAATATCACAGGACAAATCAGAATTCATGTACTGTGTATGCTTGGATATATGACAAACACTAGCTGCCATACATATATTATGTGACATTATAGATGCAGTTTAGGTGAGGTCAGTGCACTGAATCAGTTTGCTATTCTGCAGAGTGGAATAAGAAACAATCTATGTAGAACAGTATGTAGTTATGGAGAAATGTTTTTTACAATTGCAAGATTACAAAATAAGATGCTGACGGTATGAAGCCCTTTTATAGGACCTTAAAGGGAGGACTCTGAGAGGGCACAATCTAATTTTTAACAACCTGGACTAAATTACAATTCCTTGGGCGAGACCCAGCTTCAGGTTCCCTACTTCCCCTTGGAGCCAGTGTGAGGGAGCAGCTTCAGATTTTAATACACATTACTGCTGACTGCTGCCTTTTTTAAAGGAGGGCATGGCTGTGCACTTGGCTGGAGAACATGGACTCTATCTATTTTTATCTGGGCCCACAGAAGGGTTTCTGCATGGTAAAACTGCAGAGCAAACAAGTTGTTGCAATTACGCAAGCAAGCCATGCAGAAAATCTTTTGACAATAATGCAAATTGTAATTCCTTTGATTTATTTTTAGTTCTTTCAGCCAAATGGGACACCTCAGTGGAAGCTCCTTACAAAGACATCTGGCACTTAAGTTTAACTTGGGATGGTATAATAGATGCAGTTTGAAAGACATATCAAGAGGAAAATTAACCCACCACATAATGAGAAATTAGGCAAACTGTAGTCCAATACGCTGCCTAATAGTTTCATTATAGCCTTTTGAATTTTTTCTTTAAACATTCGTCAAAAACATACATTTTCTTGAAAAACAATATATTACAGATACCACTGTATATGTGACTAACTCCTGATGAGTCGGTCTCAATGTAGCTTGAACCGGCCAATGGCCCGATTACAAACGTACTGTATAAATAGATTTGATGTTGCTGACCTCCCTCTCTCTGTGACTCCCTCTCGCCCCCTTCCATACACCTCTCGCGAGACTTACCGCAGTCGCGTCAGATCGCGTTGCGAGTTTGTGGGGGAAAGTTAAAAATGGCTGACTCTGAGACTGTTTTCAACCTAATTTATACAGTCAATGTTTACAACGCGCCGGTAAGTTTAAAGTTCAAAGTGGAAGAAATTCGGATTTTACATGAAGAACGGAGCACTGGATAAGAGCCTTGCCATGCAAAGAGTAACTGCGCTAAAGTACACTGATAGTAGGACAAATCTAGTGAAGTTCTTGACTGAGTGAGGTGTAATTGTTTTTGATTGGTACTTTCAGTTTACATGTGGCAAGATGGCACTTTAAAAGAGAAATACACTAGTACAGTCACTAGTGGTGGGTTTTATCAAGCAGATGCACGTTAAAACAGCACTTTAAATGACGTCTACCTCACCAGCTCATTGTGCATTGTTTGTTTTTTTCAGCCAGAAGGGCTTTGCAGAGTTCTTACAGTTAGTGTTACACTAATAAACATGACAAAAAATACAATTTCATTAATCTTTTTGAAGGAAATGCCACATTTATAGTACTGACATGTTAATTCATATTGTAAAATGATTGTCTGCTTTCAACAAGGCATCAGACTGCATCATACCCCCTCTAATTGAGCTATATTGAGATATGTATTGGATCATCTTCTGGAGAGATGCACATCCCTAGTTATTTCCTTAATGTACAGTTCATGACAGATTGAATAAGTGGCATGCTTTTTTATTCTGTCAAGGATTTTCCTTTGACATAGGTCTCCAAAGGTATCCAACAGTCCTCGTGAGCCTGGACTCTGAAGAAGTTGTTGCTGTACTGAAGTGTCTGCTGTGAGGGTATGTTGCTTCTGAAGATAGATCTATAAGCTATAAATTTTGGCTACTTGCATGGTACACAATAACAAATATAATAAGAATAAGAAAAACCTTTATTAATACCTTTAAATATATTGTATTCCTGATGAGTGATACTTTTTATTCATTCATTCATCTTCTGTAACCGCTTGTCCTGTGAAGGGTCGTGGGGTCTGCTGGAGCCTATTCCAGCTGTCATCGGGCGAGAGGCGGGGTAAACCCTGGACAATCAGTCTATCGCAGGGCTGATACGTATTATTGTAGAACATTGATTATCATCATAAGCTCGTTTAAGAGTTATGGCATTATTTTTGAGATCATTATCAATTCATTTCCCTTTGACTTCCCAAAAACAAGTTGCACAGTGCTGTATGTCTTACCCTGTGGCTCTATAATTAGGACAAGACAAACCTGCATTTTTATTTTTTATTGAATTCTCAACATTTTTACAAAGCAGAAAAACAAAAAAAAACAAAAAACAGAATCTGTCTCATCATCTTAAGCATATGCGTAACAACAATACTAGCCAGCTAGTTAAGCCAAGTTAACATGATTTCATATATGATGAACTGAAAGGCACGCAGTACATGGTCTCTGGAACCCAGCTGATGGATCTCCGTTGTACCGACAACTTTAATCCGTGATCACACCAAGCACTAAGACTCAAAATACATGCATTAACAGTTCAGTTATACAGTGCATACACTGAATGGATTTTGTTGTGGAAAGTGACAAATAAATGTGACAAATAAAACCTATCTATCTATCTATCTATCTATCTATCTAAAAAAAGTCACTGGAAATAGTTTAAATGTAAATGGCCATTTACAATGTACAACAGAACCAAGCATTAAGTTAGTGTTAACTAATTCTAAGGAACTTTAGACTTAGGGGTCAAACTCATTTTAGCTCACGGGCCACATGCAGGACAATTTGATCTCAAGTGGACCGACCGGACCAGTAGTTTAAGAACTTGCATAATAACTACAACTCCAGATGTTTCACTGTTTTAGTGCAAAGAGCATTTTGCAAATTTAAAACTGTTAAAAAACAGTTTAAACAAATTAGGATTAGCAGTTACTTTTACTGAAAGATTACAGTTAATGCCTTCTATGTAGTTTTCGCCGGCCAGATTGGATAATATGGCTGTGTGGTTCATATGTTTGACACCTGTGCTTTAGATACAGCATATAATCAGTAGATCAGTATAATTTTGTGGATATGTACTGTATGTAGTCTGCTGAGGAAACCGACACTTGACAATTTGACCGACAATTTGAACATGACACACTAGAGCTTCTATGGATGCACATTTGTTAAACTGTGGTTCTTGTACTGTAATGACAGAAATGCTACTGACCATATCAGTGAATAAGAATTTAGAATTTGTCAGAAATACAGTTCGAATGGAGAAAACTTTTAATAATGGTATTGCAGGCCGTTTCAAGGTGCATTCCAGAATTTTCTGCTTGTACTTTTGAAATTTTCAGTAAGGGGCCACAGTGCTCCTAGGAGAAAGAGAAAAGTTATTCTAGAGCCTTGAGGTGGGTAAATTGGTACCAAAAAGAGGGGTGCATAAGGGATTGGAACTGGTAAGGCTATAAATCATATGACACAAATTCACACGTCTGAGAACTAATTATAAATCGGCTGGAGGATGTGTTGTCTGTCTGGGGCTTTGCAGACAACTAACAATACACACAATGTACACATTTTAACAAACAATGTTCCACCTAAATTTTGTTTTGCGTTGCTTGTGTTGAACACTTGACAATATGTCTTTAAGAGGGTCTATCCCTCCCTAACCCTAACCCTCTGACAATGTTCCATCCAAACATGTTTCCTACTGTTCAGACTCCAGTGTTACAGTTTTCAAACTCTTATATTCGTATGTTATATTAGTCATTCAGCTAAATTACAATCACACCTATGGCATGGATAATTTGAACCTGCAAAAAAATGTTTTTGCCGTTTTTGAAATATCTGAAGACTCATGATGTTCTCATGATGTACCTATTCGAACCCCATCTCCCCACATATTTGCATTTAAAATCTTAAGATCTAATTAAATAAAGTTTTAAAAGACTAACAATGTTTTGAAAGTCTGTAAATAATTCAGATTTCCAAAAGTATTATTTTATAATTGACATATAATTCACTACTTCACATCTGCAGCTTTCCTCCAGTTCCTCCAATACATTCTCTGAGTTTCAAATTTGTAACTGTTGTTGTGGTTTATTAGATTGTTTGGCCGGCATGAAAGCTTGTAACTGGTGATATGAAAGCTGCTGCGCATATGAAAGCTTTAAACTTAAATTTTGAAGGGATAAAACACTTGCACTTACACCATTCAGCCATAACATTAAAACCACCTGCCTAATATTGTGAATGTTGTTAGTGGGGGCCTTTGGGTCCTATGGGTTGAGGGGAAGGGCCTCTGTGGCTCGTCCCACAGATACTTGATCAGTTTGGGATCTAGTGAATTTGGAGGCCAAGTCAACACCTTGTGCTGTTCTTCATGTTTTTTTAGTTGTTCCTAAACTTTTTTTGTGTGTCTGTGTCAGGCTGCATCCTGCTGGGGATGGCTGCTGCCATCAAGGAGTGTCATTGCTATGGGGTGGGGGTGCCTGGTCTGGTCTAGGTGGGTGGTACATGTTTAAGTAACATTCACATGAATGCCAGGTCCAAATGTTTCCCAGCACAACAGTGAATTGTGACAAGATGGTCAGTGATATTTACTTCTCCTGTTAGCGGTTTTAATGTTGTGGCTGATTGGTCTATACTGCACTGATCTTTCAGAGGTGAATTTACAACACCCACTTTTCAGAGATTTCAACATGCAGTTGTGGGCTTAAGAGTCATGTCATTTTTGGTAGTGTTCCCTATGTCCGATTAAAACGCTGACTGCTTGTTGACAGCACAGAACCTGTTAGTGTATCCACTGCATGTCAACTGAAGAAATTTTAAGCTTACAAAATATTTTTTTGCAATTCCAAATTATGGCGTGGTATAAACAGAGCACTTAAAACAGTGTACTGCTGCTCTCTAGTGGCTAAAACCACTATAACATGTCAGTTCTAACTAATTCATCAGTCACCGATCAAGCATAACATTACGACCACTGACAGGAGAAGTGAATACCCCCAACCCCATAGCAATGACAATCCTAGATGGCAGCAGCCATCCCCAGCAGGATGCAGCCTGACACAGACACACACACAAAAATGGCTTTGGAACAATAATAATAATAATAATACATTTTATTTGGAGGCGCCTCTCTGGGCACTCGAGGACACCGTACAACATATAAATAATAATAAAAACACTAAGAAGAAATAAGAAACAGATAAGAAGAGACAATGAAGATGGTTAAGTTGGGTAGGCAGTTTGGAATAGGTGAGTTTTTAGTCTTGATTTGAAGAGTGTGAGAGAGTCCAAGTTCCTGAGGTCCGGTGGGAGTGAGTTCCAGAGTTGAGGGGCAGAGCGGCTGAAAGCCCTGCTCCCCATGGTGACGAGGCGGGCGGGAGGGACAGAAAGGTGGACAGACGATGCAGATCTGAGGGAACGGGAAGGGGTGGCGATGTTGAGGAGTTCGGACAGATAAGGAGGGGAAAGATTGTGGATGGCCTTGAATGTAAACAGGAGGATTTTGAAGTCAATGCGGAGTTTGACCGGGAGCCAGTGGAGTTGCTGCAGAACCGGGGTGATGTGGTGGGTGGAGGGGGTTGTGGTGATGATCCGAGCTGCAGAGTTCTGAACCAGTTGGAGTTTATGGAGGTATTTGTGAGGTAGACCAAAGAACAAGTCAAAAAACATGAAGAACAGCACAAGGTGAAGGTGTTGATCCCAAACTGATCAAGTATCTGTGGGATCAACCCCCTCAACCCATAGGACCCAAAGACTAACAACAGAATGTTGTTAGTGGGGGGCCTACACAATAATAGGCAGGTGGTCATAATGTTATGCCTGATCAGTGTATTCTGAATATAAAAATGCACTTAGTAAAAACATGACAAATAGTTTAGAGTAGAAAACTTTTCTGATCATTTCAGTCATTGTCCTGACATGTGAACTGTAGGAAAAACCTATTTCTGTCAAGAACATATTCAAATTTGGATTGGATAGAAAATCTTTGACAATAGAAAATCTTTAAATACTTCAAATAAATTACCAGAAATTTCCTCTTTAAATTAACAATAGAAGCCAATTTTACAGTTATTTTTCTGTGTTGTTTTAATTATTTTTTTCAATTTTCCCTTTTCAATAAACATTTTTAAGTGTGTGATTATATAACCTTACGTTTTAAATTGTTTTTCAAAGTTGGCGTCTTGCACTAGAAAGGCTTGCAATACTTCTTTACTGACCAAAAAGAAACCAAATTGTTAAATAAAAAAAATAAAAAATAAATTCTCGAATTTCAATTTAAAGATTTTTTCATTTAAATTTTTTTAGTTAATATTAGTTAACTGATCTGGTCCAGATTTAGTTCATTTTACTTAATATTGTTTTTTTTTTTGTTGAAGAAATAGGTGTTAAAGCCTACAGACTATGAACTAATGAAAATAAGAAAGTTAACTACTTACTAATAATTAAAATAAATACATGAATTAAAACTTTACAGCTATCAAGTAATAAAAATTTTAAATTTAACTACTTACTAAAAAGGCTTTTTTTGTTTTTTTAAGGAGCGGGAGAAGAGTATGTTAAAAACTTACAACTAACCTACCTACAAACTAAGAACTAATAAAAGCTAGAAAGTAACCTATAAACTAAAGAGATTTTTTTAAAGAGATGAAGAAGAGTGTTAAAGTTAAACTTACCTACAAACTAAGAACTAATAAAAGCTGGAAAGTTAACTACTTGCTAAAAAGATTTTTTCTTTTTTTTAGGGAGATGAAGAAAAATGTGTTTAACTGTTAAACGTATCTACAAACTAAGAAATAATAACAACTAGAAAGTCGAGGAAAAGTTTGGACTACGACTAACTGTACAAGTATCTTTGTGAGGACCAGTTTGGGTTTTAGGGTTTCTTGGGTTCAGTGGAGTGAAGTTTCTTTTATGAAATTGAGGTTAATTTTTGGGTGAATGGCAGAATTAAATTTAGGTTAGGATTAGTGTAAGGATTACGGCTGGGAACATAGTTATAAAGGTTAAATTTAGGAGAAGGATCTAGAGAACGCAGTATATCAATAAATGTCCTCACAAAGATAACAGTGTGTGTGTGTGCGTGTGTGTGTGTGCGTGTGCGTGTGCGTGTGTGTGTGCGTGTGTGTGGTACTGTGACAGGTCTGCTGTTGACTGGTCCAGCTGTGGAGCTCAGCATCTGGCTTGTTTCCTGCAGGAGCCTCACATCAATATGTCCACCGATGCATTAGGAACATGGAACAGAGGCCTGCACGAAACTGGAAGGCTACAAGATCAGTCTCCACCACCTTTTTGACACAGAAAGAACAGGAGAATCAAGTTCTAGACTGGTTCAGCTACACCCTCTAAACTGATACAGTAGTGCGGGATACATGTGTAGGGACTATGGAGCTGGGGTAGAACAGCCCTGCCCAGAAAAACAGAAAAACAGAAAAACGAAAAGATGGTGAAAACCAACATATCTGATTACTCACCCCTGCAGAGGTGGAGGGCTCGGGGCTGGGTCTCCACTCTGTTGGTGCAGCAGTCCTCACATGGAGTCTTCTCTCTGGAGACTCCTCTGGGTCACTGGAGCCGCTCTCCAGCTCCCTCTGTGAGAGAGATGAACAGGTTGAATGATGGAGTGGTGTGGGATACATGTGTAGGTACCACAGAGCTGTGACAGAACGGTTCTGCCCAACAGAAAAACGAAAAGATGGTGAAAACCAACAGTCATACATCTAGATTACTCACCACTATCCGCCTGGTATGTAGGCCAGAGGTGGAGGGCTGGGGGCTGGGGCTCCGCTCTCGGGGGCCAGTAGAGCTCACACGGAGTCTTCTTTCTGGAGGCTCCTCTGGGTCTCTGGAGCTGCACTTTCGCCGCCTCCGTCTCTGTGAGATGAACAGGTTGAATGCAAAGGCCTACTGATGGAGTAGTGTGGAATACATATGTAGGGACCACAGAGCTGGGACAGACAGTTCTGCCCAATAGAAAAACGGAAAGATGGTGAAAACCAACACTTGTCTATACATTACTCACCCGCCTGTTATGCTGGGGCTCCGCTCCATGGGTACAGCAGCGCTCACATCGAGTCGTCTCTCTGGAGAGTCCTGGGGGGAGCTGCTCTTATGCACCTTCCATTTCTGTGAGAAAGATGAACAGGTTGAATGCAAAGGACTACTGATGGAGTAATATGGGATACATGTGTAGGGACCACAGAGGTGGAATAAAATGGTCCTGCCCAACAGAAAAACGAGAAGATGGTGAAAAACAAAACCTATACATTTGTATTACTCACCACTATCAACCTGCTACGTAGGGCAGAGGTGGAGGGCTGGGGGCTGGGGCTCCACTCCATGGGGACACCAGTGCTGACACAGAGTCTCCTCTCTGGAGGCTCCCGGGGGGATCTGGAGCTGCTCTTATGCTCCTTCCATTTCTGTGAGGAAGATGAACGGGTTAAATGCAAAGGACTACTGATGGAGTAATATGGGATACATGTGTAGGGACCACGCAGGTGGAATAAAACGATTCTGCCCAACAGAAAAATGAGAAGATGGTGAAAAGCAACACTCATACATCTGGATTACTCACCACTATCCACGTGCTACGTAGGCCAGAGGTGGAGGGCTGGGGGCTCTGCTCCACAGAGACAGCAGTGCTCACACAGAGTCTTCTCTCTGGAGAGTCCCGGGGAGATCTGGAGCTGTTCTTATGCTCCTTCCATTTCTGTGAGAAAGATGAACAGGTTGAACGCAAAGGAATACTGATGGAGTAATATGGGATACATGTGTAGGGACCACGGAGGTGGAATAAAATGGTTTTGCCCAACAGAAAAACGAGAAGATGATGAAAAGCAAAACTCATACATTTGGATTACTCACCACTATCCACCTTTGGGCTTTGTTCCACGGGGACAGCAGTGCTCACACGGAGTCTTCTCTCTGGAGGCTTCTCGGAGTCTCTGGAGCTGCGCTTGTGCCGTTTCCGTTTCTGTGAGAGAGATAAACAGGCAGAAAGTAAAGGACCCCATCCAACTGGTTCAGGTAGAGTGCGGCCATACTGCTGCTGTAACATCAGTAACATCATTACACTTGAGTTTCCTGTCTAACTGAATTTATCATTGTATTTCAGCCAAACTGGCTTCTGTTGTTTACCTAAGTATCAAATGAAACTGAGTTAGTTAAGTATAACTACACTGTAAACTGGTATGTTGTGCTTCTAAAATGACAGAGACACTGAACATTAACAAACACTTCTACAAATGTGCCAGTTTAATCTCTGGGGTAATATTAAAGTGCAGTCCCTGGGCTGGTGTAATTACAGCCACAAAAGACAAATACAACACATTTAAACAGGAACTGCGACACCAAACATATAACAAAACGCTTCACAAGAACATTTGTTACATTTTAAACTATGGTCAACAATACAGTAAACAGAAAACTGGGCACAAAGAGTTGGAGTGTGTGGTCACACATTTGATTGTCTTTTAACCACCATTTAAAACTCATTAAAAGCATAGATTTCATGTTAAAATAGGTGATAATTAAACATTGTTTACACAGAAGAATAATCAAATGTAATAATTACATTACTGTACCAAGATGAAGCATTTAAAACAGCTACAGTATATTTTTAAGAAGTAGTCTGAAACCTATGACATTAAAAAGTAACCTTCCAAACACTGTTAAATACTAATTTGATTCTTCATAAAATGAGATGTGTCAGGATCATGGAGACAGTTTTTAACGTGCTACAGCCCACTCCACAAAGCCCCAACTGACAACAAAGACAAATAACATCAGACTCCATCATACCACTCCATGCTTTCACGCTTCTTCTATCCACGAGTCTCATCACACAGCGACTCTAACCAGACTCCACCAACACATCAAACGTACTGATTACCCAGTACATGGTAAAGACCATAGCGGAACACAACTCAACATCAGCAGAAAAATACATCAGTGTTCCTGTGGTGCATGAAGACCAGCAGGAGGACCAACAGTCAAGGGGTCAGCCTGCACTGACAGGTGTCACTGCTGCTTCCAGCAGAGGAACACAGGACCACAGAAAGAATCACATCTTGCAGCTCTGAATGCAACACAACACATAGAGCTGCAGGGGGGCAGCATACAATCTGATCTGCAGAGTGACATCTGCACTTAGTCTACCTGCAGTATTTGATGACAGATTTGCAGTGCAACAAATCAAGAGAGCAGTGGCAAGAATGCAATGTTTCACACAAACAGAAGTTTGTCAAAAATAAAGTGTCATTGTCTACACTTATCGGGTCATTTAAGCTCTCTGACTGGTTTGTAGTATTCTTGCACTCTAAGACTTTCTGTGAGTTGTTATGCCATGATTGTTCCAACATCAAAAACATGACATAGCACTTCATGCATGAGTACGTAGCAAGTCTAAACAGGTATACACTTTTACTGTCTGTATGACAGACAGCAGAAGCCAGGTGATTTAGCTTGGTGGTGCGCTGGGTCCCATACAATGCAGGATGGGGTTCTACACAATTACTGTTTACTACTGTATCATAACTAAACATTTAATACATTTCTTATCTCAACCTTCTAAATTTACTGATGTCCCCTTTATTAAACAAGCAAAATAAGTCAAACCGTCTTTTAACTTTTGTGCTATAACGTCACTTAAAAAATATTTAGCAGAACTCAATTGAGGATGTTTATTAAATTTAAACATATATCAGATTCACCTGTTTGGTAAACAGTTTGTACTTAATATTATATTTTGCTGATAAAAACTCACATTTGCCACAGAGGAAGGGAGATGGCTTGGGTTTGGCGGGTCCATTTTTGGTCGTTGAGTATCTTCTCGGAAATCAGAGTTGAAGTTTCTTCTCTAAAGTTTCGGAGTAAAATGGTAGTTTAGAATTTCGCTCTTTCAAACATAAACATACATAAACATAAACACTCTTTTGAACATAAATTCTCTCCATAGCAACCGGCGCCATAGCTGCTAAAGCTAGTCCTTTAACGGCCTACGTCACGGCAAAAACCTCAAGAGAGACACTGGTGGTCCTGGAGAGTGAGTTACTGCATATTAAGACAAAACAAAAAAAAAACAACTCGCGTTTTCTTCCACCATTTTCAAAAACATTGTCCAAAGACATGCTCGTTAGCTTAATCGGTGACTCTAAATTGGCCATAGGTATGCATGTGAGTGTTAATGGTTGACTGTCTCTCTGTGTTAGCCATTGACTGTATTAGCCCTGTGATAGAGCTCCGGTAGCTAATGTACCCTGCACCAGCAATCACAACGCCGCCATATTGGCAGGAAAGCGCCCTTTGCTACAGCTGTTGTGCCCCAGGATGCCAGAATAGTCAGGGACAAGCAAAGGGGAAATCATTTTACAGGATTAAGATCCTGCAAACGGGGATCTTAAAACGTGCAAGAAGCAGGCACGACAAAAACGGAGTGTGGGATCCCTCAAGAAATGAATTTGGCTTGTGTAAAAATCACTTTATATCAGGTACAGAATCCAGCATTTTCCAAGTGTAATGTCTTTTTTTTTTTAGCATGTTTTCAACACGATGCCCAAGAGATTTCTTTTCATAAAGGCAAGGTAGGCCAATGTTTATAATGTGGATTACAAAGAGGTGTTGCTCATTCAGCACCAAAACTACTCACAATGAGAAAGTCTGTAGGTCTGTGTATTGACTGCGGCTGCAGCAATGGTATTTTAGCGCCCTCAAGTGAAAAGTAATGCAAATTACACACACCCACCAATGAATGCGACATTGGCACAGGAGCCCTCTTTATAGAATAGTGTTTGTTCGTATTATTTTCATTTATCAATGTAAATACATTATATATGGTGTTAGAACTGTGAGAAGATTGAGGATATGGCTTTATAAAGTATGATTAGACGTATGGTGAAAATCTTTTTGGCGTTTGGCAGTTTATAATAATTAAAGTTTGCTTAAAGATTAATCGATTTATTAGGCTGATTAAATAATCAGACCTTTAAAGTTGTAGGGAAGTTGATACATAAAAAATCCGAAACATACAGCACAGCACCTAAAGAATATCCATTCAACACCTACCAAGAATAACCAGTCAAACAAATACAGAATGAAAATAGAAACCATAAAATGGCTGTACTTATATGTAAAATCCAAATAATGACATCAATCGAAATATATATTAAAACAAATACATTACTGTTGTGATACTGTTGTGTGATAATACGAAATTATGAAATTTCTGGGGATGTTGGAAAGCACAGGAACAGTCAGTGCATTTCTTCTGCGCTTGTTTCCTTTGCTTTTATTTGCTTTCTTCACTTACTAACAAGTGCATGGACAGTATTAAATTCAGGCTGTCTCTACAGCCTACCGGTAGTGTTAGATTATTTTATTGCAGTTTTCGATGATGAAAAATTAATGAATGCCTGAATGAATGGAGGTTATAAAACGAAGGGGGGAAGGACACAAGTCTGTACATAAACTTTCATTACCTTGTATTATTTCTTTATATCTGGAAACATGTAAAATAGTGTTTCTTTTTCAAATTTGACCACTACTAACACGACAAAGGTCCTCTGAACCGCAAATCAGGTGCCAGCTGGAGAATAAGGTTAGTGGCCCTTTAAAGCAGCCTTGTTTCCGGGTATAACCATACTACGCATGCGCAAAATTGAATGTTTTCTGGCGGGGATTGAAAGTAATAACAATCTTTGATTGCAGTTGCCGTATCTGTGTGTTGTGTGTTCGGAAGTCAATAATGGTTGAGGGTCCCGGGTGCACATTAAACGGAGAGAAAATCCGTTCAAAAGTCCAGAAAGGACAGAAACTCAAAGAGGTCAGAGGAAGTTTGACAAGATCAACGGTAAGTTAAGTTCTCTCAATTTCTCTTCTTGTAGCCTACTAGCTGAAACAAGCTTGTAGCTACCTCTCTGGTTTGGTCTGTTTTAAAACATGAATAAAGACAACTTGCGCTGTTGTTAACAACCTTACATGCCTTTGCAGAAAAACAACCCAGAGTCAAATGCCTTCCGTTGTTTTTATGGGTGTCAGTACACCGGTGTCGAGACCCTGGGCAAGGAGCTCTTCATGTTCTTCGGTCTAAGAGCTTTGAGGTAACATAGGCATGACAGTAACACAACACGCACAACAATGCTCTTTTTTTGTGTTTTTATTGATAAAACAGGAACATATATATTTAAATACTTTAAAAAAAGAAAATTGCGTACATATATTCAAAATTAAAAGGAGCCTTTTGAAGTCTTGTAATCACTTACTGTTCTAGTAGCTTTTGATTTAATAGTCAGTTTATTCTTAAACTGGTAGACACTGGGTGTCCTTTCAGTCCATTTGCATTTGTGGATGTTAAACTTTACATATAAAATATGAATATTTAACCTTTATTTCAAAGTCAAAAATATCAAGTCCCTTTTCTGTAGGTTAACCCGATATAAGCATGCCCAACAGGAAGTGTGTCCTCAGCCCTGTACATTGAATGAAGCTGCACCGACAGGCCCATAGACAGTCTATGGTCAGGACACAGCTCCTCTCAGTGAGGCCTTCTTTAGCATGTCATCTGATTAGGAGTCCCCGATTTCTGATTTTCCTTGCAGTTATTTATATCATAATGTCCCATGTGTTATTTGATAGCTACTGCTACCGACCGTGATGCCTCTAAACGTATTTACAAATGGTGATAACATCAGTGACAGATGTGACTTTGAGCTAGTAAATTAAACACAATAAAAAGAGTAGTGCCCTGCAGGTATTGACAGCTGATGTGTTAAAATGTACTCAGTTGCCAGTTCATTGGGTACACTGGTGTAAACGAATACATTCTAATATAACAGTCCTCCACTAAATCATAGCTTCAAGAAGTTTATGGTATTCAGCATTTGTTTAAAATAAGTCAGAGTGATGCTTATTAAACTGTGTTTTCATTTTGGAGGCTGTGGTTTGTGTGTTCTACCGACACATGTTTCTATTATTTTGACATTCCCATTTTAACCAGTGGGCTGTGATAAATTCCTTACAGTTTTAACAGTGCCACAAACTACATCCTCCAAAATTATTATACAGGTGAGTTACCACCTTTCTGTTTCAACATAAACTTAACTATGTAAACGTAGTCATGATGAAGGGTTTAGTGCAGGGCTGTTATATTACAGCCATTTCAATCTGTTATCCTGTATAAATACTACAGAGGCACAGCTTTTTATCAGATGGAGACATTTAGAGAATCATTTTTCCTCATTGTGTTCACTTTGTCATATTTATTTGTTTGTGTTGTGTCGGCGGACCATCATTTTTGCTATTACTCCTTGCTGAATTTGAAACAATCCTTTATTTGTCATTTTACACATAAACAGGTAGATTTATTTATGTCTTGACTATATGTTTCTGGAAAAATCCTCTGAAAACTGACAAAAATGTCTCATTCAGTGATTCAGATCCCAATATATGCAAAAAGTAATTTCAAAATACAACATGTGATTGTTCAGCAGTCTTATACAGCAACTAATAACTAACAGCCACAACTAAGAGTGAAAAGAGTAACATATAATAATTACCAGTTAACGCTATATAGCTTATTACTATTATAAATAAATGTATTTATAATATGAAAATAATAATTCACTTTAAAGGATTTCTACGTACATAACTCTATCGGTGTGAGCAAGCAGACAGAGTTGTCAGTTGCCTTGTGATATTTATTACACAGTTGTCTCCATCCACGAAGCCACCTTTCTGTCCTTTTGTTGTCAAGTTTTATATGACATGCTATCTTTAAAGGGAATTTGTCTTTTCTTTCTCTCATGCTCACATCCTCTAGAGTCCACTTCGGCATGAATGGATCAATGCGTATAAACCCTGCTGAGAGGAAGGATAGAACGGGCGCCGCACCAGTGCTGGAAATACACCTTACCAATGACATTGTGTGCTTTTTTGACAGCACTGTGGAAATAAGGTAACGGGGACACCAGCCCAGCCTAGATAGATTGAGGTGACAGAAGTTCACCTTGGGGTATGAGTCTCATTCAGTGAGTATGTCCTACATTAGGTTGTGTCTGAAGACAGTGGCTATCGTTGCATGAAGAATGCCGCCTTTTTGCCTCGACATTTGTCCTAATCATTGCCTGTAAGGTCCAGGTGTAATGTCCTGTTGCCAGACGCACATTTATTTTGACCGTCTGTAAATTTCACCTATGCTGTCCCATCTCATAACAAACTAACCGAAACAGAATAAATGAAAGAAACTATTTTCCAGTGTGTAACCTCAGGAGAGCATCAGTTGACCTCACGCCACGCTTGCCTTAACAGTGGCCATACATTTTCTAAATTGTACCAACACTAGAAAACTGTGTGCTTGCAGGTTGACAGAGGACTGTGAGCAGAGGGTGAGGGCCATGGAGAGCTTGGATGTTTGCTCGTCCAAGTTCAGTTTCTCCCGCTCTGAGGAGGCGGTGAGGAGCCAGTGCAGCAGGATGCTATGTGACGTTCTCCTAGACCAAGCCGTAATGCCGGGAGTCGGCAACATCATTAAAAATGAAGCCCTGTTTGACTCGGGCCTCCACCCAGCCGTGAAGGTATGGAAAAGATGATGGATTGTGTTCAGCAGTGGAATAAGAAAAAAAGGGAGGGGGTTAAAAATGCAAGCGACAACTATCACAGAAAAAAAAGTTTAAACCTTTGTATTATTGCGTGATGCATTGCAATGAGGATAGTGAAATAGGAAAAACAAACAAGCACATTGCGGCACAGATATGCTTACCCTTCGATGCCGTTGGAAAATGGAAATATTTTATATTTCCACAAATGTGCATGGTCTTTATTAAAACTCAAGAATGACCTTTTCTCTAAAATATAGAATATATTTCTAAAAAGACATCGTTCAAATATTTCTTAATCCTGATTTGGAAATTATATTGTGTAAAATGTGAAAGGCTGAATGCTTCACAGGGCTCTGAGGGAATATTTTCATTAACCAATCTATAGAGAAAAAAAAAAAGCAGAATTTTACAGTGACCTCTCCACTGCAGGCATGAGACACTTTGCAGCATAAATACTTCTATTACTCAAGTATTACCAGGGGCTCTGCTCGGCTAGGATGTCTGCTCTCCTTAGAAAGTATTACATGGGGTACAAGAATATAGCACACTGGACCAAAACATTAATCTAGGACTTTTGGCCCCTTCTTCTTTTGGGACTACTGAATCTTTATGAGTTTCTCTCCATTACTGAGCCCTTAGGTGTCCTGAAAGAGCAACAGGTGCTGTTTTTACACACTGTCTGAGACACAGTAAGGTCCTTACTGCCTTGGTTACAAGTCTTGACAATACAATGTATGTGATTTCTCTCCCTTGCATCATTTTAAATCTGTTTTTCCATTCACGTCTTGTGTTTTTTATTGTTTATATTCTTGTATTATTGATTTGCCGACTGTGAAGCACTTTACCTCTCTGTTTTGGAATGAAGGGCGATACAAATAAGGTTTATTCACTCTCTGGCTGTGAACTCTAACCAACTCTGCTGCTTCATTTTTAGGTTCAGCAGTTGGCAGACGAGCAGGTTCACCACTTGGTGAAGATGACTCGTGATTTCACTCTTCTGTTTTACAAGGTTAGACGTTTATATATCAAAGGTTAGTTAAAGTGGGTTTGTTGTAGACCTTGAGCAGCGGTGTATGAATACATATTTACTTTTAACACCCCATTCAGAGATACTCGGAAGAATAGATTAACTTAAAATTCTGTGTTGCCAATAAAGAATAGCAAAAGTCAAAGCCCTTCTATCTGGAGAATAGGGAAAACAAATACACCTTTGCATACATAATAAGAGAAGTAAGGAAAAATAGCGTTTTCTGTCTGCTCTCTTTATCCTCATCTTTTTATTCATTCTTGTCTTCTCTCGTCATCTTTATCAGTGTCGCAAATCCGGCTCTCCACTCTACAAACATTACAAAGTCTACAAGCGTCCCCAGTGCGGCCAGTGCTTTCATGTCATCACAGTCTGTCGTCTTGGAGACAATGGCAGGATGACTTACTTCTGTGAGCGCTGTCAGACAGGAGATCCCAGCGGGGTTGACATCAGGTAGGAAGCCTTGTAGAGCTATGGCGCTTTGACTGAGAAGGTGTTGTCTTGCATTCTTGTGAGGGCTGCTCCTTTTAAGTTTAGTTTGGAAGCGTGCGACACCAAAAGATTTTCAATTTAAGTTTGAAGCTAAATCTTTCACTGTGCCTTTTCTTCAAGATATAAAGGTTTTCTCAACACCTCAGTTTCTTCTGGGTAGAAATGTTCCAGTGACGGATAAACGTGAAATTCTCTCGTAACATTACAATTGGAAATCCTAATATGCTTTGTTCCGAAAAATGCATTGAAAGCAGTGTGGTAAAGCTAGGTGTCACGTTTAAAAGCCTAGTCTTTGCAGAAAGTTCTAAAGCTCTTTAGATAATATGTTCAAATTCAGAGAGGCCATCTTTGCAGGCAGATGGGCTTGGCAGGGAGTGGGAAGTGTTATGGGGGGGAAATTAATGCGCATATAAGGCTGTGTTTGCCAGACAGGGCACAGGCTCAACACCTCCTGGGCTGTGTTTGAGCAAAGATTTGCGAGGGGTTAGAGTCTAAAGCTCTTACAACGCATTACACAGCTGATAAAGCAATCTGTGAGAAGTTTCCTGAAAGCCGCTGCTTCTTTCCTCCTCCGCGACTATTGGCACCGAAGATTTGCCTTCTTGTCAAACATAGTCAAGCTTCGTGTCAGAGCAGCAAACATGTACGCTTGGAGCAATTATATGAAACACATTGCATTCTTGCATATCTTCATCCTCTGCTTGAACTGCAAATGTTTGCCTGGTTAAAGTGCTCTCCGTGTGTATGGTTTATAATCAGGTTGCAATAATCATTGATTTAATTGCATATCAAATTAGTTTTAATATAAACGGAAACATAGTAAAATTACATATTTAATGAATTTGTTTGTAGCCCATCCCTCATGAGATTATAACATATACTGTATTTAACTTTAATAAAACTTTAATAACATGCAATTTTTACTTTCTGCAAATAAACTTTTCCACATATTCATTAAAAAAATTCTTCCACACAAAGAAAACAAATACTGGGAATCTAGTAGCATAAATAAATCCTTGTCATAATCATAATCATTATCATTACCCACCCACTCTTCCTTGATGAAGTTTCTCCTCCTGACCTCCCATTATTCCTTCAATAATATTCTAATTCAAATTCACCCTTTTTAAACAACCATTTTAATTGCTGTGAATAATTATTTTTTATCATCTTTAACTTATGCTGTTAAACAAAAGATAGCAAAGTTCGCAGTATTAAAAAAAAAATAAAATTTGCTTTATCAAATAATACACTCCAGTGGTGAGGTTGCAGATTTGCAGCTGTCCTTTCCCCTCACTCCTATCCTTCCAGGTGTGGTGAAGAAACTATTGTTGGCACTAAAAATTTAATAAAATGCAAGAGGCTTTTTCTTTCGTTAAGGTAGGTCAACAAAAATACAATAACTCTTAGTTTCAGGTGGTTAGACACTAGTGGCAACTTACACATTCAGCCACAACATTAAAACCACTGGCATTAGCAGTAATTAACATTGACCATCTTGTGACAATACAATGTTCTGCTGGGAAACACTTGGACCTGGCATTCATGTGGATGTTACTTAGACATGTAGCACCCACCTAGACCAGACCAGGCACCCCCACCCCACAGCAATGACACTCCTTGATGGCAGCAGCCATCCCCAGCAGGATGCAGTCTGACACAGACACACACAAAAAAAAGCTTTAGGAACAACTCAAAAAACACAAAGAACAGCACAAGGTATTGACCTGGCCTCCAAATTCTCTAAATCCCAAACTGATCAAGTATCAGTGGGATGATCCACAGATGCTCCTCCCCTCAACCCAAAGGCCCCCCACTAACAACATTCTGTTGCCAGACACCACAGGACACCCTCAGAAGGCCCATGTCCAGATTTAGAGGCACAAGGGAGACCAACACAATATTAGGAAGGTGGTCATAATGTTATGCCTGATAAATTCTACACACTGGACCTTTAAAAATGATATTTACTGCACCATTACACACAACAGCAGTAATTTATATCACATTTCCTGTGAGTAATGTGTCATTTCACAAAAATGAAAGTGTTGTCTACCTTAACCGACAGATAAATAACAGAATCGCATGTCAAGTTGTCCCAATACTGCAGGACATGTGAGATTGTTTTATAGATGATTTCTAATATTATGAATATGTGTGTACTGTTTCCTTGTGCAGTAAGCTCCCTGTCAGAAACAGTCTGATTGGTTGGGCCTACAATGACCGAACCAGTGATAATGTAGCTAAGAAGGAGGAGGAGGACTGGGCCTGTCAACTCTGCACGCTCATCAACCAGCCAACAGCAAAAGCCTGTGATGCCTGTTTCACTCCAAGACCTGAAGGTAATTGAAATGTCCTTACATTGTAGTTGCTAAACTTAGTGGGTAACAGAGCATGATTGTTAAGAGATCAAATTAAAGTAGCTACTGTTGCTGTTTAGCGAAAAGATACATGTACAGTGTGACATCAATACTTAAGACCAAGACTGCAAACCACAAATGACACTGCTCTCAAGTGGGCTGACTTTCCAGTAGTTGGGTTTGTATGTTGCAGCACAAATAATGAGCATGTCTCTAGCTGTCTTGAGATGCATTATGACAGCAGTGAACTAGTGTTTGAATAAAATTTACCCGCTGTGTCTCTGTTTCAACAGTCGACCACAGCTGAATGGTTTACTTTTATTTTTATTTTATATGTTTTTTAGACTCACACTGAAATTTTTGAAATGGATCAAGTTTTTCAAATGATAGCTGACAACTGAATAGCTGCACAAGTATCACTCCAGTCCGTGAGTCATTATGTGCCAAGCTCTCAGACAGGGGTAAATTGCTCACTGTCATGTGGTAGCCTTAGACTGGCTCCTTCAGTTGATTCAGATAACATCCCTACTCCAAACAAACATTTTCATGTATCTGGCTGCATTTGCAGCATCCTCATTTTTGTACTGTTTATGTTTGAAATTAATTTAGATTACTAGTAGTGTTGAGATATTTTTTAACTCTGGCTATAAAGAGTAATTTTCTGTTCATTTCTGTACCTGAACAAATACTCTTTGGTCAAACATTCCCACTCTCAAAATAGGGTGAATACTTTTTGCAGGGAAGGACTGAGTTTAAACTGAGTTTGAACTTGAATTTTAACTGTTGCCCTCAACTGTTAAAATTGTAAAACTATATTTTTAAATATATAATACCTAAGTCAACATCTGCATTTCTTGAGTGATTAAGAAATGATAGCAGATGAATTTTTACAATCCTTTCATCTCCAAAGAAAAATGACTGAGCACATTTGTTCCTCTCAGCAATACCCTCATTTGCATATATGCATGTACATTTTCCATGGTGGACCACTGTGTATCTCTCAACTGAAACAGTTGGTGGTTAAGAGCCTTGCTCAAGGGCACATTGATGGTAGTTTTTGAGGAACTTAAGCATTATATTCACAGCTCCATGCTAACGACTTTCTTGTCAGATCTCATAGTCCATTACCAAAAACACTGACTTATTTTCTGGATGCGAGGGTTTATTTCAGAGAATTTCGCACAAGGGCATCTTCAGAAACACAGATTGTGTGACATTCTATTTGACTGCACAGCACAGCAGTATACTGCTTACTGAGATATTTTATGGCAAGCTAACCACTTAAAACTAACAACAACCTGCATTTTATGAGCACAGGCAGTGCATCAGAATGAGCTGCAGCTGCTGAACATGAATTGAGTTTCTCACTCTGGCTCCGTCTCCACAGTCCGCAAAGACGACATTAACACTGAAGCATCACCCTTCAGCGCTGATTTGATTAAATACCCCTGCATTGCCTTCAAGAAACCACAAGAGGAGCTCAAAGTCAACTGGAGGTCTGCGTTTGGGACTTCCACCCTTGTTTTCTCCGACTTAAGCAAGAAGCCAAAGCCTGTAAACTTGCCGCTCTCCCCTGCCGGCAGTCATTTGAATTCCTTGGCGGCAGAACGAGGTTTATATAAATACAGCGTCTGCCAAGGGACAACAAGCCCCAATTATGCCTCTGGTGGCTGGCAGAAGCAAAGTGCCGAGCTCTCCAATGGGGAATCACTGGCCTCCTACAGTCACCCATCCAAGAAAATGAGAATTGATCACAGTCCCTCTCCCAGTAACAATGCTCAAAATGGAACCCCCAACTCAGGGTGAGTGAATCTCTTACTTGGCTATTCATGAATAAGTTTATAATAAGAGAAGTTTTTTGCAACTTCAGGGAGATGAGAGGGGGGAAAAAAATCTTCTGACTCTGGAATTTTAATGCAACATTGTTATAAAATAGTACAGATAGATAAATAGCCACTGTAGGATACCAGGCATATACAATTATTACCAACACCCATCATCACACACTGTTGAAGAAAAGTTGTTTGCTCGCTAATGAGCGTGGGTGTGACAGGTATTCCCGTGTTTTATTTTCAAAGTAATGGCATTTTTTTTCTCTTCTGTCAGGATGCGCCAAATAGAAGCGACAAGCCGCACCACCTCCATTTCCTCCAGTCCCAGCGCCCCTTGTTGTGCATCCCATCGTCGCCCAGCTGTCCTCAGAGTGGTCCACAAGGAGGGGGGGAATAAGGGACGACAGTTCTATGCCTGCTCGCTTCCCAGAGAGACCAAGTGCAACTTCTTTGAGGTAAAACTAGAAAGCAACTGATCTCTTTCTCATTGTCTAGCCTGGTCAATTAATAATATTTTATCTTGAGTTTTAGACTATCCGCAACCATTTAAACCAGTTCCTAAGGTCTTATTTTCACTGTTGCAGTGGGCAGACTTGAACTTCCCTTTTTGTCACCATGGGAAACGATGTTTAATGAGGACGGTTCTGAAACTAGGACCCAACAATGGCCGGAATTTCTACACCTGCAGCTTTCAAAAGGGTAAACAGTGTGACTTTTTCCAGTGGGCAGAGAATGGACCGGGGGTCTCCATCCTCCCTGGTTGCTAATGTGTTGAAGCCATGTATTATTTCAAATTGAAACCTTGAATCTTATGCTTGTATGAATGAAAGTGTATAGAAATGGACCGGACAGCTCACTCATTATCATCTTGAAATACACCTACTTGTACTTAAGTATACATTTAATGGAAAATATCCATTAAATGTATGACCTTTAGATTGTGCCACCCACTCCTGTTGTACACAATGTTAATCTAATAGAGTATGTGTGTCCATCTTTAAAGATTAATGTGCCATTGTCATTATGTGAAAACTAATTAAATCTAATAAAGGATCCAAATAGGTCACATTTTATTCATGAAATCATCAGCATTAAAGTACAGCATGAAGGCTTTTAATTCATAACTGTATAAAAGAGACAGTCATACACCATTTAAAAGCAATCTACAGATTTCAGCATTGGTGTGCTTGACTCAGAGTTTGACACCATGTAGTGGAACTGTGTGAGGCCAGGGACCTTGTTACAGGCTGCACCTGTGGAGATAAAGGAGGAAATGAAATGTTACAGCAGAAAAAAAATAACTTTATATCCTTCTGTCATTATGGCCCCATCTACCTTTGGCATAAAATGTGATTTTTATCTGCACGTGCTAACTTAGTGGTAATTCCTCTAACCTTCATGTGTTAACATCTGTTAATCCAGATGTCTCATTATATTTTGATCTCATTTCCCGTGGTGCAAAGTATATGTGGAAGTAACATCAAATAACATGCAGGGTAGCTATATAATACTAAACAGTGTTATTTGAAGGTTAAGTCTTTTCTACAGCAGGAAAAAAAAACAAAGGTTTCAAACTGTGTCATTGTTGCCATAAGAACAAAATGTGTAGATGGAGCATGTTTTGTTGGAGCATTGTAACTTTAAAGTTGTTGGGGTCTAGTTAAATATATGGACACAGCATTCATCAGTGCAACCTTTATTTAAATATTTGGCTTGCTCATCCCTGACCTTTCTTGAGACTATACTATTCCTCACTTTGAGGAATATTTTTTATCTGAAAACCTCTGAAAAGGGGAATTCAAATATCACAAAATTGCATCCTTTTTAGAGCGTAATGTTCATGGTTATGTTTCTGCAGGTTTAATGTCATTGCTGAATAATTAGTTCAAGGTAAGGTCTTTTACGGTGCTTTCGGGAACATGGTTTATTTAATGTTGATTGAGTCCTTATCACTGAGTATCTGGTGCTCCTCTTAATGTAGCTTATTTTATATGCTTTGCCTGGATGTGATATGTTGTTTTTAATATTTTCTTTTTGCTTATAGACTTTGCACATGTGAGCCAGATACAAATTGGTGTCTGTTGTATGTAAAAAAATGTTTTACATGCAATACTATTTTCTAATTTGTCCTTTTCTAAATCTACTGCAAAAGATAACTAGGTTCAGTTAGAAATTGAAGAATTAAAGATATTATTATTTCAAAGAGAAGCAGACTATTGAGATTTCAGCAACTTTGTATGTATTCTGGTGTAGTTTACACTGGGTTGTCTGGCGATTGTCGAATATGTCCTTTTACGTGATTGTTATGAAAGTTTAACATGCTATTAGGTGATTATAAAATGAATATGTCAGTGCCTACATCTCTGATGAGTGTGTCGGTACATCTGGCAAGGAGCAGTACAGTCTGTATTTGAGGACCCAAACACTCACCGTAGTGGCCCGTTGTGTTAGCACAGATGATGGCTCCAAAGAACTCTGAGTAATGGCTCTTGATTCTGGAAATGGCCGACTTGCAGGCTGCCGAGGGATCGGCCCCGGCCCTCATCAGCTCCACGGCCAAGTAACTGTTGGCAGGATTACATGGAGTACACATGAGGCAAACTAACAAGCGCTCTCAAGGCCACCAACCAGGATGATGATAGTGATGTGCTTGAAATGATGGTATGGGATAGATGTGATGCAGAAAGATATACCATATGAAACACTGAATAAATGTGATTTAGATCGACCATATATCATCAATATATCCCAAAACACTCAAATTAAAGATGGAAGTTTTTTTAATTGTCCCATTGCTGCTACATTGATTTGTTACAGCCAACTTTTGACAGTGAAATCTATAAAAATATTATAAGATGTGGGCAAGGATAAACACACTTCAGTCCACAAGTAGCAAGCTCTCTTGAAAAACAACCTCCAATAGTTGCAAGAAGTGAGTCAGAGCACTATAATTGAAACAGGCAGCCCTTAGGTGTTGCTTGTGCGACTGAATGTTAAGCTGGGTGCAACTTAAAAGAACAGTATGTGCGCTCACCAAACTATCCTGGATAAATAAAGCTTTAAAAAAAAAATAACCCTTCTGAGACTGCCACACTCTCACAGCCTGGAAACAAACAGCAGCTTTAGTGAGATCTCGCTCCTTGTGTGGAATGTACAAATGACAGTTTTGGGGCAACGTACTCATGCCTCGGCTCTTTATAACGCTATTTATGCACTTGCAGCTTGAGGCTCCCACCAGAAGTTAGCTGTTTAAAATCTGCTCGCGTCACAAATGTCGATATTGTCTGAGCTATTTTTTTCTGTCAAGGAAAAAGCCACATGGTTTCAGTCAACATGTCTTATAGAATTTTAAGTATAGCACTGGAGTTACTTCCGATAAAGGTATATTTATGATAGGAAACTTTTTTATATAAGCATTGTAAGCTGTGGATCGAGCCATAAAGTGGATGTACTTTGTAGAAGCATTTATGGTACAGCTGTATTTACCTGAAGTGAAATTTTAGCCTCAATCTTGTTTTTCACTATCTGAGAATGTTTTGAGCAATCAATAATACATTTTGAGTAGTTTTTTATTCTGTGCCCACACTCAAATATAAATCCTATTTCACATTACTCACTGTACATGCCTTAGTAGATACATTTTTCGACGGCAAATAAAATAAATCGTGTGCAACTAAAAATTCCCTTTTGAAATATCCCATCCTATGCTTTGAGGATTTCATTTTCTCCCAGGCAGTAGTGCAGACAGTGACACAAGGTGTTAATTTGTTATGAAAATGGCTGAGGTACCTGGGTAGAAAGCGCATCATGACGTCTCCATCTCCAGTGGCAGCAGCACCACCTGCTAAGCTGTCTGCATAGGCTCCTGCTCCAGCAATTGGAGAGTCTCCAACACGCCTACAGGACAGGAAACATACCCAGGATTAGAACTTAGACCAGTGCTACATATAAAAACACAAAAATGTGAAAAAGGAAGCGAACAGTTTTAAATTATATGTTAAAGCACGTCTACTGTAGCTGTCTGCAAAGTGCCAAAGAGCTAGTGAGTGGATCTTTAAGTTTTAAGATTATGTTGTTAGGCACATATCTGTCAAAATTACAAATAACATTTCTTACCCTGGAATCTTGTGAGTTAGCCCATTGGTTGACGTACCAGCAGCCACGTGACCGCCTTTATCAATAGCAATCATCCCTGGCACATAAACAAAATAAGCAGTAATAAAACATCATTACCTTCACTATGTAGTTTAAACGTACCACAAAATTCCTATCAGCTCCAGTTGCACTGATCAATACATGTCTAGCACAGACCCCGTTAAAATGGGGGCAAGTAATTAATCCTCATCTTTTTTGATTCGATCTTTTTGGACAAAAGCACAAATTGAAGACTTGAGAACTGAGCTGTTCCCATATATCTTGTGGTTTAGTAGGCCCGTCTACATTCCTTTTCATTTGGCCTGTTACACTGCTAAACATTCTCTCATACCTGTCTAGTTCCAATGAGGAGCTTAAATGCTCGACTATAAAATGCCTGAGGAAAGCTGACTTCAGTGTCAAGACGATAAAAACCTACCGATGGTGTCATGGGAGTGCGTATTAGCATGACGTGCCCTCTTGTTCCGAGTCTGCGTCGCCTTGGGCCTGTAGGGCCCACAAGTCTTGGAAGAATCTGGATTGACATTCTTTTGACAGGAGATAAAACCACATCACTGTTTATATAATGTCGTTGTCCTGGGACTCAATTATTGGGATAGCACACGAACAAGACATGCTGATCTGTAGCCACTTTGATTTACTGTGATTCACTGAAATAAAACTATGAGCACTATTGTCACTAAGTGGTTTAGTACCTAATATAAAGTGATATACAGCAGGGAGTTTCATGTGTCCTTTGGCTGTCAAATGCCATGTTATACTGAGACATGGACAACCAACTCTACCTCCTCAGTTCAGTCTAAGCTGTTCTGGACATTGTGTCTGCATAGAGAGCAATATTTCCAATAACTGAGTGTACCAGCTTTGGCCTGCAGGGAGGTGTGAAAAGTTCATTCTACCCCTTTGATGTTCCAGGTGAGTGAAGGTCTGCTGAAAACTGTCAGATTTCAAATTCAACAAACAGCTGCAACACCTGAGTTTTGAAAACCCATGACAGATGTAGGTTACGTCGGAGCGGTGAACTAAAAGGTCTACTTAAAGGTCTTTTAGTACCGAATGTGAATTGATAACTTTATTTTTACAAGGTGTTCATCTGTAATGTCAACGCATTATTCATAAAGGCAAGTCTGATATATTCCCGTCCACGATTTCCCTTCAGTTATGCAGGTACAGCCTGTCTCCAGTGACCTCGGCAACAATCTGGAGTTTTACTAAATAAGCCTGCCAAACGAATTTGCTGAAAATGTAAAATGGTGAATAATTAACTTGTTATGCAGATTTAAGCAGGTACAGCTACCTACATTTTTTTAACTCAGCCACAACAAAACATAGTTTCATATTAGACTCACTATTGTTATGTTTAGTATTATAAACATATGTAGATTATACAGTCTATGGACTAGTTGCATACGGTACATGCATGTTGACCTGTACTATATATATATTCTTTCCTCGTGATTTTAGTCTTATAACTGTTGGAAGTTTTCTGAATTTCTGCACCAACTTTTTACATTTTGATATGTTTTACTTGTGTAACGAAAATATGAATAGTCTGAGGAGTCCTTCATGCTTGGTCTCTTCCTCAACTACTCTTATGATGACTTTGAACAAGATTCTTAAGTCCTTTTTAAGTTCTATAGCGAATCTGTCTTTTGCTTTGCAGCCCCAAGTACAAATGGTGTATATTTAATCAATAGAACAGTGGATACTCTCTGAGTATTGGGGAAGTCAACAGGAGAGTTTTAAAGAATAGCTCCAACTCTGCTGTAGGCCATCACCTCTACCACAAAAGCTGACTTTTTCCAAACTACTTTAGTGTGCTTGTCAATTTTCCCTTTTATTATCAATCTTTTAGAAGCAGCACGCCTTTAGCCAACACAAGTGAGGAAAAACACACTGTTTAATACACACACACGCACACACACAGACCTTCCAATAATTAGGTTGGCAGTTGCCCTTCAGCCACTCTGAGAAAATATTCACAGATTTGTTGGTAGTCAGGTCTTCTGCAATGAAGCCCATGTTTTCAGCAAACATAGACGCTATAAAGAGAGAAGTAATACTTTCAGGTCAAGTTGCACATTCTGTACCACGCTGACTGTGGGTTGTAAGAAAAATAAAGGGTCACAAACAAAGGAGGGACTACAGGCAATCTCATCTGATTTAGCCTTGGTCTGTGAAGGAGGACAAGCTTTACATCTCTACAGCTCGGAATAGCAGTGACCTTACAACTCCCTGAAGAATGACGATTCAATTACGACTTCTTGACATGCAATCCGTTTGAGTTTTTTGTCCTCCTCCAGTTACTTGAGTGCCATATAATCATGCTCTTCATGTTCAGGTCATTATACTGTAGTTCTGACCCATGCACTCACCACTAACTGCTGATGTTGGTCATTAGAGATCAAGGCATACAGTACAGTCCGTCTTAAAAGCTTTGGCTGAATGTGACAAGTAACTTATTGAATTAATTCATGCTAATACAAGGGTTGTTAAAACACAAGTTAATCCTTTTCAGATTCTACATAACTGCACCTGTTTGAGCACAGTATTGAATTCACTTATTTATTCAAATAAATAAATGACAGGACTTCAAAATGTTAAGACTTTTCCCTTCAGCGTGAACTGAGAGTATTTTAATGTAAATGTGGGAAATATTCCACACAGACCTGATTCTCCGACTAGCAGTGTATGATCAGTGTGCTCCATCACAGCTCTTGCAACTCCAATTGCATTCTTGATTCTTCTCAGGTCTGCAACTGCACCCACCTCCATTGTGTCACTGCTCACAGAGAGTATACAGAAAACAGACATTCCTGCTGGTTTACTGGACACAAATATTACCAGCATCATCTCCATCCCAAAGTAAAAAAGGTGCATGTCTCCAGGACTTCTCTTGCCCTCCGTCTTGTTCATAAACAGCTGGAGTATAATACAAATAGAGTACTTTCTTCAAATTCATTGTAAGCATGGGTGCATCAGGCTTACTTAGCGTGGACTATGATGCAAAATTCTTTAAGTCCCCATGAAATGGCTAGCAGAAGGCTGAGTCATCCTGATTTTTCAATTGACTTCCAGAAAATGAAAGTACCATCAATCACACCTATGCAACAACATTTCTGTGTTGATGGGCCAAATACTGCTGTATAAAAGACATAAAGGATAGGACATAATTTAAAAAAAACATTCAAATATGATTTCATGGAAGATTTGTAAGAAATAACCACAGCATTATGTTCAGTTTTTTGAGATGGTATCATAGTGCAGTAAAATCAAAACACTTGTCTCCTTTTTAGTCTGCCTTTTGTGGTCGTATTATAATAAACTCCATTATATTGAAAGGGGTTTTCAATAATTATTTCAACTTCTCCCTGACAGGGAAGAAAATTAAAAATTTTTACGGCGCTCCTATTATTTGCAGAAGATTAAGATACTTGCTGCATGGTTTACCCGTTCATGATCATGGCGTCCAGTGTGGTCTCTCCATTCTCATCTGGGCTCCCACCGTAGCCTACACTGCCATCACATTGGTCCATTTCGCAGCGGGCACAGCCTGCCTCCACCGCATCCAACACCGATCCACCGGCCTGCAGGGCACTCCACGCTACAGGCACAATGAATCATTCAGCATGTGATAAACAATGAAACAAACGCCGTACCCATGACAGAAAATACAACCATTGCCAGTCACATTATTGCAGACGGGAAGGGTCTTTCTGTCCAGCAAATCTCTATTTGGCTAAAAGCAGTTGACACAGACACTGCTGACAAAGACAGCGTGCATTATGATGCAACAAAAACCTGTGCTAATACGTTTTGCCAACTGATGATAAATCAGAATCAAAATTTATACTGGGCAGAAATACTGAACAATAATATCTCAATGACACAATCTTGGAGACTGTGGCTTTAAATTGTGTTAAATGTGCAGGGTGCACAACTGAATTCATTAAATCTTTTTGCCAAATTTATAAATCTGTGCTGGTGTGTTGTACGAGTGTGTGAGTTGACCAGTGCGACGGCTTTTCATTAAACAGAGAGCTGACAAGCATTTGGTCACTGATCCCCCAAGGGCCCATAGGGATCAAAATACCAACTGGTAGCACTGCCACCAGCTTGCCACTGAATTCTGAGACCATTACACTGTGTTCAGCAGGATACTACTGGAAAGTCCTCCTCTTGTCTTTTGAGATTCATCTAGCTATCAATTCTGTTCATCTACCAACTTCATCAATGGTAAGTGCTCTTGTCTCTTGTCTTTTTTCAGAAAAGACTATGGAATGGACGATGAGATTAGTCCGCTATTGTCAGCTGCTTCTGTAAGCCCCCAAAGGAAAAGAGATCTGCATGGGCGGATCAATAGTCGTGGCTCACAGACTACACTTTTAAATATATCACAGCCAAACTGATGGCTGGGTACATTTTTCCATTTTCATAGAAACCTCAGGGAAAAAAAATGTGACATATCTGATAAATGAAAGGGCGTCCATCTATCAAATGGTGAGATTTTTTTTCAGTTAACTTTAATCATCTACAAGTCTGAGCTGTTGCTTGTGATGTTTTGAATACAATTTCTATCTCTTTTTTTTTTTTTTTTAATGTTGAGCACCTGGTGGAAATCCTCTTGACGGATAAGTCACAAGCAATGCTGAACTATTTTCACTTTCAATTTGGACATGTCCAATGTATCATCCTGTACGAAATCAAATAGTGTGAGGGCAGGCCTGGCAATTGCAGTTACGAAGCCTAGTCCTGCCCATTTCATATCCCCACCTAAGACTCTGATGGACTAACATAATTGTTCAGATAAGCTCCAGTTGGGTCACAAATATAGTGAAAAAAAATTATATTAATAATAATGTTGTGTGAGGAAAATCCTGGAAATACTGCAAGGGACTATACTCCACTGCATGTGATAAACACACACATACATGCACTCATTAATCCATTTCTGTGAAGGAAAATTGGTCATAGGGTTTGAGTCATAAATTAAGATTAAGATATTTAGATTAGACAAAAATAAACATTGCAACTAACACCTATTTCTATTATCATAAATGTGCAGGTTATTTTCTTTGACAATTAATCATTTATGTAAGAAAATAAAAAATACTATTATTATGAATCATTTTAAAGAAATCTATTAAAATGTCTTAAACCTCAAGGGGACGTCTTGACTTACGATCACGTGACAAATAAGCACATCCTCATTTTTGGCAGCTGACATATTGAGACTCAGAATGGATCAATTAATAGAAACTCGATAAAACAAGATGTTAAGGAAAATAACTAATCCAGCAGTAGTCTGATCAGACTACTAAGGCTAACAAGGTTATTGTGCAGCTCATAAATTCAAACTAGTTGCAACACTTTAAGAAGAAACAAGATCAAATAATGGAAAAATATGTCATATTATACTGGCACGTGTAACAACACAAATAACTAGAAATGTTGAGTTTGTGTAAAATGTTCGTTAGTTTGGTTATCAACATAGACCGTATGCCTGTAATAAGGCTGCCAAACGGTAACCTTAAAATGAAAGCGGAAGTACAGTATGCAATATAAAGTGCTTGTGACCTAACTAACAAGTGAATTATTTAATGCCCTGCACTTCTGCTAATGTTCAAACAATCACAATTAAATCACATACACACACTCGGGGATGCAAGGTTATTATATTCGCTCATAGTTCTGACCAGTGTCACATGACTCGTGGCTCAAAACACGGCTTGTTCTTAAATGGCCTACCTGCAGCGGTTGCATCCTTGAACGGCCAAGTATTGATAACAAGCGGTAACGACGCGTGTCCGGCTGGAAACACTAACGTTAAAGTGTAAATGAGAAACGATATAAACATTTTTTCCTGTCGCTGCATGGGCACGACAATGGCACTAATTTATTTCATTGCCAATTTCACGCTGCTGCCACTCCAATGCCCCGCCAAAGTGAAAGAAACTAAGTAAATAACTTATTAAGGCAGAATTCGCCTCAGAAACAACTCGGTTTAATGAATCGTTACATTTAAACTTCCTTGTTGTGTCACGTGATTAGCGGGCGGTCGCTTCATTAAAGGGACAGTACACGTTTTTCGGGTGTATGGGAAAGGTACAAATAGCAGGAAGCACCATAATAATAGTGTGTCTGTTAAATCAATGCATACCCACCCATACATGGGTGGAAAATTTTCACCTCAAAAATATCTAGTTGGCAAGATTAATGTTTATTGATCCAAAGTATCTTTACTATATAACCAAGATTTGTACCTAGGCAGATATAAGTCATTTGTCTAACTGTCTTGCTAGAGAATAAAATGTTGCACTAAAAGACCTGAAAACACACATAGCTTAATGTTTCGTTTACTCATAATAGAATGTACGAAATAGAAGATGATACCTTTCTAAAATCTTTGTTTTCCCTGTTGTATTCCGTTCATAAAAATAAATTGCCTGATTGTCGCACGCCGTTTACTCATACCTGCTGCCCAACGGGGAGATTATTGGCCTATCAAAGAAGGAGCAAATGATGAATGTAAACCTTTAGATTTAACACTTTGGATTTTGATTACAACTCACTCATCAAAGTAAAATTCCCTTGGCAAACCGGTTTGGCATCAAGTCATCTGTTAAGTGTCATCTTTAATCATTTAAGCATATAAATCTATCCCAGTGTTCCATCGGTCCTTTCCTCATCTCATTCAATTTGCCTCCTGGTAGGAAACAGTTGATTGTGATAGAGTAGAGGAAACAGGCTGTGGTGAAAAGTTTTGGCATACTCTCCAAGCCATACCATATGGCACTGCCTTGACATTACATACCTCATGCTGGGATTTTCTTTCAAGTTCTTGGAACAACATATCCCAGCAGAGGAGGCAAAGTGTCCCTCAGAACAGAAAACCTGATAGAACTGGATCCTCTCATTTTGTACCAAACAAGAACAAAAGCCCGGGCCAGGCAGGGAAGCTAACAATATAGTCTAACCTTGAGACGTGAACGCCAACAGCGTGCCCTCTTTTACATTATTCATATGAAAAATACAATTTTCACTTATATTTTATTCATTGGTTTTCCTTAAACAATGGGAAGTCCTAGTGTGATTTGACAGGTATCTGATGGAGAGAAAATGGATGAGAGAGAAATAGAGTATTATTATTTTCACCTGTGTTATTGATCCAAATTAAAGAACAGCAGCTAAAAGAATCTCTTTTTAATAATAACCTCATCAATCATCAATGTCCTTTCAAGTTCTTTCTTAATGTCCTTCATGACAGTGTAAGAGGCCGTAAACAATGTCAGTAGGGGTGAGTGCGGTGGCATTTTAAAAGTTGCATGTATGGCCAACCCAAACCACTGCACTGCTGTGTGCAATACCTGATGGACAATATCTACTGTCTGACTGACAGCTGCTGGCAAATACTGCAGCAGGATACAGCAGGTGTTTCAATTTGTAGCCCAGGTGATACTGGATTTTGGCAGCCAATACCGATATAGACAATTGAGAGTTAGAAAATAAAACAGAGTAACATCAGCTTTTCTTTTTTCTTTTTTTTTTATATTGACATGTAACGTGGTTATTTTTTAAAGAATTCCTAGCCACAATATGTATTTGAAAAACAGGTTTCCACATTCTTTCTGGTGGGCAAACTTAGTAAAGGAGCCATGGCGTAAATGATCAAAAACATAACATTAGAATTTCAGTACTGAAGTTTCTTTTAAATAGCGGGGAAAGAGAGTTTTCTTTGTTTGTGCAACAATAATAATAATAAAAAAAGCTCCTTTGGGTTGTGTTTGATCCAAGAAAGATGCAACAGACTGAGCAGATTCTCAAAAGGCATGGCAGTTCTGAAGTTGTGCTGTTTGTGAATATAAACGATGGGAAACCTTTCCTTTGGTGTGAGTTGAAATAAAGCAGCTTCATCCTTTAACATGTCATTTTTTTGGAAACACAGTCAGAATCTGTGATTATAAAACTGCGAACACGTAGCAACATTTTGTAATTCATTATTAATTCGTTAAAGAGCATAACCCCCTTCAGTGGGCCTGTTAAATGTTTCCAATGCTCGCAAAGAACAGAGAATTACTGTGTTTACTTGAGGGAATACCAGGGAATCAGTAAAATTGCTTTTTGTCAGATTTTCCCTTAAACAAGTCATGCTTTTAAGTCATCGTCTAACACGGAAAATGAATTTTATTATTATTATTATCTCAAATGACAGCTTAGTCTATTAGCTGTGTTCTACCACTGTGTCCAAAACAGATGGCTCGAATGCTTGTCTGGAGACCTGGCTTTGTAACACGGTTGCCAATGGAGAAGTTCAGTTGGTAGAAGTGACAGGTCTGATAAAAGACATGTCACCTTTCAAAGGCAATAAATGGGCTAAAATGCCAGTTAGGTATGCTGTGACAGCTGTCAGACCCAAGAACAAGCAGAAAAACCTCACGGCTGGCACAGTATGGGCAATTCCTCGGAACAGATCTGTCTTCAGAGAAAACGCAACCTAAGTCCAACTTCACTTAATAAAGTACTCCCACCAGAAAAGTTGGAAAGATGGAAGGTTTGTCCAATTTTTCCTATGTAAAGCATAGCCAAGAAACCCCAATTACCTACCCTATTGCTAATTTATTTTACACAGCCTCTATGTCAATTTTAGTGACCAACTAAAGTAGTATTTATCTATATTTGCTTTATTTTATATCCTGTCTCGCTTCTTCCTATTCTTCTTCTTTGTCTTATGCATCTATAAAGCTAGACAAAAGTATAAAACAAAGATAAAAAAAAATCTGTAACTAGCTATAAAAAGGTAGCAATCCATTTTGTTTTTCAGATATGTTCTCAGAAAATGTCAATTTGTCTTGCACCTAGTATCTTATTTAAGTCAGAAACTTCTCAGAAATGTTGACAGGAAGAAATACACATTCCTGGCTCTTATTAAGTACAGCAGGGGCTGGGTTTTTCATTACACTCGTGTTTTCAGGCAGCTTTAAAATAAATCACGCAAACGCCTACATTGCATTTCACAGTATGTTAAATCTCTCTTGTCAACACCCTATCCTATATCCTATATCTTAGACTTTATATACTATGCACATATGTTAGCAAAAGCCAATGTCATTCAATAACAGGGCCCTATTTGAACCAATCCATTGCATAAACATTTTCTTTTTTTAACTTCCTGTCATGTCAACTCTTGAGATCATGTTAGCAAATCTGCATAGTCAGTCAGCCATCTACAGAAGCTTCAGGAGCTTAGATACAGCTGTATTATTTGTGATTGAATGTTTGAGTCTCCTGCAAACTAAGATTCGATGTCATTCAGTGTTTGCCTTTTCATTTAGTTGAAGCTTGCTGAACAGACTGTCAGACATGCCGGATTAAAGATAAATCCATGCATGCACTTCTAACTGACAGTCAGACTTCTAAGTAACGGGAAGACGGTGCCCAGTTAGATGTCATGGACACTGTGCTGCTGCTCTAGGGGGAAAAAAGGCACATTTCATAGCAGAGAATACCGTGCAGTGTGGACCACATAATGGTTTGTTGTCATGAGCTAGCACGGTCTGTGGGTGGATGAACGCTTTGGAGAAAGTACAGTACCACACCCGTTGTTCTTTCTGTTTAGTACAAATACTCTTCTGGTACACTTAAAGAATCAAGGGCATTTTTTGTATGTTCAGCACACAAAGGTACCTCAGCTTTCAGATTTTATTCAAGGTTATTGTACAGCAAGATATTTTAAGGCTCCCCTGAACTCCGTGTTATTCCACTATTTCCTCAGCTAAAAAGCTTTCCCTTTTTTATATATTTTAGAATACACCTTTTGTGTATATCTATTTCTGTTAACATCATGTCCTCTGTAATTTGTGGAATTTTTGGAATATGGCACTAACGGGGGGGCCCAGGCATATTTTCTCACACACGTACTGCAGAGACAATAATAGAAAATCTATACTCTTAACCCAGTCAGTGTGCATCTCCAGTATATACTGTATTCTCTTGTATACAGTATGCAATCAAATATAATATACTCTCTTTAAATGCTGCCGTTGTATGATAAATGATACAATAAGCTGTAGTCCCTTTGCAGAACATATGAAAAATGGCAACAGGAAATTTAGCATTACTGTAATTTATTTTCCGTTTCTCTTAAAGGAGATTCATCTCTCAGGAGTCCATTTGAATAAAGTTGAGCAAAGAAGGCCCCCGAGCACATCAATGAAAAAGAATTTAGACTTGTGGATTAAGTCAGAGGAAATAAATATATTAAAAGTATATTTCTGGTTCTATTATATAGATTCCTGTGCTGCCGTTTATTGAAATAACTCTTTACTTCTCCTTATATTGTCACAAGTGATAAATTTAAGCATCTCGGTAAAGGTTTTAGATGCACTACACACACCGCAGGTCTATTAAGGTCACACTGCTGTGAGGTGGAAAAGGCTGTTTAGTCAAAGGCAAGCGGCAGAGCAGTGCTTATCAGTGGCTTTAGTGATCCAGCTAAGTCAATCACAATGTAATTGTGCCTGTGATCCAGAGGATGGGGCTGAAGCATTAACCACACAGTGCTATTCTGCTCTCCTCTTTATGGCACAGTGTGTCTAATAATAACGCTGCAGCCTCGTACACGCATGACAAGACAAAGACCACTAGATAGTTGGAAATCAGATTTCCAAGTGGCTAAGGTCTGGTTGACAGCCCACTGATGTGTCGGATTTGTTTGAATAATAGTAAAGCAGCTATGAAAGCATAATAAAAAAAGAAATTGAGGTGGATGTGGAACTATTCCTCAGAAAATAAAGTGTTGCCAAATAGAAAACTCCAGGGTTCTTCCAGTGCATTGGTTCCAAATGCTGCATAAACCTGATTCCTAAACACATTCAAAAGATGTTTTAAGGGGGTTTTGAGATGTCTTTAGTAGAAAAAAACATCTTGGTAAATGTATCACAAAACCACAGGTATTGCTCCGGAGATTTAAATTCCTCTTCATGCATAAGAGACCAAGAAGAGGCACTTTTATTTTTTTTTCTCCAGCATTGGCAGGAGCAAGTCTGTCTTTCCTTTTTCCCTCTCTCTATTCCCTGCTGCCTGAGACGTCCTGATAAGACACACTAGTGTCTGGGGAGTAGTAACCTCAGCATGCTGAGGTGGGATTCAAATTGTTTGATGGAGTGACTGATTAACTGTTTTTTTTTTTATTTATTTTTTTTTAACTCACTGGTGTTGCTATGGGACAACTGGCCTTTTAAGTGGTGACAGTGGTTCTCTTACACCTTTTCTATCAAGCCACCGTGGTTGGGACTGAAGTTTGACACTCCATTATAAAATTTGAGAATCCAAAGCTGTTGCTAGTAGCTTAAACCTCAGCACTGTGACGGTGACTGTGACAATTTTAAATTAGACTTAATTTAATTCTAATATACCAAAATGTATTGTGTTGGAGTTCTAAATGCAACGGGATAATTTGTAGCCAATTAATTGTTAACTCAAAAAAAGAGGCATTTGACTCACAAGGCGACCAAAACCAATTATGTGTTAGTCCGCTTCTTAATGCTTTCTGACTTTCACCCTGTCAGCGTCAAGCACAGATCCTGTTGGCCCTCAGTGGCCTACAATCTACATAAAATTCAGAGTTTGAATGCCTTTGTAATTTCACCCAACCACTGGACATCGTCTTTTTTAGCAGCCTTTATTCAAAACAGAGGACAGTTTTCATTAACACCTTTGTTACTCTGGCAGCAGGATCGTGCACAGCGTTCATTTTAAAGAGGAAATATGTCATTGATTCACTTGATGAGAGTGGGGGATAAGACATGCAACAAGGGCACAGAGAAATAACCTATATAGGCTTCATACATAGGCGATACTTAGTGAGATTAATCAGTTATTGATTTGGGACCTCTCCTTGGATTTACAGTACAGTATATAGAATATTACCAGCCCGCATTATTATTTATAGAAGCTGTGCAGTCTTCAAAATGCAATGCTTTATACCTACTTTTATTAAATAAGAAGGCAAAACAAACACTGGTTTGTTGTGCTACTTCTAGTATTGAAGGTGACGCTAATTGCACAAACCTGCACCTTTATTTGTGTGTTCACAATATTAAAAAATAATAAGCGAGCATTTTTACTGCAAATGACAACATAAAAATTGTAATTGTTGATCGCTGCCGCTGAAACGAAGTATGAATGCTCACCAGCCGGATATCAGTATTATTCCCCAGCATAATATCCTGACACCAACCTGTTTGTAATGTGTTACACAATCCTTTGTTTTATTTGCTGGAGAAAGCCAATCAGAGCATAATATCCATTATTTGCTTTATGTCTGATGAGTTTGGGGTCAAGGACCTTTGTCAATGACTTTGTATCAGTGTGGTTCCACACTAAAGAAGTAACACTTGGAAACCCTCAGTCGCTGACTCACAGAGGGAATACAGCCTCCCGTCAGGGATTGAGCCAACTACCTTATTAATTAGCCTTTGCAGCTTTAGGCCAACCTGCTAACCCATTTAATGAGTAAATAATTGCTTCTTAGGTCTTATGTCATCATGTCTTTTATTAATATGGAAAGTTATCTCAAAATTACTCTTGAACCCTCGGAGTGCCAAAACAAATTTAGAGCAGAAGAGAATTTGGCCTAAAGATCCGTCTTTGGGCAATAAATCTTGGAGGATTTGTTCCAAAATAAGATAAATTCCTGTTTGATTCCTAAAGGATTTTTAGAATTGTCTAAAGACTTTTTGACAGGGGATTGTTATCAAATAATTGGAAAAGTACATCCAATTTAAATATCTTTCTAGAACTTGTACAGACAGATAAATGAAACATTCAACTCTTACAGTTGTTCCTTTTTATCTTCTTATTTTAACTTAATGCTTGTACACCACAGGACAAAATAATGTGTTCCATTTACTGACAATGTTCATAATTATTATTTTTTTTTATATACAAATAATAAAGTCACATGCCTAGTGATGAATAGTTTTCATCTCGTCCCCAGGGTCAAACTAGTAACATCTCAGTCGGCATGTTGTCTTTACTATGAACAATGCCTCAGTGGCGTTTCCCTTTCAGTTGCGAATCAATAACTTGCCTTGGCTTCTTGATCTTTGGCTGAGACGTGGAACTGATACATTACAAATCAATATGGGTATTTTATGAAGTTGATGCCTTTATTACACTGCATTGATGTGAAGTCATTCATTTACTGTGTTTGTATTGACTTGTGTTATTTTGCAGTTAATCATGTCATGAAATGGATGTGCAATGTGTGTTTTTATAGAAGGCCTATTTAGCTCTGTACATGAGCCACATGCCAGTACCTGGCTCAACATCAACAAAAAAGCACACTCTGTAGCTGTTCTTAAGGGTATGTTGGAGTTTGTCCTGTCCTGGAAAACAAATTAAAATGTTGATGACTCACCCTGCACTTGGGGGCGTATACTAACTATGTGTTCAATGAAATGTTTTCTAGAATGCTCATGTCTCTGATTCCTCCTGCATATCTCTGTCACCAGCAGAAGTGCTAGTTTTGGCTTTCGGCTTGAATATTCAATCTCCTAGAGCAGACTTGGCTTTTTAGGAGAGGGTGTAAAACACAAGTAAATATGTACACCAAACAGCACTTCACATGACTTTTACTTGCCCCTTCGGAAGGGAGTACTAGTTGTACTGCAGGAAAGCTCAAATATGTTTTTCACAATAATCGATTTATCACTTTACTTCTATAAAGGTGGCTTAAGTGACTAACTTTGGCATTATTAAATTGCACAGACTACACTACTGTCAGTTAAATGAGATTGTAGTGCCAACTGTGTGATGTAGTGTAACGATGCACATTAGCAGCTTTATTAAGATCACTAATTCTTGATAAATAACAATGCACCAGTTCATCAGCAAATAAAAATACTCCTAATTTACTCATTAGCCTCAGTTTGTACTCTACAGCCTCTACCACTCAGATTACATGACCTCTTTTCTCTAAATAGGAAATGGATAAAAGGCCCGGGTATCAGTCGGTTTCATTCACCTCCTTGCTGTACAAAATGTGTGCTTCATTTAGCCAGGGAAGTAACGACCATCAGTGGGTTTGTAAATAACCCACTTAGAGAAAATGATCCTAGAAAATGTGATAATTAGCAAGAACAATAGCTTAATGCCTGTCTCTAATACTTCAGGGTCCACTCTCTAGCACAGTAAGGGTTAGGGAGTCATTGTTGTGCTGTTAGTGTCTGACTAGTGATGCCAGAAACATACATATGCTTATTTTAGCTGACTGTTTTAACAATGATGTCTTCAGTAGATAAAAAAAAAAGAAAAGAAAAGAAAACCATGATTAGAGTCCGTGTCACCTGTCTAAAAAAAAAAAAAAAAAAACAGACCTAAAACTCCGTACCAGTTGAGGAAACTGTTGTTTTAAATCTTTTAAATCTTTCTTTAAATTTTTTTGACAAGTCATCAAAATATGTGCCAACTACATTTGGTAATTTGTGTGTTTTTTTTTCACATGATTCCTTTTCATGAAGAGTAATTTTAAGTTTTGGAGTGATAGGACCTTTTTCTTTTCTTTTTTTTTTTTGACCTGCTGTCACATTGAACCGTGACAAAGAATTATGTTGCATCCCAGTTATTTAGGCAGCGGTGAATAAGAACAATTGTGAAACCCACGAAAGGGTATTTTTAAGAAGTTCTTTTTTTATTCTGCACCTCCCGAACCCGTGACAATGCACAGGTAGTGATAATAATTTAATAGGACGCCTCTCAGCAAGATACAGTGCGTCCGTGGACAGTCCCGAACAATAGAACATGTTTTGCCGCTATTCATGCTGATGCCTAACAGCTATGACAACGGCTGCTTTTTAACTGACTGGTTATGAAGCAATTTGTCAAGACTCTTGACAACTTAGACTGCAAATCCTGCAACAGAGAAATGTAAGTGTCAATCTGGGCTTTGAAATGTAGACAGGCAGCAATGATGTATTGCTAAAGACTGTATTTCTGACCAGCGCTAGAGGACTGGTGTAAGATTGTATTTGGCTTAAGCTAAAATATACATAGTAGGATTTCTGTTTAAGGAGATATATTTCTTTTGATACAGATGAAATATGTACCATTTATAAAACACAAAATACTAAACCTTCTCTTGTTCCGGTTTCTCAAATGTCAGGCTTCTTTTTCTTCTTATGTATTATTGTTTTATAACATTATTCTTTTATGTAACAAGGAATAACATGAATTAAATATTGTATTTTTTGATTCAAAGGGAAAGTTGGGACATTTTATGAAATAGGCTAGCGGAAAGCTGGATGAGAAGATAGATATGCAGGAACAGTACAACCAGCAGCCAGCCAGGCACAGGCTGGAAACAGCTCGCTTGGTTCTGCCTCGGGGCAACAGGATCCACCCGTGAGCACTTAGTTAAACCACATATCTTAAAACTGAAAAGTAAACACATCAAATCACTTTTTTTAAGGGAGATTTTGTGCCAAGATGTTTTTATGCCGGCAACTAGTGGAGACTCTGTCTTCTACTTCTCCAGCAACAAAGCAAATGAGTATATTTAACCAAATATTACCTTACAAGCTGTCATTATCTGTCAAAATGGCAACCACTAGCATCCTTCTACTTGTAGTCAGCAGCCAACTTCTTCACTATACTGTAGTATAGTGTTGGCACAATGTCCTGTATGACTGCTAGAAGGCTGGCGCCGATTTCTTTCAATTTTCAAACAATTTTGCAGTCATTAGCTTTAGTTTTTAACTTCAAACTTTTCACTCAAAGAGTTCTATTTAAAAAGAGCTGCATAACCCATTGCCTTCTGCTTCAGGCCATCAACTTATCAATTATTCATTATACAGTATGTACAATAAATGCAGGTCAAGTGGAGTCTCACGGTCCTCTTCTTCAGAAATGGTTGTTGCAGGTTGACCATAACATATTTCTGAGATGCAGGAGAAGAAAAACGGCCTTTGCTTCAATGAGCACAGAGCTCCTGTGAATGCAGCCTTCATGCAAGCAAGTGTGGCCGGTCTCTTCCTCAGAGATAACTAAATGACTCAAATGTTTTGTTTCAAAGCCATTTATTTACTTGGCAGGGTGTTTATTTACACTTGGGATGTGAAACTGAAAGGAATTCAGGGCAAAGTAATCAAATCAGCTTCAGTATCTTCTGAGCACTGACCACTGTTACCACTGCTTCCTAGAACACAACCAGTTCAATTGAAGTTAATTAGAATGAATGTTGCAGGAATTATTTGGACGATTGAGACAAATAACCAATTTGTGCACCGCAATTGAATTGTTTTGCTGGCAATAGAGCTTCCAATCAGGGTTGGACACCTCTCCTCTCCCCGCTGACTTCACATACCAAAAGACAATGTATGCTCATTTGCTTTGTAAAGATTTTTTTTTAGCCATACTGATTTCCAAATTCAATTTACGTCCAGTTTCTTGCCAAGCAAAGGAAAAGGTCCTCTGGAGTGCTGAAAGTATTGTAGTTCCTGTTTTGATCATTGTTTTCTTTCAGGTTGGAGAGAGAATTATTGATTTGGATTCAAATGAAGCTGTTGTGAAGGCAAGAGGTCCATTTGTCGAAACTCGCTGGCGTGCGTCTCTCCAGATAATGAGGAAGCACAATGAAGCATGTTAACTCTGTGTTCCATCATCATCAAAGTCGTCAGTGGCGGCGCTTTGATTGGCACCTGTCGTCGAATCAATGGAATTGACTAACATTTATGCCTCGCCATCTGTTTCATTGTCGTGCGGTATGGGTTTTTGAATGAGTGGGAAGAAGCTATGATAATTTCTTCCCTGTGTCATTTTTTCTTCTGACACTTTCATAGCATATTTTGCAGTGCAGAGCTGTGTCATTTCCAGTTCTCCACACAGGAAATAATGCATGATGTCATGTTGGGGAGAGAGCAGAAAATCACACGGGTGCTTATGTCTCCCTGTGTGCTTTATTCACACACACACACAGCAGGATTGCTCTCCCATCAACCTGCCAAATATAGACTCTCAAATCACAAGGAAATCACACTGTACTGTACTGTATGTGTCCATAGGTAAAGCAGGAGGCATGCCATTGTTTTATGAACCAGGACGACGTGGCACAGAGATGAAACGTTTGAGTTAGTCCTCCCATGAGGGACTACCCCTTAGATCTTTAATTAGGGCAAGGGAAGACTGGAAAATGTAATCAATCCTCTCACCTCTGGGGTTTCTGCAGAGGGAATATGCAATAATGTATATACCCAAGGGACAATATTTTCATCAATATTGTATTTAACAAATATGGTTTTGTTTTTATGCTTTCACAATATCCCAGATAGAGCTGATGAAGTTTTAACAAAGATCAAGTCAATGATCAATCATCAAAACTGAAATTTACTGAAAAGGTTTAGCTGCAGCCTGTTTGGATTGGCGCCAATTACTATTAATTGAGAGCAACTCAGTAATAATATTATGCTAATTCATATCGTGGTATTCAGTGTGATGGTTTAAATGGCCTACACGCTACAAGCAGATTTCCTCGCCACTCAACACCGTGTGACACAGATCGGCTAAAGTTAAAACAACTTTTTTGGAAAGGACACTCAAGGTGTTACAAAGCCACTTGATGTTTACGAGGATACAGCTGGGTCGTGTTATAGCCCTAATTAATGCATGCAGGGGCTTCAGTTTGTGCCACGAGACATTTGGGATAAGTTTAATTTATGGAGTACAGAGAGAACTGGTGCTCTAACACACGCAGCAGGGGGTCTTTGAAAGTGAGCGGCATTTTGCTGTGGATGAGCTTTGAACCTCTCTCCCTAAAGCAGGACAGGAATCAAAAGCTAATGCGCCTTGTGTGCCACAGTGCTCCAAATCCAAAATTGTCTCAAACTGTTCATTATTCATACCAAAACTCCTTGTTGGGCGAGGAGCACGTCTGACGTGGCAAGAGGCAGCTTCTTGTGGTGTTCCTAACTGGGAGAGACACGGGAGAGACATGTTCCCGCTCAGATTATTATGAACATATGTCACTATTACCGTAGTCCTCCAGAGTTGCATGAATTTAGCAGCAATGCTAAATTTAGCTGGGAAGCTGGAGTGTGCGTTCTGTTTCTAGCTGGATGCTGTTTGACCCACTGCTACCCCCCGCAGAGCAACAAAGATGTTGTTGTTCTTGTCAGATGCTCACAGTACCTAATTAGAGGGGAACTGGGATTGGAGAGAGCCAATACCATTGGCATAGGTAGTTTAATGGGGGAGAAAAAACGAAAATAAAGAAAAGAAAAACCGAACATGCACTTCTACGTATATTCACAACTGTAAATCAAAGAAAACTGATGCGTGAGTCAAAGCGTATATGACAGAACTCCCCATGTATGTGAAGCAAATTGATAGGGTTCAATCTTGTGATGCTGAGCTCCTTCTACAGATGTCAAAGCTAATGAGAAGTCCCATTGTAGGAGCAACATCCCACCATGTAAACACATGCTAAACACAGAATAGATCTCTGGAATTTCAAAGACTATCGTTGTTGTTGGCAAGTGTTGATCACCATATAAGGAACCATTCATTCAGATGGTGATTACATGAACTTGAGCCCAAACTTGTTTTACATTAACTTATGACACGGAGATGATACAAAAAATACGGATAATGCCCCCTGATGGCGTCAGCTACAATTATCTGTAATGGGGAGAAATAAATTAAATAGCTCTGCAAAAGAAAGTGCGAGCAGAGCCTATGATCTGTGAAATTCCAAATGTAGCCTTGTGGGATGCAGCTGGTAACCGTTTTTATCTCGATGAGCCCGAGGAGTTAAATAAACTTCATTAAGCCTTTTTCACTTTTACCAGAACTGAAGACAACTGAAAGCTACTCCCTCTACACTTTCCCCAACCATAAAATCAGTGCCTTAGTTAAAATAAAACAACCCCAGAAACTGCATTTTAATGTGTTTTCCCCCTCGGCCCGTTTCAGTTCTGTTTGGACGGCTTGAGAATATGTTTGGATAAAATGAGAATAAAACAGTCCACCTTGAGTTTCTTGGGGCTGGCGCTGCGCCTGGCAGCCACAGTCTTCAATGGTTTTTGTCTTTTGTTTAGATTCGTGTTGTTTGAGGAAAACACACATACATACACAACAGTAGTCTCTTATCTAATGAATGTCACCGAGGCCGTTTGCTACGGCACATTTAATGTCTAATTGAGCGTTTCAATATTAAATCGCAACACATAGTTTGGTAGTTTATTGAACATCATTGAGCAGGCAGCGTTGTCACTGAGTTACCTAATGTAATTTACTATTAATTGTAGATTCGTGTTCTGTTTTGGCCGCAACAAATATTCCAGTGTAAAGCAGGTTTCACAAGCCTGTGACACAAGCTAATACACACGTCACACTTGTTAACCTTTCAAATGGTGAGATTTGTGTGTTAAATCTGGGCTGATGATTACATTTCCACCAATTACCAAAGAAAAATGAGAAAACCGTCTTATCTAAAAATTACAGTTCAGTTGCTGTTTGTTTTTTTCAATTAGATACATATACAATAGATATACGCCAATAGGCCATAACATTATGATCACTTACAGGTGAAGGGAATAACACTTTGTGTGGTTATCATGGCACCTGTCAGCGGGTGGGGAAATATTTAGCAGCAAGTGAAAGTTTTGTCTTCAAAGCTGACATGTTAGAATCAGGACAAATGGGCAAGTGGAAGGTTTTGAGCGACTTTGACAAGGGCCAAATTTTAGATGCATGGACGTCTGGGTTGGAGCACCTCCAAAACTGCAGTTCTTGTGGGGTGTTGTTGGTCTGCAGTGGTCAGCGCCTATCAAAAGCGGTGCAAGGAAAGAAAAGCAGTGGATCGGCGACGTGTTCATGGGCCGACAAGGCTCAGTGATGCATGTGGCGAGCAAAGGCCACCCTTTGATCTGTATCGCAACATTGTAGATGAAAGCGCGTCACCGTAAAATCATTCAGGATTTCAGCGCTGAGCCCAGTTTGCTGACAAATGCGCCTACAGTGTGCACATGAGAGCTGGACCACGGAGCTATGGAAGACGGTTGGCTTGGTATGTATCACAGCATCGCATGGATGAGCAGGCGTGTTGCTTAGCTGGGGAGAATATGGCACCAGGATGCAAAGAGCACCCACTTTCCATTGCCATTATGGTGTACTGGCATCATGTTCAGGTGGTGGTACATATCGAAGTAACATTCACAAAAATACCAGCACCTGTCTTCTGCTAAAGAACAATACATCCTTTAAATGTTATTCATGTCACGGGGTGGAGGTTTTAATGTTGTGTTGGTTTGGTTGATCCATGTACTGTATGTACTTATTTCATTTTAACAACAAATTTAGCACTTGTTATTGTGTCATTTGCCTTTTTGTTAAGCTAGTCTGATCATCCCTGGTTTTGGCAGAATGTAGCACAAACTGTTATCACATGAATTAGCCCAGGAAGGAAAAATATCTCAAACTATTTATTTCACTTCTACCTAAAGTCTCTGAAGTTTCCTAGTCAGGTATCCTAGAGGAAGCAAGATGACATAATGTGCTGGTGTCTACCTTCTGGCTAAAGTATTTCATGTTGACAGAAATAACTCCAGCTCTCCCTGGTTATAGAAGTAATGTGCATTGTTAAATCAAGCTCTATTTCTTCCTTAAGAAAAATATACTTTTTTTTCCCAGTCATCCAAGTTTCACATTGAAACATATTGAATACGCACCACAACCCCTTCGGCATCTATGAGAAATTTGAGTATTTTTATCTGAATGCGGTTCTCGAGGGGAGAGAGACTGCTGAACGCCCACACAGCCACCCTGACAGCCTTCAAACTAAGCAGCGGCACTGAAGCCGAGATGCACTTCCTCCGTTTGTGCCATTGCAACGTGTCTTCTTTGAGGGTCTTGTAACAAACGGATGTGCCTCACACACATACGGACACACACAGGGCATGCTATCAAGTGCTGATGGTGCGCCTGCAACCAAAAACTGCTGAAAAGTGACCCCAGCTGCGCCCTTGTCACCAGCTCGAGGTAACAAGTGAATGGAAATTGGTTTTACCTGAGTCAGGTAATCATTACTAAATGAATTTGCTCCTGAGCCAAGGGTATAAGTGGGATAAATATATATCTCTGAGATGAATACAAATTTCACTTATGTAATGAAAGGCAGGCTTGGTTATTGATTTTGGAGGTTACACTCTGCATGCCTTTCAACACTGGCCTGTTCTACATTAGAATGATGAGTTTTCAATTTGGCAGGTGTTTACATGAAACTGTCAACAATTACAGCTACAGTGAGTTTAATGTTTTGTTATTTTTCTCCGGGCACGCAGGTCCTTCCGTCCAGTGCCAATATGCAAATCATTTTCGTTTCATGCATGCATAATGAGCACAAATGTGAATGTTGTCACAGTGTTGGTTTTTCCGACCCGTGTTTTTGTGCACCGTCATCATCATCATAGCAGACACACATCACCGTCGTCTCCTCTGCCATCATCTGCATTCTAATCATCATTATAATCACAAATATCATAATTATTACGACTGCACGCGTGGCACAATCATTGCTATTGTCGCACACTAATAAAGTGGCAGAGATTCATTTCTCCATGGCTATGACTGTGTTCATTACGCCTCAATAACAGATGGACCCTGTTAACTGCACACGTCTGACGACTGCTGAAGTGTCGGCTTCAGCACACGGAGCAGCTGGGAGGACATGGCCTGTGTTTCAGAGTTGGTCCGTGCTCTTCAATAATTCAACCCTTCCAGCTGTCTCATATCAGGCCCAAAGCTCCACGGCCTCCAAGCCCACATCAGAATTATACCAAGACTCTGCGGCGTATAGCTATAAACGGACCCTTGCATCAGCGTTGTTCCATTAAAAATCAGTATCTTTAACTCAAAAGGTTGCTATGTGAAGCCTGAATACGTATAGAATAACCTCGACCTTTTACTTAAAATAAACTTTCCCATAGACTCTGTTCTGTTTAACTCATTTTCTTTAACAAGTGAAGATATTACTCATTTTCTCTTTTTTTCACACCAGGCAGACCAGGAAAGTTATCTTTAATTATTGACTGGTGCCCTGAAGGAGAGTGGTTAAAGACCCTTGAATTTATTTCTTTTTCTCCTATAGGCTTCCTGGACGAAGAGAATGGATCTATGGATGTGGCATCCCGGTGAGATGAAAGTCTAATTATCTCTCGAGAAAACGAGAGGAAAGGCTTTTTAATTAGGACCCAACCGAATCTGCGCGCTGAGAATTTGTACATTGTGATGGATGGTGTGTGCATCTCCTTAGTGACTGCAGACGGAATAATAATCTGACAAAGGGGAGTGGACTGTGTAAAGCAGGGTGGCCAGTGAATAAGAAACCAGGGGGAGGAAAGTGTTCAGCGGAGAAGGTGGCGCTGAGGGGGGAAATTAGAGGGGTGTGCTCTGGAGTGTAGAGGTTGGGGTAAGACTAAAAGAGGTGTGTGAGGCTCAATCACATGATTCATGAGGCAGTGAAAGAGAAGGGCGTAAGTGCTGGAGAGAAACAGTGCTTAGGAAGGGAGAAGTAAATAAAATGGAGAGGTAGGGAAAAAAGGAGAATTACAGAGATATAGGGAGCAACAGAGCCCCAAGCTGTAGCCATGATTGGTCCCGTTCCCAGCGCGCAGCCGATTGGTTAGCCTTCCCCACACTCCCCTCTCCTTGGCTCTTACCTCCCCTCTCATCTCAGCAGGGGGTCCCACAGTCGCCAAGCCCCTTAATGTTCCCCTCCACTCTTCTGCTGCGTGGCTGGCATTCAGAATACATAATCACTATATAATCATAATCAATGTCTGTGCATGTGTGGGAGGAGTATAATAGTCACTGGATTGAAACAGTTCTCAGGTTTGTATTTTTTTTATTTTATTTTCCTTTTTAACACAGTTCAATAAAAGACAAAAGCGGGTTACTGTATACCAAACATACCTCCTATGCAACAACCGCACTGCATGTAAATTTACCAGGAAAGACAGAACACATGATAACGTGATTATGTCTGCACTAACTCGATTAAAGGCTTGAAAGAGTGGATGTGAGCTCCGGGTACATTAGGTGTGCCTCAGAATCTGAATGCTTTTGGACGGCAGCCTCGCTTTTATGTATTCAGAGCAGCTCAGGAGAAGAGGTGATATTCATCTGTTTAAAAATAAACACGCAAGGTTCCCTGTTAAAACCAGCAGCTTATTGATTTCACTTCTGCAGGTTCTGGGAGGCTCAATAATTGTGCTCTACTTTTTCTTCATTAAAACTATTTAATAGCCTCAACGCAAGCCCTCATGTCTACAGCCTGATGATGACATCTCATTAGCCGACCAATTCTGTTCATTCAGACAACTGAATGACCAGATGAACCACCCTTGTACTTGAGAGATGTATTTTGACAAGCTGGTCTGGTCAATGGATTACCTTTGTTATGTTGCAGGTAGGAAAAGAAATACGCAGACGCCAACAGAGCTGGCATAATGAAAAGAATTTCTAAATAAATGTGAGGATGTGGACTAACTACAGGGCACGGAGTTTATGGTTGGGGACCTCAAGGGATTAGAGGGGTGACTAGGCCCTTGCGGTTAAGGGAGATTAGTAGAACATGAAATATCCTGCAACTTAATCGAGATATACTTTTTTCACGTCTAATTGTTCGTCTGTTTTGAACTAATGAACACTGTTCAGCCTCCAGGCTTCCTTTGATAAGTAATTAAATGAAACAGCCTAAAAGTGATACAAAAAAAAAATTTTTTAAAAAATCTCATGTTTTTGTTTATCCTGTCTTTGAAGGAATCTTATATTTATTCAGTGTAATCCTAAATCAAACAGCAGATTCGCAGGCGAGTGCTGACTCCGAAAACAGCCCGGGAAGGAAAGCTAACTAGGGAAACAAATGATTCAAGACTTCTGCGGGTTTCTTTACATCCTAATCACGGCGCTCTCCTTTTTGCTCTTTTATTCCCGGGTGAGGACGCAGTGACCTGCGTATGGCTGCGCAACTCCTCTGAACTCTTGTGAAAATGGATTAGTAGGATTCAGCCTGTCACGGCCTCTTTTGATGAGGAGTAACAAGATGGTCTCAGTTGCCAGTGATTATGAAAGAGACTACCATTCTTTCTCCAGTCATTATCAGCGCAACATAGCAATGAAATTAGTTACTAAATGGGCAATTTACTCGAGCAAACTATAATTTTTGCTATTTCAAGTCTGTGTTAACTCAAATGTCCTGAGTCTGCTTGTGCAAAAAGGCATTTAACCCCTCAGCACTTGGTATGAATGTGCAGTAATTAGTAAGTGGCACCATGTGCACTTTGATGATGGCTTGTGAACTTCTGATAAAAAAAAAAAAAGTTCCAAACACGCCTCTGGAGCATTTATTTTATTTCTGCTGTTATTTATGTAAGCTGTGTTTTGCTGGATATTACGCTGCAGTGTCTCTGTGTCTACATTGACAAAATAACTCTCAAACAGTTCCTCCCAGAGATGTCATTCTTGTACTAAGTGTTCCACAGCTAGGGTCTGGTACTTCAGTTTTGAAGTGTTGGGAATGCACATGAGTGTTTCTATTTACAATATGCTTCAAAGCTGCAACATTTCCAAGGAAAATATAGTACACTTATCAGTTGCAAAGTTGCAGAGTATGCTAAAAATGAACTTCTACTGTATGACTGGGAGTTTTCATTCCTTTAATTGATTGCGATTGTGATCAATAGCCTACTAAAAGGCACAAATACAGTGCATTAGCTGACCAATAACATGGTTCACTGCTGTTCAATAGTCAAATTTTGTTAACAGCCTGGTCAGGAGGTTTTCTATTCACCTGGCCCTAAAAAGCTTGGAAACCGGCGTCTGTTATCTGGCCAGCACATTCCTCTCAGAGGCTATTCGGTATTCGGACAGCAGTTCGGATTAAACCTTTGTCCGGTGAGTGTGTTCAGGAGTGGAAGAGGAGATACAGTGGTCCGGTATGGAGAGCATTGCAACACCTGACATATGGTGCAGGGTGCATGGGCCAGTTGCGGGTGGGCAGCTTGTACAAGACAGCAGCAACCTGACGTCTGAAGCTGCAGCCAGTTACGGCTAATTGAGAACCGGCAGGAGACGTGGTCCACTCCAATAACTTTCAAAGCCTTTATCTGGCCAAGATGAGAAGATTGAGCACTCATCCATCTCAGTGAAGCATACTCCATGACACTGCTGACCTGTGCTTCATGGATTGTGACTTGGCTCTTGATGTTCAGTTTAGTGGCCGCTTACCTCAAAGCCTCTGCTTTCTGGTCTGGCCAGATGGAGCTGAAAGAAACCAACAGAATCGGGAAAAAATACACAAGCTGTGACATTAAACACTGAGGTCAGGTGAAAGCCATGATCATACAGAAACTGGCAAACGGATGAGGGTCACTGCTAACACAGACAGCTCATCGGGCACAAGGAGCTACACAGCACTATGCACTTCTGGTTGCCAAGCAACTAAATGGGGGAAAACGCTGAAAATAAAAATAGGCGAGAGAAATTACAGTTCTTTGATTGTACTTTACACAGAGAGTGAAGAGCTGATTAAACACTCCTAATATTACTCACCAGGTAGTGTTACTCACCAGGAGTTTTATCCCTCATTTTATTACCACCCAGGTGAAGACAAGTACATGCCACGAAATATACGCTAATTAAAATTTAAAGTAATAAGCTTAATTAATGACATCATTGGCATAACAGGTCATGTTAAGCCTCATTAGCATAACTGCTCATGGTTAATGTATCATGATTACTGCAGTGCTTAATGAAGCTCATGCGCCTTTTGCTTCCTTTCCGTCTGACACGAAGTTCAGTGACCATTGCCGGGAAAAAATAAAGCTGCAACTGTTTGCTAATTTATGGGGTACGTATTATTTTAAAAGCTTCAGAGTCTGGAATTGTTTTCATACAAGGCATGCAGAAGACCAACCGAGCTGCCCCAGTAAATCAATGCATCCGTGTCCCCAGGCTGTGGCTGTTTATTTGCAGCCAAAACTGAAGTTCTAGTGCAAATACACTGTGGTAGAGGTATTTACATTATTTATATAAGCAGATGTAGCAATAACATAGTATAGTAACAGTTGAGCATTCAAAATAATCATTTACAGCAACATAACATTGTAAATTTCCACTTTTAATACAGTTTAGCAGTTCAGTCAGTAGCAAAATATAGGCTTTCTACAATAGTAATATATTAAAACTAAAAGTCCTGAGTAACTACCTGTCAAACCTAGGCAGTGAAATGAAATGTGGGTGAGCAAAAGTTTCACAAAACAGAAATACTCAGCATAGTACTCGACCAAATGTTGTTAACCACTTTCCTCAACTCCCAACTTGGCAGTAAAATTTCTAGGATTTATCAATCACTGTCCCTTGAGCAAGACAAGTTCCTTCCCTTCCGACACACTCACTCACACAAATGACCAGCCAGAGGAAGTGTACACTGACTTTAGCTGAAAATAGATTTAGATGAACCCGAACTCCCGTAGTCTCAGCCATGGCTAGGCGAGCGTGGAATATCTCTGGTATCATGCACGCCGGTCCAGAAGAGTCAGCCATTTCACGGCCTATTTCTCCCTCTCCCAAAACGAAATGGTGACATTCTGCTTTGTCATTGCACCACCACTCATAGCTCAGTAGGCCTCCTGACAAATTAACCCACACCCCAAGAGTCTCTCAGGCTCGTCACTGCTATGAATTTATCATGAGGAATGTCAGTCAGTCGAGCGACAAACTCAGCAGCAGAGATGGCACTTCTTTTCTCGCTGCTTTAGCTTCTCCCTGGAGCACAAAAAAAAACTTTTGTATCTAACATCACACACAATGCAATCTTTCCACCTATCTTTGGGATTTTTCATATTGTCTGATTGGGCATACAGAATAGGAAACAGCAGCAGTGGTTTTCACTTGCACACTGACTTATTCTTTAAAACTCAAAAAATTTTGGCCACTTGAAAGTATTGAACTAATCTGTAAACACAATACTGAAATATCTTACAAAGTTGATGTGGCAAACATTAATCCAGTTAAACAGTTAATCTGGACTTCTGTTTAGTCCAACATAAATTGATAAGTATTCATCGGCTAATAGCTAACTTTGTCTGTGTACTGTGCAGGTACACACACAAGTAGAACATAGTGGGTTTTTCAGAACTTTTCTTGAAAAACATCTGCATGCGGCTACTGAGGTGACAGTGAATTTAAACCAGTATTGTTGGGATCATAAAACCAAAACAACAAACTCCAATATGCCAAAATCCTCAAAAGCTGATGGAGACTGCAGAGCTCATTAGCTATTAGGGATGTAATGGTACACACAAGTCACGGTACGGAATGATACGGTTTGGTACAATGGGAAAAAAGCAACAAACACTCACACATGTGTAAGACGAGCATTTATTTTGAACAGACACCAGACAACAAACACAAATAGAATAAAACAACACAACACAAATGCATTAGGAGGGTTCTCATACCATTCATTCATTTTGTTCATACAGAGGAAAAGAAAAAGCACGATTTCTTGTAGGGATAAACTGAGGTACTCAGGTAGCAACTGGCAACTTTGGTAACTTCATTATAAGAAACTAACATTTTCAAAGTTGTATTACACAGTAAAATATACACACTATTCTTAATCAGTCCACAACATACATGAAACAACAGCACACACAGAACATCTGTTTAGTGTTACTGGATAATAACTGGCACTGAAACTGACCCAATTATGAATTAAACTGACTATAATTTTGCCATTGGATTATGCTTTAATCACAAATGTGTTGTTTCCCTGGTGCGAAGCCCAGTAACACATCAAGCTGTATAGAACATTTTTATTTTCAGGATATCTAATCATGAATCAGTTACATAAACATCACAGAGTAACTCCCTGGATGCACAAATCACAATGAACTAATGATAACAATGTGACAGTTTCTATAGGAAGGGGCTTACAAACCCTTTAATCCAGATTATAAAATTTATCACAGTGATGACAGCACAATTTTAGTTGGACACTGATGTATATGTCACTTTGACTAACCTCGCAACAGTGACAGAAAATAGCTTGTGGCCTTGGAATTTGGTTATGTTTTAATTGTATTGGATACAGATCTGTCAGAATCCTTTCAGTGTTGATGAATACACTGAGTCAAACTACATGCCAGGGCGTTTGATTTTGAAAGGCTGCTGAGGAGCTTATCTCAGGATTTAACAGTCACATTTGTTGGCCGAACCTATGCTATTACTTTAATACAAAAACAGAAAGAGATCAGGACCTTTATTTAGACGGCTCATCTCCTCTCTCTGTTTTAAAAGCCTCTGTATCTTTGGATACAGAGGCTTCAGACAGCGGATGAACCCCCTGCGAGCTCCACTCTCTGCTCACCCACATGTAAATATTGATCCAAAAGGCATGCATGAGAAATCGATTATTCCATTCAAACGCTGGTTCAGGTCAGAAAATATAAACAAGTATGATTTTCTGCTTCACATAAGAACATTAGGCTTGCTCCAGTGCTATACAAAGTACAAAAAACTGTCCTCCACGTCTTGTGTGTACAGTATGCCTTTCTGTACACATGTCTGAAATTGCTTCCATTCATGTGTGTTTTTGACTAAATTCATATGAACTAAATGTTAGAGTTCAAAAAGTTCAGCATTTAAATCTGTAAAGAACTGTTGTCGACATGGCTGTATCAGATAACATTCAAAGCCTTAAGGTCTGCTCTGTGACTAGCCGATAAAACATCTTATTATTCCTTAAGGCAAGAATTATGTCTTCTATCAAAGATTTGATGGTAGGCAACCTAATAGATGGGCATCTTTTCAACCTCTTTTCAAGAGAAGGAATGAGAGAGATGATCGTCCAATCACTGCAGAGCATTAGATTGAACAAAGTACCATTGCCATGGGAGACCAATTTCAGCTCAATTATATCCACTCCCCGCTGCTTATGCCCTCTGTAGTGCTCGGCCAAGCTGCTGTGAAAGTTCTTCTCATCTTGGAAAGATGTTGAGATAATTATTTTTCTTAATAGTAAACTTAAGTTCCCATTGCTCTGCTATTTTTAATGGGAATATTGATTCATCAGCTACTCTGGCTCCTGCATGGTGCACCATTTTCCAAAACTTGTCCATCACTATCAGACCTGATCCTGGCTTTATATTCCTGAGACATTTGTATTGACAGTTTGTCTTGGGATTTTGGAGAGATAAATCAATTGCATGTCATCTGGCAAGTGTTGATGTGAATGCTGGAGCCTAAGGGGAAGATGTTACGCACACACACCTACTCTTACATGTGTGTTGAGCTGCTGAGCATAAGATGATGCTGAAAGCTGAAAAATAAAAAACAGCTTTTGCAGGGGTTAGGAATAGTTTAATACTGCTGTGACATGTTGCGGTTTTGTTGCAGTCAGCGGGTGGGGGTTCAAATTCAGGACATAGACTGGGGTTTTAAATGTAAAAGAACAGATTTACTGTATGCTTGTTGGGGCTGGTGGCGGAAGTGAGTGGTGGCTGGCAAAACTGGACGGCTGAAGGGAGTGAGCGGCTGGCGGCGATGGGCTGGGAGGCGAGCGTGGCTGGCTGTGAGTGTGGCAGGCAAGGTGGTGGCTGATGAGGCAAGGATAAGTTGAAGGGCAGGTTTGAGACAGCTCTCAAACCTGCCCTGTTCTTATGCCAGAAATAAGGTCCAGGTTGTAAAAAAACAGTAGTTCCCCTTTAAACAGGAACATCTGTGGGGGTAGCTCATCATCAGGTCTTCCCTCTACCTGTGCTTTACCACCACCTATTTCCAACTTAATGGAGGATTCTACAGGCAAAAACACGCCTGTGTGATGGGGTCACCGGTGTCACCAATAGTGGCCAATCTCTACATGGAGGTAGAGACCAGAGCCATAAACTCCTTCACAGGAGCCACCCCCACCCAGTGGCTCAAGTGTGTGGCTGGCACCTGGGTTAAAATCCAAACACAGGAGGTGGAATCTTTCACACAGCTCATCAGTGCAGTGGACAGCAACATCAAGTTCAGTCAGGAGGACATTAGTGGAGATAGCTCGGCCTTTCTTTAACGTTTTTGGATATACCATGACCTGGATGACTGAGAACCTTCACAGACAATGTATGCAATGTATGACGAAACACCATGAAGGATAAGCAGACATGCTAAGAGAAACAACAATCTGGTGAGGCATGGGAGGAAGACTGAGGCTAAAACACTACTGATCTGATTAGATGCGTGGTGTGTAGGCTGAGGAGGAGGTGAGGAGGAGGTGAGGAACACAACGCTCACAGACACAAACTGTTTCCTAGTTCCTACATGCATTTTTCAACTTTTTTACTTTCAGTGCACACCGCAGCTTTCTTCACAAAGTGCAAACTCTCTGCATGCAGTATGCCATCAATGGAACATAATATGTTGTCCCAACGTTTGAACTCTTTGAACTCTGCTCAGCACCATCACTGTTCGTGGCACCAAATTTGAATGTTATTGACAAAATGGCTTCTTACCTCGGAGATACAACAAAATGACATTCATGCTTTCATCCGTCATTACTGCTGTTATTATTGCGCTGTTGTCTCGCTTTTAGCTCTCGGCTGTGCAGCGGATTGTGGATGACAATAGGCACAAAATTATGCTGGCTTGCAAACTGCAAAATGCGGCCAGATGTAGTAAGACATCCTGGTATTTTTGGAATACTGCACCTGCCATATTGGGACATTCTGATTCTTTTCCTGGCATACTAAATAGTGTAGTTCTATGGGTATCTGAATGCAGACAAAAAGGAAATAAGAGACAGGGAAGCGCAGAAGATGCAAGGGAAAAAAACATCAACACGAGAGATGAACAGGAGACACAGCTGTGACATGTTCGAATTTCTTTTCGAGTGCACTGGGAATTTACACCTCTGCAGTGTAAATTCAGTATGCTACAGGAGACGGTGATAATGAAGTTCTATGGATTAAATTTAAACCTCGCAGAGAGCCACAAGGAAAAAATCTTCAGAAGAGATTGAAAGAAAAGGCACTGCAAGTAATTCAGCTCTGATGCTACCCATCCTTACAAAATGATTCTTGTTTGAGTCTGCTGCTTAAAGAGACATTGTACTTGAACTCCAGCTCAGGAAACAATAAAAATATAAGACAAAGGGCTTTTTAAGTCACTGTTTACAGACTGAGGCGTAGGAGTCGAAATAAAACAATCTCATGTGGAGTAGAGGTGTGTTTCGAGGGCTCGCATGGCATCTGTGCATATGTGGTCTTTGTTCTCTGCACGTAATACCACGCAACCAATCAGCATCTATTCTGACAACAAGTCTTTCTTTATTTCTTATTCCAGCTTTTCACTTTTAAAAGGATGTGTCACTTTTCTTTGTCTTGTGTGAACTGAACATCTTGAGGATTTGGACTGATAACTTGGGCTTTAGGAACTGAAAACGTTCCTTTCTTTCACATTAATCCAGTCATTTCCAGCCTAGAATCATTCAACTGTTTTCGAAAACTTTAACACAGCATGATCAACGAAATGTGATTACAAATGACAATACTGAAATCCTGCCCATCCCCGTGTCTGTTAATGCAGAATTATAGTGTTGACCTCTTGCTGTGAAAACAGAATTATGTTCCACCTGTTTTGTCTTACGAACAAATGGAAAAATATGAGAAAAAAAATACTGTACAAACTACTCTCTTTTACTTCCCAGCATTCTCCTGTCACCACAATGCACTCGTATAATTATTCAGAAGTCGTGGAAAATTAGTGAAATTAGTAAGATGTTTACATCTCGAAATAGCTCAATTAATCTCACATTAAGCCAGGCATTTCAATTAGATTTCCTGTAATGTGAGTGTGAATGTAACCAGATTATTCTGCCATACTGAAATAGATTTTATTTTGTCAGCCTTGGTGAAATCAACGTGGCTGTTGTCTAAACAGGCATTATACAAACTGAGTTTATTTGACACTCGGGCTCTCATTGTCTTAGAAAACCTTTTGAATGAAAGCACAAGCCCTCTGTTATCGACAGGCTGACATACTGCAGGATGTAGAGCAGCCGGTGAGGGTGAGTTCTGAACATAATAGACATATATTTTGGAAAATTCTCAGACCTTGGATACCGCCTCGATGAATGGAGATGTTATTTTTGTCAAGGTGTGCTTACGCATGTCTGCAGTGACATGCAACACACAAGGGCCAGGAAATTAATCCTAAATGACTATGTCTGTAATTGAATCACAGCTCTCGTTCACAGTGCTATCATTCGCCAATAATGACAAATAATTGTCAAAAGAGGAACTATGTCATTAATGAGTGTGCTCCGTGGAGCCAGGAACCAGAGACCTCTCTTTTCCCTGTGGTTCAGAGATGGTGCCAGAGCTGAACTGTAATGGCCTCCTGTTTGCCTGTCACTAGAGAGGGGAGAGAGGAAGTTGAATTAGATTCCATTTCCCATCCCCTTCATTGTTATTTTTGGTCAAATAACACATTGCTCTTCCACTCACAAGCAGGAGCAAAAAGCAGTTGGTTTGTAATCAATCCTATTGGAAGGGGACTGAGGAGGAGGAGGGGGGTGGCTCGTTCCGTGCCTGCCGCTGTGCACAAAATGGAATAAATGTGACATTAGGGGCACGGGTATCATTACGTTGATGAATTACGGAAGGTATAACGATTATGGAAATTGTCATCGACCAATCATTCATCTCAATTTATTGCAGCTCAGTGCCGCTGTGGCCCGGCAGACAGAAATGTTATCATGTCAATAGTTCTGAGGGCTGTTATCAATGCTTGCTTTGCCCCCACAATGGCAGAGCACCGTTCGTCTTCGTACGCCATCTATCGCAGTCCAGCGCTCAATGGCGAACCCCCTTGATAGTTCGTAAGGTGTAAAGGGAAGTTAATTGAAAAATTGACCGGACACAGTCCTGGAGTGGTCATAGACTGGGAGGAAGACGTAAAGCTGTCAATGAAGGGAACTCAGTTGATTTCAGCTTGTGAAGGAGTTCAGTCCTCAAACTGTTCTATCAATCTCACTGCTGTCAATCCTGAATTAAAACCGGAGTGGAATTCTGTCTAAAAATAAGTTGCAAAGCCATAAAACCATTAGCATAAAACAGCTCTGTCCTTTCTTTTTTTTGTTTGTTTGCTTGTTTACAACAAAAGTGGGATTCCTGATTACATGTCCCAGTTTAGCAGTTAAACGGCTCAACCTACAGCGTGTGGAAAAATTAAAAATCAATCACCAAATTACAACGTCAATACCAAACTACAAATTACGCGCACAACATTAACAACGTTGTTCTGGTAATTATGTCTTGGAAGAGGGAGCAGTTGTAATATAGCAGCGTGCCACAACTCACTGAAGTGACTCCCAGAGAGATCCGTGGAAAGATATTGCTCTGTGCACACCGTCAACAATATCAGGCCACCTCGGGGAGCTTGTTAGTGCTCTGCATGTTTGCAAGTATTATCATAACACACCTACAATAAAGCAAGAGAGACATTTAAGCTCTTTTACTCACATGACACATCACATTCCCCTTGTTGAGAATATATATATATGAATATGATTAAACCCTTGACATTCATAATTTGCAGTGCAGTGGTGAAATTGGTAAGCCTCTGAGACAATAAATCATGGTTATGTCAAATGCGCTCATTAGACTTCAATTTATGAAAATTGTGCAGGATATGAAGATTTGCAAAGGTCCAGACTCAATGAAAGCCTGTGATGGAGCCTCTCTGGAGGCTTTTCTAATCGCTGCAGCAGGAATATCGCAGCGTAATGGAGGACATATCTCTTCATTAGCCCTGTGTTGGAGTACAGTAGCGTTCACTCAGGCTTTGATAAACGCAGTGCTGTTTTCTTACCCTGGCACTTTTAGCACACAAAAGTTGCCTACGTTTAACCAAGTCCTCTTGGAGGAAATGTTATTGCTTATTGCATAAAGGCAATAACCAGCTAGGGAGAGCATAATGGTGTACTTAACTAACATTAGATCAGAATCACTTTTACTTGGACAGCACAAGGAATTTAGGAGTGCAGCTGCTATTGAGGTAAAGCAGGGTTATATTAGAAAATGGCCCTGCGCCTGTTTAAACTTGATATTTTTATTGTCTAAACATCAGCCTTAACCCCTCTGCTGCAATACAAACAAGTTCTGGGATATATTAGATAAAATCTAAGCACAAAATCTAGTACAATGCAGACATCTCTGGCACATCAGTAACCCACTGTTGGGAATCTTCCAGCAGAGAAGCTGTATCATCTTTTGAAAATGGCACTGTTGCATGCGCAAATGTGTTGCTTTACTAGCAGCACATTTACTGTAGGCTATGATATCTTCAGAAACGTTTCACATGAGCTAGTCTCGATCATAGAATAACCAAGGAACTGCACAAAAATTTATTTTTTTTCTTTTTACTGGAAAAGTGGGGGGGCGTCTTCAGTGATTTTTTTTTCCCCTACAGAAAGTACTTCATTTGGCACAATTTTATTGACCTCATGCATTTAATACGCAGCTAAGATCCTCAGATGTGTTATTCTGTCTTTGAACTACCTGCTCTCCCTGGACGTATGAATGAGCGTCATTGTGCAGCTTGACATTTGACTACCTTGCATCTGGTCTTTAGCAACAATGTAGAGAGTGAAGGACACTTTCTTCTATTGAATATAGAAAACCATTACCCAGCTGTCATTGGGTGAGATTACCAGATCACAGATTAACCTTTGGACGGTGGGAGGAAGCCAGAGTACCTGGAGAGAGCCCATGCAGACACAGGGAGAGCTCCACACAGAGGCCCCAGTCGGCCTGGATTCGAACCCATTCGCCCTTCTTGCTGTGAGACATCAGTTAACAGTATGGACTCTGAGGGTCATGTTATAGTCATAGACTGGTTGGAACCACTAGTTGTGGTGTTTTCATTTTAGCATTCATTCATTCATTCATCTTCTGTAACCGCTTGTTCCTGTTGAGGCTCGCGGGGGGATTGGAGCCTATCCCAGCTGTCATCGGGCGGGTGCACTCACATGCACACCTACAGCCAATTTAGAATCACCAATTAACCTAACAAGCATGTCTTTGGACGGTGGGAGGCAGTGGTGGACAGTAACGAAGTAAATTTACTTGAGTATTGTACTTAAGTACAGTTTTTCTTTCGGTATCTGTACTTTACTTGAGTATTATTTTTGGGGGATACTTTTACTTTCACTCCACTACATTTGAAGGACAAATATTGTACTTTTATTACTCCACTACATTTCTGTTGATGCTCTCGTTACTCGCTACTTTTGAGCTTACGTCAGCTGATTGTATTTTTTTAATATTATTATTTTTTTCAAAATTTTGAGAAAATAAACTGTTTCTGCTGATTCGCTGATTCGCTACGTCATGCCATACAGTCCATACAATGCAGGAAGAAACTGGAGAAACACCTGGAGAAACTCCCACCGAGCACCCGCGGCCTTATCTCAAACCCATGTTTGAGATTTTTGCCACAAAAACTGATTCGTTTCAGTTTAAATGTTTGTTGTGTTTACCGCGAACAAATTATATCACGGCCTACAAGAACTCGTCTTCCAACCTGAAAAAGCACGTTGCGGTATGTAAAGTAGCTACTGACGTTAGCTAGCTTAATGTTTGTTAAATTGCTGATGAACATTTTAAACGTAATTGTATAAAGAGAGAGAGAGAGAGAGGCTGTCTGCAAGAGAAAGAGTGAGGCTGTGGATTGTAGAGTGGATTGTATATGACAATGACAATACTTTCCAGTATTTCCTGAGATACTTTTTAAAATACTTTTACTTAAGTATTTTTTAAGCAAATACTTTACTTTACTTAAGAAATATTTTGACTAAGATACTTTTACTTGTATTGGAGTAATATTTGACAAGGAGTATCTGTACTTTTACTCAAGTAGTGAAGGTGTGTACTCTGTCCACCTCTGGTGGGAGGAAGCCGGAGTACCTGGAGAGAACCCACGCAGACACAGGGAGAACATGCAAACTCCACACAAAAAGGCCCAGTCGGCCCATGATTCGAACCTGGGACCTTCTCGCTGTGAGGCATCAGTGCTAACCACCTTACCACTGTGCCGCCCTTCATTATAACAATAATAATATATTTTATTATAACAGAAGTTGTGTAAAGAATGTACATAATAGCTGTTTTTAACCTTCATCATCTTCTAAGTCTGCATAAGTCCTCTTTTAACTTATCATTAGACAAGTAGTTGCTGCGGCACACAGGAGGAAGCTTATTTATCTTAGTTAAAGCAGACTCTTTTTACTGACTCACAGTTCAGACTATTTAGCAATTGGAAAGAAACTGGACAACAAAAAAGTGTAACTTTACTTCATTATATGTCTACAAATCAAGGCAACACAAATGTGTCTAAGAGTTGTTTGAACATAAAGATTGGTTTGAATATTTGGCCAGTAGGATTCATCACTTTGTTTAATTTGGTGTATTATTTCATTAACAAATCATGGTTAACATTTAGATAAACAAAACACTACAATGGAACAATCCTCCGTACCAATCCAGTTAGATATTGTGGGGAAGCTGTTTTCACTTCATTAGCACAAGGATCCGAAGAAAATATGAATACCACAGGGAAGGGCCTTGCTGATACGCAGCTCCTCATCCTCATCCTCACAAATAAATATTAATAATTCAACGCAGTTTTTAACATAAGAGCACAGACCGCAAACATGCTTTAAAAATGCTATCGAATCCCCAGTTTTCAGATGACATACCATCACCATACCAAACTCAACAAATCCCACTTGTTTCTACCGAGATGGAAAGCAAACCAGAGGTGTCTTTTGTGGGGGAGTGTGTTTTCAGATTCAGGACCAATTAAAAAGCGGCCTCTGGTTCCACAAAGCCTTGTTATGCAACAGTTTCTGCGAAGAATTTCTGCAATTGTGAATGCGCAATCATTTAGAGAGCATCTTTTCTTCCTGTCTTAATGGGAGATTTCTGGTTGTTGTTGTCGAAACGAGTGTCCACAGCTCTATGAAAAACGCCCAGCAGTATTTTTAATATCTAAATATATATATATTGTAGTGCCTTGTTTAGTAATGTAAAATATGATACAGGCGCTATTTTGCCAAATAAATATATTCAATAATTTATATAAACTGCAAAGTAACCATGTAGTATTATACATTTTTAATTTTAATGTGCAAAATAACAACAAAAAATATATAAAAAAGTAAAATAGCTTAATGCAACTGCTAGTGGATGGGTTTTAAAAAGTGTGTAATGGTGTTCTGCTCGTAATGCCTCCTGTTTTACAGTTAATTCACCATTAATAGTCTCATATCACTTGAACGGAGGGAAGTAAATTTAATTGTATTTTGATGATAAATTACAAAAAAAGACATGCCTGCTACCATTTGACAAAATTATCCAATGTATATATATAGATGAAACATAGAGCTGCCAAATATACATATTTTTTTACATTTTATTTCAGAGTGACTCCAAGAAATGCGCAGCTTATTGCCTATTTCAGCTTGAAATAGTACTCGGATGGTGGACTTTACTCGTGGAATTGACTTGGACTCAGTTAAGATGGACTTGACACAGTTTCTGTTAAAGCGAGGGAGTTGGATGTGCAGTAATTGCGGAGGGTGCAGGAAGGCACACCACCCTACAGTTAAGGAACAGGCGACACACGGGGTCATCTAAGAACTGAGACGGTCCTGACGTCATTGAAACTCTGTAGGCTATGTCAGCGGAGAAGCAATATCATGGAAGGACAAGGAGAAGCTTTAGTGTCTCCCTGACTTCCAGTAAACCGGTTTGTTCTTAGGTTCTGTGCATATTCATCACTGTCCTCATGCAACTCAGTGCATCCTATGATTGAGGACGCAATAAGCAAAGCATAAAGCACATTACTTTCCATTTTAGAAGTAAAACCAATTTGCTGCAATGTGCCGTAGCCTGACTGGATACTTTGCGTGCAAGCTGGTAAAAATAATAATAATAATAATGACAAATCTGCTCTTTTAAACTTAAACACACAAACAATCGCTCAGGTATTTTCTTGTGTACATTAAATGTGTGAAACAGAGAGAGAGAGAGAGAGAGAGAGAGAGCAGAGCTGAAAAATCTATTTGCCGGTGTTCTTTGGTGGGAAACCACTGATGCAGCTGATAATACGGGCTAATATGTATTGGCCTGACGGATTTATCGGTTTGCATTAGTTATACTACACACGTATCGCCACATCATATGTTGTATCGCCCAAGCGTTTCAGCGACGCCGCTCACATTATCACGTCGGTGGCCCTATTTTTTTTTCTCACTTTTTCAGCAACAACTAAAGTGTTTATTTTGAATAAATAGAGAAAAGACGTGTTTATATTTAGTACTACAGGTCGCGCATGGACAGACAAAGAAAAGCAAGAAACTTTATCAGCAAAATTAGATAGAAAGGTAGAATTGTAGTAACCTCGTTAACAGACAACATCAGCTCTTCTGTGTCTTACAGTAAACTTAAGGTCATTTAGGTCAAACTGATAGGGAGGGGTTTGCGTTGCAAGACACATTGTTCTCAAATAGATCGCATCTCCACTGTATGAGCGTCTCTTTGTAGTTTTCATGTTTTGTCACGTCATTCATTCATTCATTCATTCTACAAAGCAAATCCCTCACTCCAGCTCAAGGTTTCTCTTTTATTCTTGCTCCCCCACAGCATAGTTTGCTCCACTGTGATTTATCTGCCGCTACATACTTTCAAGCGCATTCATACAGATTGATGTAGGACATCGCCACGCGACTCATGAGAAAAAAATAAAATAAAATAAAAATTGGTCTACTGTTTTTGGAGTTAATTAAACAGAAGAAAAGTAGTTTTAGCTTTACATGTTCTGAGAATCGATCAATTCTTCATCAACAAATGTTATTTCTGAGCAATGTAATGAAGAAGTGGAGCAATTAAACGGAAACACAAATAAAGTTTTTGCTCTTTTCCTTCAGTAAGTTATTATTGTAGAAAGAAAGGAGCTGCATTTACCCAGTCTAACCTTCACAGGAATACACTGTAGACAGATTCTTTTTATTCTTGTCACTTCAGTAGTTTGGAAAATGTATTCCAGAGTTGGTTTTGGTTTTATAAACTTATAACGTATAGCGTTACTCTGCATACTTTCTGCCAGATGTCATGGAAGGCCTCAAATCTGACCCTGACAATTACAAAAATGCGATGTACAGTATATGAAATTGGAAGAAAATGAAACAGTCCCTGCCTTCATGTCTACTGCGCCTGTTTATCTGACATCTGTCTGTCTACCTGTGCCCCCTATACCCACAAGACAGAGTATTTTTATCTCTGGATTTTGCTCACTGTTGAGCCTTTAAACTTAACTGAAAGTAGTTCATGAGGTCTTCCACCACCAGTTTTGATTTGCCACAGGTCTCTCGCCTTTAAGGTTGCCCATCCATCCAAATAATTTAGAATGACGCTGAGCCTGTTCGATATTTCAAAATGTGTTTCATTTCACTGTAAGTCCCCTTGTTTTAACCACATATTGAAAAATCTGATCTCTGTTTCTGTTGGCTTGAAGTTTAAAGAGTTGCTCATTTTATTCTAAGAAAAAAAACTCACTCAAAAACACACACACACGCACACACACACACACACACACACATATATATATATATATATATATATATACATATATGTGTGTGTGTATTACCCAGTAATCTAAGAGCTTTTTGTTTGAGACAGCATACTAACGCAATTTTGGTAATTATCTTTCATTTGACTGAAGATGGTTTTGTGAATGTCTGGTTTCTTAGGTTGTCTACTTCCCTCTTTCGACTCGGTGGTGCTATAGCGACCAATCAATAGATGTTCAGAGAGTAGCCTCAGAAGAAAACCAAGGTCCTCCCACCTTGTTTCATAATGTCCTCTGAGGTTTGGAAGCTCTGCAGAGAGGCATCCATCTCTGTCCTCGTTCTCTGTAGGTGACTCTGAAAAATTTTAAGCAGCCCTCTGAATAAATCTGAGATTCATTTGCAAAACACTTTCTTCTTCATTGAAGTGTTATCATTTTTTAAAGTGTCAATATTACGTGGTGCACACTGCTATTTTCCCATTTTCTTTTCCCTCAGATTGAACAGGGAGAAAAAAGTACTTCCCCAAAACCTCACTGTATAACCAAGGGTGAAAGCTGTTTTGTCCCTTTTGGAAGGGATTCATTTCCACATGAAAAGAGAAGTTCTGTCCAATCCCTTTATACATGTCCCTTTAGTTTGCTGAACACAATACTGGACTAACAAAAGCCAATAGCCTTTACAGTGTGGATATAATGCACTGCACACATATAGTGAGCACACCCATTGTTGCATTTGCTTTTTAACAGACATCGGACAAGACAAGACACAGTTCTGAACACATCAGACTCGCTGTCTGACCCCTTGGGGGACAAATTCCTGCATGCATAAGATGAGTAAGGGAGTGTATGCATAATTTGTCAATGTTGCTTTTTTATACTGTCCACAGGTCTCTCTGTCCCCGTGGTGTGGCCCATCTGTTTTCTCGGCTGATACTGTACATATGTAAAAGATACGGGGCTGAAGAGAGATATGGGCTTTTATTCTTTAATGAATGCTATGCTCCTGGGCTTCAATGGTGAAGTTTCTGGTTCATGTTTTGTGTTTTCATGCACGCACCCTGCAAGACATAAGTAGACTGGAGAGCAAATCCAGCAAATAATAAGGTAATATGTTCCTAGTGTGTTGGTACATTTAATTTCAGTGACTATTGCTGACTCGAATCTACGTATGCGACTAAAAAAAGGCACCGCACTACAGGACGTATAAATCAAGCCCCGCGTGTTCACGTTGATAAAACTGTGCCCTGTTTAGAAGCTATCAATCCATAATTTGTCTGTGGGTCATTTGTTTGGCACAAGGCACCTCTTTTATTGAATCTTACATCTCCATCTCATTCAAATAGCAGCTTTAACGGTCTTTTCACTGTGTAAAACGAACTGCGCTTATACTCTTTGAATTTGGATGTTGAAAGTGACTGGCCTCCAATAGAGGGCACAGTTGACTGCACGGACACGCACTGTGTGTGACTGGGGGAGACTAAAGCCTTGCCGAAGGGCTCCTAAATGAAAAAAGAAAAAAGAAAAAAAGGAATACGGAAATCTGAATCAAGGATGAAAACTAAATGCGATTTGTAGTAAAGGAAGGACTTTTGTGAAACAGAATGAAGTATTTACTTTGGTTTAAGAATGTGAAGGACTGTTAATCTATCATTAACCCTCTGGTGTAATGAACTTAAAAGAACCTTCATGTGGATGAAATGTGCGAATATGTTGCTTAGTAACTAACTTCCGTGTACAGTCTCGGTGCAGAAACCCCCAAGAATATTACAGGAGAGGGAGAAAAGTAGTCTGACTTGAAGTAAAGGAAGGAGGGAGGGATATTGGCTTCAGCAGCCCTTATAAGAATTCCTCTCTCCTTTTTATGTCCTTTCTCTCTCACTTTTCTTTTTCTTTCTTTCTTTATTTTTTTTTTTGCATGCCCTTGACTGAAGATTGAATGGCAGAGTTGAAGATAGATTGTTGGGCAGTTGCCTTTCATGCAGATAATGCCATTTGATGGGGAGAAGTTTTTGATGTACTCCGGGTATAATAGAAGAATCAAGCATCGAAGGCTAGGGCTGATTTTTCTTGGAGAAAAGCTGTCCTCAGTGATAACTTCATCACTGCATGTGGTCAGACGTGGGGTAAATTCAGGAAGGGGATTAAAAAAAAATGCCCAGTCAGAACTGCAGTAGTTGGCCCCCCTATTGAGCCGTGGGGCCTGCAGACCATAGTTAGAAGGTCTGTGATCTACCATTGGTATTGTTATTCTTTCTCTCTTCTCTCTCCCTCAGAACCAAAATGCCTCAAAATTCCTTTCTAGTGGGATTAGCGGGCTATTGCTTTTGTAATTAATGAAACTCTGCTTTCCGTGGTATATCCTCTAAATGCTATCATTTGAAGCCTATCAGATAGCGCCTCATATGTTTTCCTAAATCACAAAGCCAATTCAAAGTAAATGCGGTTTTAGACCAGGACTGAGAATGGCTGCGAGGCAAGCTGTACTAATCTCTGTAACTGGAGCTCATCAAGTTTTCACACTTACAAAGTGCTGAAGATCTTCAATTCTGTCTATGCAATCAGCAACTAAAGCCCTATCAAAGCATGCACAGAGCATGCTCATATGCTATTGAATGTTAATGTGAGAGACAAGCGACCAAAACTGTAGATTAGAATGACATTCCTTTCTTTATTTAAGTTTTCTGAATCTGAAAATATGGGTTGAACTTACATTGTACAGATTTATTGATCTAATCGGTTGGAGATGGTTGATGGAAAACAGTATGAATCAGGCTTTACTTGACAGACAGTCAAAAAGCAAACATTTTAATTTGAACACGAAGTCCTTTAGGCCCCGGTGTTTATCTAACAGCTTAATTAACAGCTTGAATAACCCTTAGCTGCAAGTCTTCTGTGAGAAATAACACATTTATTTACATCAGCCTCGGTTCCCTTTGTCAGACTGAAGGTGAGAAATTCAGATTTGTGTGTTGGCCAATTATGGCTGCGCACACGACCATAGGTAAGCTTAATGAACAGCTTCGCAGTACAAAAGAGGAGAAGGGAGAGCAGGCTGAGGGAAATCAGGCAGGTGGGCTGAGTGGAGGCTGTGGCTCAGAGTAAATCCACCTCTGCTGCCTAATGTTGAATTTCTGGGACACGTTTGAAAACTGGAGCTTATTGAATTGGTGGCATCAAACGGATGTAGTCTAAGTTAATATAAGATCATCTACAAAATGTGTTTTTTATTTTTAAATGAAGATGTTGACAGGTGCAGCATGTTGCGCACAGGCTGGAGGTCATAGTTGACCCTCCTCTTTATTTACGGCCTACACCGGTGCTGATAGGCAGACCAGAGGCGAGGCAGAGCAAGGCGACGGGATGCGCAGTTTATCAGCTGACAAGTGCATATCGGACAAAAGAGCAGCAGAGCGGCTGGCGAGCCTCCGCATCATCACCGAGTGAGTTTTCTTTTTCTTTTTTCCCCCCCTAAAACATCCTGCACAGCTGCTTGGAGACAGGAAACGTATAACTGTGTGTTACCTCCTGAAAGGGGACAACTGCATTGTTGGAAGTACATTGGCTGAGCGGAGCCGCCGGGAGGACTGGGAAGATTTGTGAGCAGAGACACGTTTCACACGGAGCTGGCAGCTGAAGCTCGCCGCTTCAAGACGCCACAACGCAGCGAGTCTGCTTCTTTTTTTTGTTGTTGTTGTCGTTCCTCCCGAGCCGTGCGGGTCAGCGCGTAATCGAGCCAAGAGGTTTTCTGTGCAGCGGCGAAAGAAGCGTCTGTGAAGAATTAACACTGTGCCAAATTGGACACGCGGTTATTGTGAGAAAAGGCACCGCTACGCACTCTGCCCACTGCTGCCTGCAAGTTTGGACTAAAGCGCACCGCTGGAAGTTTATGTGCCGCTGCCTCGGACAGGATCGCAGGTCAGTGTGGCGCTAGATATGTTTCCATTTTTCAGTAGCTCTAAATAGATGCGCTCCGCGTAATTTAAATTAACGACGGAATCGCTGGCTCCTGCTCGGTGATGATGTATAATGTGGTCTGTGCGCTCTATTGCAAGATCCCGAGTCCTTTGACAACATGATTAGCCGAAACCTACCGGGCTCGCTCAGCCCCTTCTCCCACACGGTGATAAAAAAGAATTAGATAATACTCTGATGCATACCCTGTGGATTCTTATCACATTTCGCTTTAATGAGTACAACTGCAAGGTGCAGTATGCGTATCTGAACAGACATTTAGGAAATGCCTGTAACCCAAAGTTTAAAAATGAAAAAGATGCAGTTTGTAAAAGTCACCTACAGTGATTTAAAGGGTATCATGTGCTATAATAATCAGCTTTTTTAAGGATCTCTGCAAATGTCCTGTTAGGCAGGAAGGGAAATTAGAAAATATTTAGTTGCGGCTGTGACAAACTATTTTTTAATCAGTTGTGATAGTGTGAACATAATCCCCTTCATAATCTCTGTCTCCTCTCACCTCGCTGTCCTCCTCAGGACCTCTGACCAAGACCTGACACAGTGGGATGGCACAGCTCCAAAAGTGAATTTATCTGTACATAAAATGCTATAATAAAAGCCTGAAAGCCGCACATGTGGTGTAAATCTCCTAGAGAGATAACCCTGTCCATGCACCAATAATTCAAGTGTCATATACACTAAACTGTACCAAATGTGTGGTTTGAGCCTCAGGAGGTGGAGAAACTTCATCAGAGCCTCTTATTGATTTGGACAGTGGCCTCTAGGAAGATGGTGTATTGCACAGCTTTTCAAAGCTTCTTGGGTCACACATGTGTCGACGGAAGCCGCAACTATTTGGGGCTGTGTTTTTCTCTATTCGAAGGAACGGATTGTTGCTCGACAACCAAAAGACGGGTCTGCAATTTTGTAATCTGATTTTATTTTATTTTTTTAAGCGAGCATAACTCTAGGAGCATGAGGAAGTGGCGTTAATTAAACGAAACAGTTTAGACATCAGCTGGGTACATTTCTTCCTTTCATGTCTCTCAGCGATGTAACACAGTGACTTGTCTCAGTGCCTGGCATGAGCCGGAGAAAAGCGCTGATTTGATTTCACTGTGGCATGGATCAGGCTAAACGCAATCTGCAAACACATGCATCTGAGTCCACATGATAGCCCTGGAGGACAAGTGTATCTGCCCAGCTAAATTGATTTATGGCTATTGTCCTGACTGCTGTTGAGGAACTGCAGCAGTTGAGGCCATTTTCTATTTCATATTCCGTCTTTGACAAGGACCAGCTTCGTAAAGTAATGCAGATCGTCACCACTTCAGCCCTCAGTGGTGAATTATGCCCTTTGGAAACCTTGCTGTGCCCCTCTTGCAAATCGCAAGATGAAAACAATGGCATCAATAGATATAAGGTGGCAGGTGGGTTGTGAAAAATAGTTTTGAAGTGATCGATATTTTCATAATCTTTAACCTTTCGGCTGTGCCATGGGCCACATAAGAGCAAGCAGCGGCTTCAAATTACCAGAGAAACAGTCCGTCCTTCTTGTGCCAGGCTGTAAATGCATTACAGTGACACTTATTGGGTGATATTGAACATGTGGTTTTGTAGCAGGGCACCAGAACATGACTACAGCTTGTATTATCTTTTCTTTCCTTTTTTTCCTCTTTTCTTTTTCCAAGGCACTGATGATAATTGAAATTGACTCTCCCGAATAAGCTATAACAATCTCTGCGACTAATGTTCTGGTGACTGTCACAGCATCCTGATAAATGAAGTGTGTTGTGTTTACTCTTCTCAGAAACGCACCTCTCCACGGAGAAAAGCAATAAGCCGCTGTAGTTGTCCAAGGTAGAGTGTGCCATTATGTGGCCGACGATTACACATGTAGCACTGAGATCTTTAGGATTGCTGCTGTGACCCCTTGTTGAGGCTTTAGCCTAATGCCTCGGCATTAAACGTCACTGCCCTTTAAGTCCACTAATCAAAGCAGGTGACTACATTTTGTGATGCAGAAGAGTGCAGGAAATTCTCGAGGTAATCTATTTTTTTTTTTTTCTTTTTAACCACGCTTGGAGCATAAAATCATCTAATTAATTCAGAAATATTAGAAAAACTGTGTACACAACACTGCCACGCCGTGTTCCTATCCTTAAGTAATTTCCCCTTTCATTATTCCTGGGGAGAATTTAATATTCTGTGTGATGAGATCTGCCTCCTTTAGGGATAATGCTAGCTTGAATACTGGCCCTAAACAGTTTTATAGATTGTTAAGGGGCAATCAAGATGACTCCTCTCCGTCTGTAAAAATTACTCCTCCAAGATCTGAGAGATATGGAGGGAGAGTCGATGCTCAGCCCTGCACCTATAATATCGCACCTTATTACTTGTGGATGCCGAAAGTGGCTCAGAGGATGACCTTAGGAATTATAACGTTTGATATGGCAAACAGCATCAGAGCAAACATGTGAAGGTTAATGCAGCCTGACAAACTAGCCACAGTTCCCTGGGCTCGACGGATCGCTTCCATGTCATATTTACTTTACATAATTTGCTGCCCTCTAATCTGTAACTATTAACACACCGCCTGCCTGACTATTGTCTGCTGCACTCTCTTTCACCTGTTTTCTTTCTCGGTACATTTTCCCTTCCCTCCCACGAGAGCAGCCAGACATCATGATAAATAGTTTGCGGGAAAGTAAATCGTGCCATGATGCGTTCTTTCTGCCTTTAGAAATCTAAAGAAAACCGAGCTTTTGCGGTGGCAAGGCCGCCATCAATGGACAGCTTTGCATATTCGCTTTAATGACCCGAAGTCAGAGGATTACTTGGGTTTAGCACAGTGATGTGACACCTACAGCAAAGTTTACCCTATTTAAAATGAAATAAATAAATAAATAAAAAAAAAAGTTGCTTGAGTTTCATGCAAGTTGCCAAATTATTGCTGAAAGTCACCCTAGGATTTGGGAGGGAGGAGATTGCATGCTCTTGAAATGTGCTTAGAGTAGGGATATTTAGTGACAGCACTTGATGCATTACCACTGTGGTCCTTAACTACATTGTATGCTGTACGAGAAAAAAAAAAAAAAGCCATAAAAAAGGTGGTATAAATGTGAGCTGCTTTGGACTGTATATGCTTCATGCAAAATTGCTTTATATAACAGATTTGTTTTTTTCCCTCCAGTTCATAAATGTTTAATCAAATTAAAATATGGATGTCTGAAAGCGCTTGAAACAGCTAAGAATATAAATGGAGTTTTATATTAAGCTAAAGATAGATTTACTTAGTCTTGACTATCTGCTCGGTATAATGTGAAACCTGCCATTTTATTCTGATTGGAAAGGAGAGAGGAATGTTCTCAAGGGAATAGCTGGTGTACCTGTCTCACGGTTTTTGCAGGGAGACTGATTGACCTGATGTTTTGTGCACAACGTAAACTAACTCTGCATCTTGCAGCGCGCATATGTGCAAATGCATCGGGGCTGTTGATTATGTGCGTAGGTGTCTCGCAAACAAAACGGCCGAGCCGGTAATTGTTTGTGAGGACGAAGAAGCCGTCTCTCGTCCGCGTCGCTTAAAATCAAGAAAAGCGAATATCCGAGCGTGACAGCTCGTGGTTTTTGTTTTGAGCTCTCTGGCCAAAGGAGGCTGAGATGAAAGCCACCTGCGATTAGCCACAGGATGCTGTCCTGCTGGTCCAGCTCTGGGAGCAGCACCACTTCACGCGGTTGTAACCTACAGATTAACATTTATGGCTCAGCATGCTCTGCTGGACTTTCTGGGTCAAGACCAAGTGGCAAGATTGAGGAGTGGGCTTGACTTTGTAACAGTACAACTCTCTCTGCATGCTCTGCGCTGAGCATGGTGAGGAGAGCCAAACAGAAACATGCTTAGCTTTGTTATAGGGAGAATAAAATAGAAATGCATTGTGCGGTCTCCTCGTAAAAATTGCCTTGAGTGAATACCTGTGCTGTTCCTCATGAAATGAAGACATTATATTCAAAGGTGCTGAATGTGATGATAGGACTTGCTCCATATTTACAGGTTATTGTATGGCAAACGCTATAGTGGACTCTGTGTATTTATTGTCCGGCTCATATTAAAATGTTGATGCAACATTATTTTTTTTTAATTTAGAACATGACTCCCCTTCACAGTTCTTTAAGTTGCCAAAATTCTGAAGACAAATTTCTTTTGCTGTTTTGCGCTATGTGCACAAAGCAATATTAGGCCTGGAGGAGGTTTCCTAGAATAGCTTTCGACCTGCCAAGGGCCTCAGGTCTGGTCTTTTGTGGCCCTTGGACAGCCCAGTGGGAAGTTGGGCGTCAGCTATGCTTGTCGATGGAGCCGCTTGATGGCCTCAATAATTCAGTTGACGCGACCTCTGTGATGCTGAAAGCCTCAGGTCTGGCGGGTGACGAAGAGCGATGATGGGGACAAGGCGGAGGCGCTGGTTCATGTGGGAACCCAGCCAGTAACACGTTCTGGCTTTTTTTCTTTTTTTTTTTTTATAGTCAGCAGGGTGAAGAAGAAGAAGAAAATATTGAATATCAGACCATTGAAGAGTGTAAAACCGGTGCCTCGGAGTCAGTGTAATGGTATGCAGGTCAGCAGTCTTTGACTTCAAGCGGGGATGTGTATTCAGAAGTCGGCTTTAGCCAATCGCTACGGGCCAGACTTTTCAAATTTCACCCCTGGAAGTAGAGAAACCAATGCAATGTGGTGAATTTTTAGATTGATGTTTCTTTTATAAGGCCTGCAGTCTTTCAGTATTCAGATAGTGTGCCATTATGACCTACATACGCCTTAAAACGCTGACAACTACTGAATAAAAGCCTCCAATTTCTTTATGTATTGTGTGGAACCATATACCTTAAGAGGAAACACACTCAATAGATTATTCTCAGTTAAGTGTAAGGTGTTCTTGCATTTTATTTTATTTTTTCTAATTCATGCTGTTGAATGGATTCATGTTGAGTAAGTTCTGCTGATATGTAACAGTTATGTCAAAGTCTCTGTTTGGTCAGATTTGATATTTTCCAGCAGTCGCAGCAGCACTGGAGTGTTGCATTCCCATTGCAGTATATTCACCGCTGAAGCTTCCCCCTCATACTCTTCAGTCGTCTGCCACTGTTATATGATTGCTGTGTATATTCCATCTCCCCCAGCACATTCTAAAAGAGGGAGGGTTAGTTTGTTGTACAATCATGTGAGATGCATTTGAATGACACCCAATGTCAGCACTTTAGAATACCTCTCTGCATTTGAATTTTTATCTGGTAGCCAGGTTTGTATGCTCCCAGCATTTCAAATGTGTCTTGAGTAATGATTTTCAGCCACTGTCTGTGTGCTCTGTTGATGGACTACAGTACTTCTGCAGATATCCGGATTAGACCATCAAGCATGACTGATATTTGACTGAGTATCGGTAATTAAAAAGGCACCGGCGTCTAAATAAATAAGATGTCTGCCATAATTCTTTTATTTCCCAGCATCATTCAAGGTCTCCGACACAATTTCTTTTGTTTACCAGATATCTTGAGGACTGATATAGTTTGAATTTTCTTCCTTCAATCACCCTCTGAGGCGTTGTGATTGCTCCGTCGCTTCATTACAATGCAGCTGCGGTATCGCTACAATTTAATTTATTTCTGTAACAACGGCTCGATCATGGATTTGTCTGTAAACTGCCACAGGTCTGTGGAGTTGAATTTGTTTTGCACGGCGTGGAGTCAGTTCGCTGTGAGTAAGCATTAGATGACAACTGTCTCAATTAAGCGAATGTACATGAACATCATTACTTCCATAGATCCCCAGTTTGAAATAACACGGCAGTGATACCAAATTGAGAGAAGAGCAAACACTGTCCTATTGAATTAAGCCCGCCTGGTGTAATTGGGTGTGTGATATGGAAGGGAGCACCTATTTTGATAAGAGCTGGGCTTGGTATTGTAGCTTCGGATACAGATAAACGCTGTACCCTGTATGTATGAATTCACTGAATAACCTGTCATTACCATTTGAGATACAGGCGAACACTGCAGAAGAAACGTGATAAAGCCCTCCTTTTTTATATTCCAATTTTCCACACCTGGCAATTATATTTAAAAAAAAAAAAGAATGAATTTGGCTGTGCTTGCGATTTTCCCACTAAAGATTCAATGAATATATAACTCACACAAGTCACTGGTGAGGGGTTATTTGGAGGATTTGTAAACATCCCTGCTCGGCTTATTATGTTGTATCCTGGGAGTGGTGGCACATGCGTTTTTATGTATTATTTAATTCATAGATTTAATAAAAAGTAAAATAAAAAAAAAAGCAAACAATAAAATGGTTGGGGTTAGACGGTGACCGCTACGATTTACCACAGACGTGCAAGAAACAATATGGACATAAAACACTCTGCTTTTTTATTATTGTTGTTATTAGTGTTTTATAGTCACAGTAGCTTTGTTTGTCTTTTTAATGCGCTGCAGCTATGAGAAATGAAGCCGCGAGCTCCTTGTGCATGGAATAATCTGAAGTGGCTGTATCAGAGATTTGCATCACTTTGCCATATTCCAGTTGTGAATATTCTGCATCATTGTCTAAGACAAGAGGATGAGCGCAGAGCAGGATTTCATCATCTTTCCAGAGAGTCTCACTGAGTGCAGCAAGCTCATTCGTCACCACAAGTATGCTAAGGATATAGCTGCCACTAAAATTTAATTGCCGGTAAATGCTGTCATAATTTTATTTGCTATTTTTTCCCCCCCTCTCCCTCGCTTTCTTTCCTTTAGCCTGGCTTTCAAGAAATGTAACTTTGGATATGCCACAGTGTCGTGGAAAGTTGGCGCTGTTTTATCAGATGCCCCCCAAAACTCACACGTCGGAGGTTCAGCTAATGAAGTGAATTGATATTCTTGATTGTGATGTGTGTATTTTTAGGTAATAGCGCCACACTTCATGTTGCAGCGAGGGATTTAGGCACTGAGCCTCAAAAAGAAAGAACACAATCTGGTTCAGATGGCATCCAGAATTCACAGAGTCTGGGCATCGTGCTGCAGACAAACATTTCTGTGTCTCCAAAATCACTGGTGTCAGGGGGAAACAGGCAGCATCTGATGGAACACTGCCCTGGTTCTCCCTCTCCCCTTCTCCAAGTGCCGGGAGGCACAAAAAAAAAGAACTGAAGAGAAACTGAAAGAAGAGTGTGAGAGAGAGGAGCGTCATGGAGGAAAGGGAGAGAGCCTCGACAAGATGAATTATGCAAAGCTGTCAGAGGCGGCTATTGTTGGAGGTGCTGGCTGTGTTAAAGGGAGCCAGCCCTGATCTCCACAAGCTCCATCAACTACTCTCACCGCTCCCCATGGCTGAGAGCCGTCTGATCTGTGCTCCGGCAAATGGCCAACAACAAGACGAGGGAGGGGTGGGGTAGGGAGGGACTGGCCAGTCCGCTTGGTGACAGGTGAATTGTCTTGGAGGGACACGGCGGCAACGACAAGTACGCTCTTTATTACCATTATTTACGGAGGTCACCAACAGGGAGATCTGAGCTGATATGTACAGCCGCCCTGTGGAAATATAATTACTGAACAAAGGCTTATAGTGAATAGTTGCCATTTCAGCATTCTGGTCAGCAGTGGCTTGTTTTTTCAAATTGCTTTGTATGCTTAAGCCAGAAATGAGTGCCTGCTCACTTGTAAGCAGGTGTATTTGTTCATTAGTGCAATTTTGCATACAACTTCTTATCAGATCCAAGACATCTTAGAGATACAAATCATTGTTTTTTTTAAAAAATGAATCCCTGAATCCTAATTTCCTGAAGGCTGTTGAGAAGGTGCGTCAAGCAAATGTTTGGTCTGCAAATTGCTTTAAAGAAAAAATGAGTTAAAGAGGTGCTGGACCTCTACCCAGATGGTGTCGCTGTTGTTACTGTTAAGTCGATTAGAGACACTGAAGCCACTTTCATTACGATGTGCTGTGCTTTGATGTACACATATTTAAATAATGACCCAAAGGCTGCTTACACCAGTGTAGCATGTGCCCCGGATCCTGCACCATGCTATTTTTTCTTAGCTTGTCTTTCTTTTCTTTCTATGGCACTTTGATAGTAGAGAAACCATCGTTGGTGCCACCATTGCCAGACACTATCGCAATATAGAAATAGTCTTATAACCAACCCGGCGTGATGATTTGCTGGATAAGCTATGCAGACTGTGCGGGGACCAGGCCTCCAGGCTGCAGTGTCTTTGGCAGCTGGGGTAAAGTGGACATCCTGAGGAGTGTGTAAGGAATCAAAGACATGGCAGAAAGGGCAGGGGGCCACGCTAGTCTAAAAATAAGCCTTTTTTAAAGTTATTGTTTTAGGGCTTTTTGTGCATTTATTTGATAGTTGAGAAAGACGGGAAGTAATGGGGTAAGAGAAAGGTTCCCCATGCCCAAGGATGACATGCAACAAAGGGCATGTCATCCTTGGGCATGGGGAGCCTGCTCCTCTCTCTCAGGGCAGTCCTCTCTTCCTGGGCTGATGGCAGACTAGATAGCTAGACGCTATCGCATTTTGTGGTCCAAACTCCTCCTCCTCCCCTTCCCAAACATCTACATTACATGCTGGCCTGTTTAACATGCTTCTCCATGTTCTCTAAATAGCTTTATTTTAGAATGCCGTAAGCTGTTATTTATTTTAAAAACTCTTCTAAATTGGGTCCATAAAGGCCCTGTAGACATATTTCATCAATTACACCATCACTATAAATATTGGTTTCCTGCTTGAACAAAATATTTTCTGATGAGTAAAAACAGTTTTTGGTATTTTATTAGAAAATTAGAAAATTCTTTTTTTTTTCGGTCCAATGACAGTCGGTTTGGCCGTCAATCATATCCAATTAAACCAGCACACCACAGTCCTGGTGAGGCAGACTAATGGGACTTGTGTCAGTGTCAAACTCTTACATAATTATTCTTAAAGATACACTCTATATTTTAATTGTTCCTTAAATAGTCCAAAGTATTTATACTGGGATGTGTTTTTTATCATCCCGAAATCCATTCGGTGAATGCTCACGGTGAATAAGAAGGAACTACACATCAAGTGGAATTTGTCCTTGAGGAATGTTACCGCTTAATTTTCTGTCAATACTCGAATCAGTTAATTCATTAATAGTTTCAGTGCTAATCGGTTGACTAATCGATTCGATGTTGCTAAGAAATTTGCTCTCCATTTTTAGCAATCCCTGTTTGAAGCATCAAAAAATATCCATTGGTGCTTTTGATGAAAAATATACTGAACTCATTTGCTTATTTAGTACATTTTTATATAAGGAACACATTGGTTGGTAGGACATCTTTAAAAAAAGCTAGCTCTCTGGTCATCCCTTCCAAATCCCAAGTTGGAAGCATAAAACAAGATTTTCTCGTTTTTTGATGAATAACATCCGGACATGAAACAAGTAAATCTCACTTAGACCCTTGAAACCTCTCCAGCTACCCTGAAGAGCCAATTGACTTGGACTCTTTCCTCCACACCATATTATACAGATGGTTTATGGTTTATGCTTCAAAGAAGAGCAGAGGTGTAGGACAGTACCAGGCATCGAGGGGACAGTACTCAACTGGCATGGGAGCCGTCGGGACGTGCGAGGAGCTGCGCCGTGTAGATCATGAACTGTCTTTTTCCCTGCCTCACTGGCTCGCGAGAGGACCTCTGTGTGACACTAATTTTGCAGTGTCGACTGTTCCACTGAGTGGTCATGGGTGACTGACTGTCCTGATTCAACTGCGTGATCAAAGGTAAAGGGGAATAGAGAAGTGAACGATACAGGAAAAAAATAAATAAAAAATTACTGACAAATTCGAGATGAACTCCAAAAAAAATTCTCTTCTCACTTAATCACACACATCTTCACTTCACTGTGCTTTTGTCCCTTCGTACAGATTGGTGTGCACTTGTGTGTAATCTCAGGAGGGTAACTAGAGGGAGATTTTGCATAATCAAGGCAAGACAGACTGGCTTTTATTCTTTGCTGCTGAACGTAGTCTGTTCATACTGTACTGTAGTTAAAACCTTTGAAACTTAAAGCCTGCTGAAACACAATAGAATTCCCTTAAGAGCCCCTCTGACCTTTTGCACATAATTTAAACCACCATGAATGTCTTTCCTGTATCCCGATAGTGCCCCCATGTGCAGTGCCTGTATACAAGCAGCAGACACCTGGATGAGCTGTGAAAAAGATGGCATCTTCGGGTCCTCCCGAGTAATAGGGGGATGTTTATAGACGGACATGGCTGGTCACTCAAGGGCTTATAGCTGATTAGAATACAAATCTAATTCCTCCTATAGTGCAGGCTTGCGGCTCAGTCGGCAGGACTTGTAGCATTAGCTGTTTTTCAGACGGTGAATCTCTTTACAAGTCTATAAAGAAGAAGGGGATCGTAATCAGGGAGGCTTCTGGGCGTGTCTGCTTGAACTCATCCCGTGCATTAATCTGCCAATCTGGACGGGTGTGTACAATTTCCTGAAAGTGATGAGCTGTGAGTGAGATGGCCTGTGGCATCATAAAACAAGTGCGTGGGGTGTAGTGTTGAGACTTGAGTGTCAGGGTTACAAGAGTGTGTGTCACTGATTGCATCTCAGCCCATTGGGAAAACAGAATGATATCAAGCAACTCTGAGAAAAGGGGAGGGGGGGAATAAGTTTAAGAGGCCGAGAACAGCTCACAATTTTCATTATCCCGGCATCCTGTACCCTCTGTTTTTTTTTTTTTATTATTATTTATTTTTTTTATTTTGAAAGTCTCTCTCCGGGGCTGGTGCTATCTTGCAGCGCGACACTATGCTATTCTTCCTTCATTGGAAGGTTTTGATGCTTGATGTGAAACGAAGTAGATCTCATTTGGGGAAAGAAGGAGTCTGATACTCAAGTCTTACAGCTCAGCCAAGAGAGAAATGAAATTGTGGTAGTGGCTTGTGTGACTGTGTGTGTCAGGAGGCAGTGAAAATGGCTGGTAATAAACACTTCTGACACACCACGGCTCCCATCCACATTCCACTCAAGGTTTTTTTTTTTTTTTTTTTGCAGATTAGTCACATTTTCACCCCCCTTGTCCACATTTTAGAATACGGCAAGGGAGTCTTCTTTGAGTTTGAGGATTTTAAACACTGAGACATATATATATATACTCGTTCCATACATTCAGAGAGGATGGGACACAAAGCCGGGTCATGGTGCTTTAACGGTCATGGCTTGGTAAATCAAAAAGCAGGTTTGAATTTTTTAATTGCTTTTTTTAAGTGTAAAATACTGCACAAGGTCAACTTGTATTACATGTAACTGCCAACACTGTGCGTAAGGACAATTTTGTTAGAATGTAAATCCAATAAAAACTGGTCACAGTTCAGTTTCTGTACACTGCAACGAGACCAGACTGCGGTTTTTAAATGTACACTTTATTTTTGTGGTTTTAGCATGGAAATAAAATGTTGTTCGCTTTTATTATAGTAGTAGTGGCACAAATCTCAGTGATTGAAATACTAAAACCAAACCAATCTGCCTGAATAGATACTAATATAGATTAGTAGGATCAGAATATGTTTCACAGTTTGGATGAACTAACTAACCCTTTAATTTTCCTCTCCTAAATGCCACTGGCTGATACACTAAAAATATAAATATGCATTTTACATTAGAAATGTGCTACTCAGCGTCTTATCGCTGCTGTTTTTGGCTCCAGATGTAGAATTCTGCCAAAGGTGCAGATATGTTTCCTCCTCCTTATACCTCTGCTGGTATCTCTTGCCACGCAGGAAGTTTTTGTTTTCAGGTTCTGTGAGCTCACAATGAATAATTTTCATTGCAGCTACTTTCAACCGAATAAATAGTTCTTGAAAAAAATAAAAATAAATGCCGCTTGCCTGTTTTGTGGATTAATCAGAGTAAGAAATATACCGGTCTGGAAACCACATTTGTGTGTTCAGTGCTACGAGCACTGCAGCTGAGGTTCCTCCGTTAAATCCATTTTAGTGATGTAGGTGCAGAAATGTAGGACAGATATATGAAAAAACTTGAGCTCTAACTATATATATGTACACCACTAGAAGCCAGAGTTTCGACCTGTTATTTTATTTACTCATCTGTCACATTCTGGTAAATTAAAAACTTAAATACCGTGAGTATTCATTTTTAATATTAGTATGTCATCTCGTGTAATTATTGCTCCTCTGTGTATTTGGACTAACAGATTAAACAGACTTCTAATTTTCTAGGAGTTACAATTTAAATAAAAAGTGCAAGAACTATTATAAAGTCACAGGCTTGTATGATGTGTAATTAAATGATTTATCCGTCATGAAACCAGACACTTGACAAAACTCTTCCACTCAAAAAAAACTTTTATTATGAAAAACCACCACTATTTATTTATTTACTTATTTGCAAACTACCCTCGCTTGTTGAGAAACTTTTAAAATGAAATACACTGAAGATGAACTTGATTTTGAAGGCTGAAACGGCCACAAAAGTAAAGAGGGGAGCTTTTAAGAGGGGAAGTTGTCGATGTAAGAGTTCACGGGTGAGGTTTCAAGGGTGGGGAGGTAGCGTTGGGGGGTGGGGCAGTGAGAAGGGGATAAGTGTGTGCTTTTGAAGATGAAGCAGATGGATTAGTGTTATCTGAGCCCCTTGCTTCCTTTCCTCATCTCTCTTTTCCAGGTAGAGTGGGTGGAAGGCTGAATGGACTGAAGAAGTGACCGACAGAAGTTGAGACGTGGGGAGGAGGGTTCCGGGGGGGGAAATCGGTTACAGGACGAAAATCACAGTCGCAGGAGCAGAAGGAAGAGGGGGGGGGGGTTGAAAAAAAAGAGTGAAATAATCCAGTGGCGAGTGTCTCAGGAGAGTGTCGGTGGAGAAGGGGAGGGAGTTGGATAAACAGCATGCAGGCAGCATGGAAAGGGTGAGGGAGCAGCGGCCTTTCTGCTCGCTGTCCAAGAGCCAGAGGGACAGAGAGAGAGACTGTGAGAGAGACAAGGATCGGGAGCGCCGATACACTGCCTCCTCGGCTGACCGGGACGAGGGACCCTGCCGCGTGCCCACTCAGAAGTCCTACAGCTCCAGCGAGACGCTTCAGGCCTTCGACCATGACCCTTCACGAATGCTGTTCGGCGGCAGAGTCAAGGAGATGGTCCACAAGGAAGGCGTGGAGTACGCCAGGCCAGGTTAGCAAGAACAAATGTTTCCTCCAGTTATCCTACTTTAGGATATTTCAATGTCATTAGCTGATGCTCAGATAGAGGGGTGAGTAGTGAGTCATGCCATAGATGAGTAAAAAACTGTTATATTTAAAGACCTGAATATATTTCATGATTGTGAATACAAAAAATATATAAATTGCAGTTAAAAATATCTGTTAATTTAGAAATTACAAATTAATAGTTATTAATAATTATTTTCCTAAGTCTGAAAAAGAAACTGCCAATAAATGTGAGAATTCAGTTTGTTGGACTCAAGTAAATACCCAGACGCCAGAAACCCTTACATCCATTTTCATTTGCAGATATTTTTATTTATTTTTTTTTAACTGTGGGAGACTTTATCAGTAAATGAGCATGGATGCAGGGATTTTGTTGTTTGTTTGTTTGTTTATCAAATTTTAACATCTCACAGTTTTATCTTCCACTTTATCTGTGCAATCTTGACGAGAAATAACAATCCCTCGCCGGCATGCTAGACAGTGGTAAACACAATTAAAGGATATCAAACAAATGCATAATTTAGTTGTCCTAAACTTTCTGAGAAAATTCGTAGTGGGTTTGATGCAGTGAGCTAAACTGACCTTATAAAATGTTCATACCCTGTTGGACTATGTTAAAATAATAAGGAAAAATGCTCAGTAAGTAGCCCCTCCCTTTAATTGGCCATTAGAAACTGCTCTAATTTGCGTAATTAAAAAGTTTGAGCAGTTTGTTCTGTTTTATGGCACTCCATAGGCTCATAAGATTGCAATCAGAAAATCTAGCCATTACTCCCTTACATTTTCTCGGTGCTAATTGGTGTCCGTTTTGGAATTAATGGGATTATGATGAAGTTGTGGGAAGAAAACTAGTTTTCTTTCTTTTTTTTAAATCCAGACATTTAGCGTTAACGAGCATTTCTCAAATCATCACAGTAGATGTCAGATTTAATGTCGTGCCAGGAAATACAAAAAAAAAAAAGGAAAAAAAAGCATATTTTGTGTCTATCAGCACACCGTATATGCTCATTGTGCTCTGTGTATGGTGTGTGTAATGGCCATTTAAAATGCTCGGCAAGGCAGTGTGGAAAATGTATTTATTTAATTTAACTTATCAGACAATTTAAATATTTCAGAAGTTGTACAAAGTGATGCTACATAAGAAATTGGACTTTTTTTCACCTGTAATTTGCATGGAAAAATAAATGTCCATAGAGTATCATAAACATCACTAAAACTGTGTAGCATTTTTGTGTATTTATTGCACCGTCTTGTTAGACCTTGAAATGGTAAAAACAATATTAGAGATTAAATACCATAACCCAAAATAAAAATACATTAAATAGACCCTCATATATTAGTAGTAATGAACACATGAATAAATATATTCGATGTAGACTTATTGACATATTTACTCATTAATTCAAGGACTTCTTGGGGAGTTCAGCATAGGGCATTTTTCTTTACTGGCAACATGCCTGCGTCCTTTAAAAAAATAATATTTTTCCAGATGCTGCAGTGTCTTTGAAGGCATCTCAAGTTATTATTTTATCTCCAATGAGCACAGATTCAAGTAATTCCAAATGAAGCAGACACAAATTCATGGTATGTTTATAATTTATTATGAAAAAGACACTTTTCTAAAATAATTAAGAAATAATAAATTAATTATAGCATCTTTAATTCAATTTTTTATGTGGTTGAATTTTTTTTTTAATATGCAGTATATAGATTGAGAGGCTGTGTGATTTGGTTCAGTTTTGATAAGTGTTAAGCAGCTTGGGATGATGTTGTTTAAGCTTTTATTTAGCAATTACCCCTTCCATTGTCACCCTGCCCTCAGACTAAGTGTTTTTTTCTTAAGTAGCCCTGCTCTTGGCTATTAACCACGTTGTTGCTTGGTTTGTTAATTTTACTGCATCTGTCATTCGCAGGGCAGACATTTTCGCTGAGGCAACTTGGGATTTGTGAGCCATCGGCTCGCAGAGGGTTGGCTCTCTGCCCCGAGACTGGCCTCTCCCACCCACTCAGCAGCTACTCCAGAGGACCGGTCGCCACAGAAAACCATGAACCTGTATCACCGGAACGTACCATGACTCTTTGGGGAACGGGGGCAAAATCTGGGCAGAATTCATGCCTTTCCAGTCGTTCCAACTCAGCGCTCACACTCACTGACACGGAAATGGACAATAAATCGGACAATGAGATGGGTGAGTAGGGCACACTTTTCGTTCTTTTAACTCAAATCGCTTATTTATTTGCGGCTCATGCTTCCAGTGCTTTTTAAAGGGGTGAAATCAGTATGTGAAAGGGGGAAAAAGGAGGTTGGATTATGGTTTGTGCTGGAGACAAGATCCTGATTGGTGGAAGGCAGTGGAAGCGCGATTGGCGGGGCTAGTATCTGGAGAGGCATTTGCAGCTGTCTTTGTTTGGATCAAAGGCGTGATTCTTTGCTGCATGCAGAAAAGAATTTGGCCTTCAGATTGAGTAGTTGCTGGTCACCTGGTCCTTCTCCACGGGGAGCAAGAGAAGTTTGATAAAGTTTCCCCATGGGCTAGCGTATAATCAAAGATAGCTTTGTGCGCCTCAGTCTGAGATTTTGCTTAGAATTCTGCAGTGGTTGACTGGGCATACATAATGGCTGATTAAATGGGCACAATGGTTTGAAGTGCAAATTTGAATGCTGGAAACCTGAGATGGCGGATTGAGGATCTCTGTTTGAAGAGGGCAAATCCTTGTTGCGTCAAATGGAGGCGATAACTATAAGATGGCTATATAGCTGTATTGTTATAAAAACTTCTACTGTTTTTACATTTTACTCTTCGCCCGGTTTGTTTTTTTACCATTACTCCTCGAAAGGTTGGTTTGCGGTTCTCAAAATCATTCCTGTCAAACCTACGTCGGGTTTTCAGCAACCTACTGACGCAATGCATTGCATCTGTTCTGCTCGGAGTCGACCTGTCATTAAATTTATCGTCTCGGCTGCATATATTTTGGTGTAAATCTTTAAAATGTATTTTCTGAAGTTGGTGCTCTGAAAGTGCCCCAGACATTGTACATCATTCATCATCATTATGGTGGGAGCCATGGCTATTATAACAAATGCAATGTAAAGCTCTAATTATTTTAAGAAACCGATGGCCTCAAAGAGTGGCAGGCGGTTTAAATAATTAGGGTTGATTACACTTCCCTGGCAAGAACATTAAAGAGAGGGTAAAAAGGAAAATGTCTTGTGTTCATGTGCTATCAATTTTTATACTGAAAACATTGGCCACCGTCTGACATTTGAGACAAGTCATTTTCTTAATGGCAGTATTCATCATAGTGAGCTTGTCTCCGGGGGGGAGCCGAGTAAGTCTTTTACCTTTTCAAAATGCCATCAGAATTCAAATCCACGTATTTGTTCCAGTATCTGGCCTTTGCTACGGCCATATGCACTGTGTATACATTTACGAGTCACTAAAAGCTCAGTGCCAACATCAGAGGTGCCCGTAAACATAGTCCTTAGCTCTGCACTCCAGTCATATTTGTTGATGTGTCTGCCAAGAATGAAACCATATCACCAGCCATCGCTTTATTCTACGAGACGACACAGACTCTAGCTTCTCTTGGGCTTTCATTGCACCTGCCCTCCGACACTTAAACTGCATGAGCACACACACTCATTCACACACCACAGCACGCCCCTTTGGCATACCCCCTCTGGAGCTGCTTTTGGGAGCGCCTCAAGAAGTCGCTCCTGATTGGCTGTACTTTGTACAACGTCCCACTGAGACTCAAAGTAACTCACTATTGCCTCAATTAGTTTCATTATAGGGAAAATAAACACTTTGTCTGCTTTATCCCAGGTGCCATACCTTTCAGATGCTGCAAAAATCTAAATTTGTTTTTGAGAGTAAATGTATAGCTCTGTCTGTTCTTATTACTGCACACGTTATTTTGTGATGTCATTTAAAATTTGAACTATTTTTGGAGCTGACGTCCTTTAAATTTTGAGCCAGAGCAAAGAAAAACCTCGCCTCTGCTCCACCTCTATAGATCTTGGTCCCTTTTTTTTTTTTTTTTGTCAAGAGGCATTGCACTTTTGACTTTCACTATTTAATGAAGCAGCTAAGAGAAATGACCCATCCTAAGGTTTCCATCAAGTGAATATGCATGCAGAAGCTCCGACAAGGGGCCGTTCAGCCCCACTTATTCATAAATGAACTCAATATTTCATTCTAATTCGCTCTGTTCTACAGAGTGTTCGACACAGGCAAGTACCAAAAGCCTCGGCACATGCACAGAACGCGGCATCTGCGAACGCTAACCTCTGTGATAGAGAGGTCCACCTTTTGAAAATGGAGCCGGAGCGGCCGTGAGTGGTCATGCTGTCGGTGCACAGCTTTTAATGGTCCACTTGGGACCACACATTGAACAAGGGCGATTGTTTTGTGAAGTGATGCTTTTGCATTTTTGCAAAGAACATTTAACTGTACTATATTTCTGAAAGAGAGGATAAACCCAGAAAAACTGCTGTTAGTTGGGTTATGTGTGCAGTAGCTAATGACATTATATACTTCTTTTGCTTTATAACAGCTTTATAGTTTTTTTTAAGTCATGCCACAATTTACATTATAGTGCCCTCTAACAAGTCATAATTGATTATTTATGAAGTGAAATTTTTATTTTTTTATTTTTTATTGATGAGTAGTAAGAAAGGGGAAAAATCTGCCAAGTGTTTTAGATTGATTTTACACTTAAGACAATCCCGAGCTGCCCATAGAATCCCTCGAAAAGAAAACTGATCGATTAAAGCAGTCGTTTGATTGATTTTGTAGTTGTACAATGACCATGTGATCTTGAGCAGCCCTTGCCTATCTGGAGTAGATGACACCATCTTGTTTAGATGTCTATATATATATATATATATATATATATATATAATTTAATATCTATCGTTCCCTGTACTTGACAGCGATGAGTTTGCCATGGACAAACACACCTGCACATAAACACATAATAGAAACACACATGTTCATGCTCACGTATCGTCTCATTTTACATTAGGGCGGTGACATCTACCAGCTGTAAAGTGTTGGAACTTCGTGTCTGTGGGGATCATAACTCAGCTATGAGTGGCAACATGGTTAAAAAAAAAAAAAAGACATGTTTGCACTCAGCAGTTGAAGTGAGGCAAAATGGAGCTTTAAATGCAGAACTGTAAGCATTTTCCATTTGAATTTTATAAAAGCACGACGATTAGGAGGGAAATAATTACATCCAGCTAAAGCCCCATTTCCACAGCTATGGTATTAGATGGAAACTTAATGTAATAAAATAATTTCAGCTGCATAGAGTCATAAAAATGATTGGAATCACTGGAGCCATTTTTTTTTTTTTTTTTTTTTAAATATAATTTATCCCAGTAAATATTACTGAGAATATGTATTTAAAATACCCCTGTAATGTCTATTCAAACACTAATTGCTTTCATTTGGTGACCTTAATTGTGCTGGAAATTGTATATCTTTCAAATTTCAGAACTACGTGTTTAAATGGGTCATTTCATTTTTTTTTTTTTTTTTTTTTAAACGTATCTTTATTACTTTTTCAATTTATACAGGAAAGGCTTTGTACAAAAGCATAAAAGTGCCTTATACTACATAGAACATGGTGAACAGACAAACAAACAACCACAGCAACAACAAAAACCCACACTGTGAAAGAAAGAATAAATAAATAATAATGATAATAATTACCAAAAATAAAATAAAAAAAAAAAAAAAGGGGGTGGAGAACCAAAACAAAGCAAAATCATACAACAACATTAAAGGTCAAATTTGTTCATGAGTTAAAGGGATACGTAAGCAGATATTCAGGTATTACAGCATTACTATGGTGTTTGGTTGATTTCACAACTTAAGTGTGGCTCCCTCTAGGGATGTCCGACCAGATAAGTCCATAAAGGCCCTTCTGTAGAGTCTGCGCACTCTCCAAACCGATATAGTCTAAAAATGGATTCCAAGTTTTGTAAAATAACAGAGGCTTGTCCCTAAGCCAGTAGGTCATTGCTTCCAGGGGAATAAGTTCCCTTATACTCTGCAGCCACTGTGAAAGCTCAGGAGGTTTGTCAGAGATCCACTGAAGTAGGATACATCGTCTGGCACCAAACAGAAGAACATCAAGCAGTCTCAGCATACAAGAATTAAGGTTCAGTGCAGGATGTAAACCAAGGATACAAGACAGTGGGGTTAGGTCCAGGTCTTTACCAAATATGTCAGAAATTTCTTTACAGACCTTTCTCCAGAAATTTTTAATAAAAGGGCAGTCAAAGAAGCAATGGTAGTATGATCCCTCTGAGATCTTGCATTTATTACAGTATTTGGAGAGTGTGGGATTAAATTTGTTCCTTAGCACTGGTGTAATCTGGAGCCTGTGGGTGATTTTGAATTGAAATTCCTTAACTTTGTTAGTGGACAAACAGCCGAGAGAGCTCAACCACACATCACCCCAATCATCATCTGAGATTGATACCCCCAGATCAGCCTCCCAGAGCAATTTAAGATGACCCGTGCTCTCAACTGGGGGAAACAGAGCACTATATAACCTGGTTATCAGTTTTCGGGGCTCAGGGTCTTGTAGTATCTCTTCTATAGAAGAGCGAGAGAACCCACCTGGACACAACCTTGTTTTTGAGGAGATAAAACTACGGACCTGCAGGTATCTAAATAAATGTCTGGAGGGAAGGTCATATTGTTCGATTAGCTGGTTAAAGGATTTGACCGTGCCATCAGTTACCAAGTCTCCTATAGTACAAATACCCTTTTCAGACCAAGAATGAAATGCATTGTCTTCAAGGCCAGGAGGAAACTCTGGGTTAAAATGAATGGGGGTGGAAAGAGAGAGACAATCCTCCTGAGACCCTATTTTATTGAAAATTCTCCAAACCTTTAATGTATTTTGGAGGAGGTAATTCCCCCTTACTTTGTTCGACACCCATTTTTTAGAAACATATAAAACATTACGAAGAGGAATTGGATCAAGAGGGCCAGCCTCAATGCTAAGCCAAGTGGATCGGGGATCATTTCTAAACCATTCCCAGAGATAGCGGCCGAGGCAGGCTAGTTGATAATATTTAATATTCGGCAAGGATAACCCTCCTTCTCCTAGGCGAAGTTGTAGCTTTTGTAATTTCAGTCTGGCACGTTTGTTCCTCCACAAAAAGGAAGATAAAGAACTATTCAGGATAGAGAGTGACTTTCTAGTCAGAAGAACTGGGACCATTTGGAACACGTAAAGCAGACGAGGAAGTATGTTCATCTTAAAAAGGTTTACCCTGCCCATAAGAGATAATGGGAGACTGGTCCAGCGTGCCAGATCCTCTTTAATTTTACGGATTAAAGGTACAAAATTGGCTTTATAAAGACCAGAGAGGGAGGGGGTTATATGAATACCAAGATAAGTAAGCCCAGAAGGTGACCATCGAAAAGGTGCTGCACTAGAGGAGGACCAGGGGGTGTCGAGGGTTAGGGGCATAGCCTCTGACTTTGAATAATTAATCTTGTAGCCCGAAAACTGGCCGAAGGTACCAATAATTTCAACAATTCTGACAATAGAAATCTCAGGGTTACTTAGGAAGAGCAGCACGTCATCTGCATAAAGGGAGATGGTGTGTTTCTGGGGACCTATGTTAATGCCAGCCACCTGAGGATCGCTCCTAATCGCCTCTGCCAAGGGCTCAATCGCAAGCGCAAACAGAAGAGGAGAGATTGGGCAGCCCTGGCGTGTGCCACGCGCAACTGAAAACGTGGGAGATTTCCAACCATTTGAAATGACGGACGCACGAGGGGAATCATATAAGAGAGAAATCCATTTAATGAAGCTATCTCCTAAATTAAATTTAGAGAGGACATTCAGTAAATATGACCATTCGAGGGTCATTTCATTTGACGTGCATTTCAGTCCCATGCAGGCACGCTGTTTTGAAAAGTGGGGTGGAATTAATTTAAATACCTTGAAAGATTGAAAATGGATAATGGCACTTACCCTGCACTTTCACTTTTGTTGACAGGTTGGAATTTTTGTGAACTCGTTATGATTGAAAAATAATTTCAATTTATGATTTAATGCCTCCAAGTTACATTTAGTGGTACTCTAGAGTTGTTACAGTTAACGCACAGTGAGGACAATACATGTTTAAATGAAGACAGAAAAGTGCAGAGCTGAAGTTTCCATCAGCGTTCACCATCCTGCACTAGCTATGTCTTTACTGCATTTATTTTTAATGTTTTAACAGGATGTCATTATAGTATAGGTTCAGCTCTTGTTGTGATATAAATATTTATATATAGGGTCGTTAGGTCAATGAATTGCTGCTCAGTAAAAGTGAACACAACCATGGAGACTGATTCCTTTTTTCCACTCTAATGTTGACTGCCGGGCTTCAGAATCAATATTATACCCCTCATAAAACATGAATGACTGCATGAAACAGAAACATAGCATGGCCCAGTTGAGTTGTATTCCTAATAGGGTGTGAAAAAGCTTGCACTTACTTGTTAGGTACTGCAGCCACAGAACTGCAGTACCTCATGACAGCTTTCCTCGGCTGTATAAACCGTTCCACATGGGGTTTATTGTTCAGTAGGAGGGGTTTGATGCCTGCTGACCTCTGGTTACGAGAAAGAGGCTTCCACTGTGATGCCTGTCATCCTTGGTTAAAGAAGCATCATTTGCTCTGGCCTGCACCTTCTGTCCAAAGTAATTTTTGAGGGAAGAAAGTGTGTCGCTTTGATGTTTCCATGGAGGATGGCCAGTGTTTGCAGCACTTCCTTGTATGTCTCTGCTGCTCTGTTCCTATCCGGGACTGTTTACAAGGGGATGCGGCAGAAAGGAATTTCAATTTGTCCAAGTCACAGGTCTACACTGCAGTCATACACATTTTACAACTGAGTGTAGCTCATGGATTCATTGTGTGAACAGTGCCAGTAAAAGGTTAATTAAATCAGTAGAGGAGTTGCAGCAAAGTGTGCTGTAGCACAGCAAGCACCATAGGCTTTTTGGGTGGGAGTATGAAAGCGTATCAGACATCCTCTAACATGCCTCTCTGTGTGCATGCGTTCATGTTCTCTCACTCTGCGAATCTCCCTCTCTCCTGTCTCTCGTACACAGATGCGCGCACACACACTCACACTTTGTTGCTCCCACTTTTATTTCTCTAAGATTAGAAAAACCCAGCGAAAGTGCCGACATTTGCACGTACACACTCGCACGTGGGACGTCACGCTGACGGAGGTGATGCGCCATCTGTCAAACTCCTGTCTCAGATCTGCGCCTTGTATTGTGACAGTGGTATCAGCCCATTGATCGTGGCATGAAGAAATCCTCCCTCACCACTTTCATAATTCGAAATGGCACAAGCCGAACAAAAAAAAAAAGATAAATAACATCAGAGGGTTTTTTTTTTCCCCGTTTTGGTCAAAAGGGCCGGCCATCTGTGATATTTCTGAAGAACAACCCAAAGCTGGCAGAGAACACAGTTTCATCATTTGTTAAATAGGGGATGGGAAGGTGTCTGAGCTTTATCTTGTGCCTCGTCAAAGGAGGAGGCGTGCTTTGATTGCCATCATTTATTGTCATCACTTCCCTGCTTGCTGGCGCTGTCACTGGTTAACATTGTTAGTGCTTGGGGTGACAGGGGATGTGGGATTTCAGCGTTGACGTGCCGAGGTGCCAAAGCAGGTGCTGCGCTCATCAGTCATGTGAAAAAAATTCCAAATTCTATTTTGGAGTAATTTAGGGAGCCTTGCAGAGGTCACTGCCCTGTTTCTGAGCAGAGCAAAGGTTGGCGACATTTGAACCTTGGAAACAAATGACAAACTGATTGCTAATATGGGAATGTATCCTTCAGCACCTTGATGCATTGTTGGATATATTTTTTTGTGTGTGTGTTTTTGTACGTAGACACATTCTTGGGAACACATTAACACGACAGCGACACATGGTGAAAAACTTCCAGTCACACCACAGCTACCCCCCACAGAGTAGATGATCTGATTAGACTTTTGAGTGTCTTGCTGTATAAATTTGCATATTAATAAGGAAAAGCAGTTTTTTTTAAAGCTATCACTGTCACTTTAATGCTCCAAAGATTCTGCTCCTACTAATGGCTATGTGAAGACTTTTTTTTTTAATATCTGCAAATGAGCGTATTCTTCTTTTAATGACAAAAGGGCGAAATTTTAGGATGTTTTTCTAAGACCAACTTTGGATATCATGTGATGTCAACAACACAAATACAAAATTCCATTTCAGTCTCTATTTGCAGAGTTGAAAATAGGCCTGCTCCTAATGATTGCATGACTAATTAATCTGAGTATTTTTAATACTATTCATCAGTGTTTACAGTTTATTCTTCATTTAAAAAAAAAAAAGACAAATCATAATTTTTGTTTGGCGAACGGTTCTATACCCAAAGATAATCAATAAATGATTGTATGAAACAGGAAAAGGGCAGATGGTCACATTCAAAAAGCAGGGGAAGTGGGGATTTACAAAGCCAAGAACCTAAATGTCCATTGTTGTTAGTTTTATTTACAGGCAGGAATCAATTAGTCCAAAAGTTGACATTTCATAATTGTGCCACTAAAAAAGTCCAGAATTTCAATGAATCACCCATGTGTGAAATACTCAGTATTTGGGTAAATATCTCATGCTCGCTGTGGTGTTACACAGACTGCAAAGATACATTTGCACCTTTAAAAAGCCATTAACTCTCTCCAACATCTATTTTCTGCCACCCAATCGTCGAGTATCAACATTTGCCTCTCCAACTTAAGTTGCACCTTCTGCGGAGCGTCACACGCCTCGCTGTCTTAGCTCGTGTTTGGCTCGGTCTGATCACTTGTGGTTGCCAGCCTGCAGGACATGTTATTACGATTAGGAATTGCTCTGCAGTTGTCAATTACGAGGGCCACTATTTACTGTCCTCAAGAGAAAATGGCTCATTTCATTTCATCACACAACTTAATTGAGTGATTGTATTACCATGCAATACGGAAATAGTCAGGAATACATTTTATACTCTATGAATATCAATGGAAGAAGCAGAGATTAGCATGTTGATCTGCCTGTTTTGTTTATAATTACATGCATCTCTGGTATCTCCTCCGCAATCAGGAGCCATGAGTGTTTTTCCGAACCCAACAACCCACCTTCCCTCTCCTGAGATGTGGAGGAAAAAATAGACCTACGGGGAAAGACTTATGTCACTGATAATCCGTTTTTCCATTTATTAAGTTAAAACCACAAAGAGGGCGTGCGAAGGAAAAATTGATCACTTTGAAAAGACAGATGAACGTTGAGGACAACCAAGATATAATATCTGTGTCTTTTTGTTTCATACGGGCCAAAATAGATTTTCTTTCTTGTCCTGGATCGACACTGGGTGTTCAGATGTTGTCCCCAGACTAGACAAACCTACCAATTTATTTTGGTTTCATGTCTTCCTTCTTTTACAATCTACTTTTTTCTCTGCTGTCTTGGGACACAGGAATATTTGTTATATATTGTCATGGTGCTGTGGCGTTAACCTTTGTGCTCCTCAGTATTGGAAGTTGGCAATCAAAAAGTTGGAAGTCAAGGTGATTCTTCTGCTGTCGTTGCACCTCAATTTAAATACGCCCCATGTTCATACTTTGTTCATTGCTTCCAACGTGTCCTTAACTGATAAATAGAATCCAAAACCTTTGGTTGTTATGGAATGGGTTTTCTAGGCAGCAGTGCCATTCAATCAGGCATATGCTAATCATAAAACCGTAGTAAAACCACACTCATCTAAACTACTCCTTTTAACTGACCAAGTATAATAACGGAAATATGTGAAAAAATATTGTGTTAATTGTACTGGGCTGCTCTAATTTTCTTTTTGACACACGCAATTAAAACACACATTTTTACTGCAAATTATGCCACTGGATCTTTTCATTTGGCGGTGGAAATCTGTCTGAGCCTTTCATACACATGAATAAATGTTTCATTACAGGGCCTTGACTTCAGTCAGTATTTCAGGGTGTTTTCGTCATGTGAGCGTTTCATCTAGTTCCAACAATGCCACAAATCAAAGGGGTTCAGTCTCAATTTACTTTTACTCCATCAAATAGTCTGCAAGATTTGAGTTAATACGGCGAGAGATGTTGACGACGAGCCTCGTACACAGAGCGTAGCCTGCAGTGTGCACAGAAGTATTTAAATATAAAATATAAAGGACATGGCCTCATGTTCCCAACTTAATAGTTTAAGGTTTATATTAAAACTGCTTTGAACACAGTTTTCTTGATGTCCGACCACAAAGAAGAAATGAGATGATAAAAATGTTGATCGTCTCACCTGAGTTGCCTTAAATTATAGTGCAGTCACAAATATTTTATACCCTGTCTGGCCTCAGTGGTTATATACAGTACAAGCTGTCAGTGGAAGACCTGCCCACGCTACTCAGAGCTGCAAAAATTCAAACTGTATTTTTATCTTATAAAACTGTCTACTGTACTAAAAGCTTTTGTTACTGCCACCGCTATTGAAAAAAATACCAAAAAATGCAAAAACTTTTTACACATTGTGTGCAATACTGCAAAATAATAATAATAAAAATGCATGTCTTTGAATTTTTACATTTTATTTACTCTTACTAAATCCCGAATCCCAAGTATGTCAAAGTGGTAGCTCTAAAGTCAAACTCATATTTTATAATCTAAATTCCACAACCTTTTCACAAAATTGTGTTCGCCTGAGGGACTGCACGTCATTTTCCCAAGTGAAGCGGTGTATTGATCTGATTTTTTATGCTGTTTTTAAAGACATTACGGCCACTGTGTACATCTGCAGTGCAGATAAAATGACAATTAAGAGCGGCATAAAAATGTCCATAAAATCCAGTCTAGACCAGTTATTGCTGGCATGGGACATTTGCGGCTGAAGCATATTAAGTTTTTGATTTAATCTTGATGTTTTATTTAAGTAGACTAAAGCTGATATGCGCCACATACCGAAATAGAAACAGAACCGTCGGAAAATATAGACTACTAATGAAATGTCCTGTTGGCTCATGTGGAGACAAGGGCGGGAGGCAGGGTCACCTCTTCGTGTTCGCGGCTCTCTCCACACATCATTCCTTTTTCTGTCACTCCTCGTGAGTGCTGAACCGCGAGAGAATCGGCCTAAAATAATCTCACTCGTTGATATTTGCATGAAATCTTGGCAGTTCTGCTTACTGGAGTAACGGCTTCAAATCACCTTGTAAGCTGTTCAGGTGACAGGATTTTAAATATATAAGCCAAATGTCACTCCCTCCCAAAATTTTGAAGTGTGTTATCCGTGCTTAAAATAGTTTATACGACAGAACCAAATAGATCACAGTTCTATCTGTGGGGCATTATTTTTTTTTTTCCAGGCCATTTTGCTTTTCAGGTGGAAAAAAGACCTTCCACTAAAGGACATACTTCCAGCTATATAGAAGGACTTCAAGGGCTGATTGGAAAGAAGGTGATGGCACAATGAAATCGAGAGGAACACACACACACACACCCAACACCTACGCACGCTTCCTTTCCTTAAGGGAGAAAGGTCAGTATCCAGAGGAGGAAATGGTGAGCCATTGTTATGATTGATCACACGGTAAGGTCCAGGGAGGACACAGTGTCACTTTCATTGTCAAACTCATTATACGACAGAAGAAGATTCTCCAGCCCCGCTCTCACGTCCTTTCTCCACAGCAGTAATGTGAAGAAGCCCTTCCACTGCATGCGGAGACAAGACGGGCACGTCGGAGTGGAAAGCCAAGTGAAATATGCTGAACACACACAATACTTTCACACCATACTCTGTAGTGGGGAGAAGGCAGAGCTCCTCAACAAGGAAAAAAAAAAAGAAAAAGAAAAGAAAGCATTTTAAATGAGCAGTGCGGCAGTTCTCTCTCGGAATATTAACAGTAGTAACGGGCAACTTACAGACAATAAGGAGAACTGCCAAATCAATTAAAATATAACAAAATTGAAGTCTTGTAGCCAAAGGCAGCATGCATGAGGTTTGGAAGGATATTCTGGTCCTGATTAAAAATGAATGGTATCAGAATACATAAAGCTTTCTGGCCAAGCGCCCAGAGCAAAGCATCCTGAAACTGTGGTCACTTCAGAGGCAGGGGAAAGGCATTAGGTATCCAAGCTATGAAGGGATGCTCAAGTAACAGACTGTTCTCGGTTCAATTCATCTAATCACCAATGCAAACCTAAGCACTTTGCAGATATAGATTTGAGGCCAACGATTGATATTGTATACCATGTAAACTGATTCATGCTCAAAGAAAGAAAACACATTCTCATGTAAAAGGGTCTCTTCTTCGCATCCTGCCTCGACCGTTGAAGCCGGCCCTTTTATCTCGGTTGAACACAACCCAACACCAACAAACAAAGCATGAAACAGAATCCTTAATTTAGTCGACAAAATCTTATTTTCCCTTCAAAATGCACATCTCTAATATTACAATCCTGGCCCCGTAATAGGTATGACTGTGGTTTGCATAATAAAATTACTGATGAATCAGTATGGTGCTGACATATTTCTTTACTCTGTTCATCTTGCTTTACATTAGCAATTTGTGATTTGAGAATACATGATTGGATTAGGACAGATTTAACTACCCAGCTGTAACGTAGACATTTTCAGGTAAAATGAAACTCAATTTTAATCACAACTGAAATCCATGTTGCTTCAGTCATGGTTTCTGCTACAGTGAATACAGCAAATGGAAGAAAAAAGATATACTACGGAGAAATGATCAAATGCTGCTCTTTGATATGAAGTATATAATTCAGGGTCACACGCAAAGGGCAACAAGCTGTTGACTCCTAACTTCCGGACGCTCCTTGTTTTTGGATTGTTTTGCCTCTGCGGTATTGATCCTGCCTAAAGGCTTCCAAGAGAGGTGAGGCCTGTCTCTGCCAAGAGTAGAGGTCACTCAGATAAATTGGCCAGGTTGTCTTTTAGCAGCTCCAGGGTCAAAGCCCATTCATCTTATTAGACCGATGTATCCTTTTAGAGGCCTCAGCAGTAGGATTAGACAATAGAACAGCACCAGGGCATTAGATGACAGACCATTTGCCAAATAGGTTAGAGCAGTTTCCACCTATTGTCTTTTTCACATTACCCGAAGGAGCTGTCTGCAGAGTTTTGCATGGCAGCTCGAAAGGTTGGAAAGAGAGATTCGCTATAGATCTGAACAGGCTGTGTGATTGTTTGAAGAATGCCTTTACAAAGACAATATAGCACGACAATATTTCAACATACAGTATGTCGATCCTGACTGTTGCCAAAGCCTATATACATTTGTGCTTTGTGTCTTTCAGATTCAAGTCTTTTCACCTAAAGAAACACAAACTTTTTTTTTTTTTTACGTGAATACTCCCGTGTCAGACTTTTGCTACAATTTTCCCATACATGCATCATCTTTTCACTTCACTTCATTCTGTTCAAGGGGCCCTTTGTCTTCCTGCAAAACACAAACCTCAATATAAGACATAGTAAACACATAAAAAAGTACAAAATATGCTAAATCCAAAGAGTAAATCCTTACATAAGCTTTTTAAAGCAATGCACATCAGTGACAGGATAAGATAAGGCCTGGTGTACATCCTGCCATCATCTACCATAAATATTATATGATCAATCAGAATTACTTGTCAAATCATTTTAAGTGCTGCAACTAGCTTCAGTATAGATTGATGTTCTTGAAAAATACACACCACAGTTTCTCTTCAAAACCCCCAAAATACTTAGTTGAGTGTCGTAGATGTCCTAAAGCTCATATTGACATGTAAAGCAGCAATCTTGAAGTTTTTCATTTAAATAAATGTCTGTTAATACGCCATCTGTTGCAGAATGAGGTGACACAAGGGAGACTGAGGCTATGGCTCACTGATTCAGTTTAATGCCGCCAATAACAATCCAAATTGTTCGACGGATCTCTTACAGAACTCTGTCTAATGAAAGTATCACAGTATCTATACATTTGCATTATTACAAACTGGGCATATGTGGCAACAATCTTGGAAAACAAACAAATAAATGCTGCATTAAATTACTGCTAATGTAATCTCTACAAATAGATATCAGGATATGAATGCAGGATGTTAAATCATCCTCGCGCGGTGGCTGCTAAGATTGCTGCTAATGCAACATTTCTTGCTGCTGCAGCTTCACATTAAAAGTTGAATCCATCTCTAGACGCTAGACGACAGTATTTCTTCCAACTTTCTGACAGGTGATTAGTTTCAAATATTGCAGGCAGTAATGGAACAAGAAAGAGCAGCTACAGTGAGCTGTTACGTGAAGAGCTGCTGGCAACAGGCTGTACTCTTCCAACTAATTAGATAGGTAACAACAGCTTTCACTGCACTCTTTGGAGCATAGAATCAGATAATCATTGCTTGCAGAATTGTTGCCTCACTTTATTACTGAAACAACTATACAACGTTTTGCTGCCCCCAGAGTTGTGTGAGCTTTAGTATTGAAGTGCTGTTATCACCAGTAACCACAACCAGCAAGGAGAGAAATGTTTGAGGTTGCATGTTTAACTGGTAATGTTTTTGCTTAAAAATGACTAATAATGATAATAATAATATTATTAATAATAGTAGTAGTAGCGAATACATATTCAACACAAAACGTATTCAAATTTCAGTTTTAATCCAGAAAGAGCTGGACTCAAAAGTTTGATTTGATGCATCGCTCATTCATTCTTGGAATCATCTGGTATAAAGTGATCAGACCGGCCAGCTGGGCAAACACTGGGCAACAAGCTTGCTGTCTACAGTTTACTTATGTCATGTTACATATCTGAGTGCTGAATCTCGCATTTGTTGCCATTTGGAGCTGAAAATGTGCAAAGATGCCCAGTGCAGATTTAAGATATGTTAAATTTCCATGTATGTCAGCGTCACTTGTGTCTGGTCAGCTTTAACTTTATCTCTAAGACGGAAAAAGGACCTTTAAATATCGGTGACTGAAGACATTGTTACTTCATTCAAATTAAAGCTTAGCCGAGTGGAATCACATGGGAACATAGAGGGAGCATGACTCCACATTAGCGTGTTGCTTCAGTTTAATTTTATGCTTCAGTACAAACACTGACTAAATGCTTGATGACATATGTTGTCAAAATACTCACATTGACACTGTATTGAGTTGTTTATGTAAGACTGCACACTGATCCCACCCCAATAATAGCTACAACAGCAAGCCTCAGTCTCTCAATCATTACTTCAGTGTAGCCTTTATGTCTGGTATATTTAATACATCGTTGAAGAAACCCAAACGCGGTGTCAAGATGACACACACAGTACTGCAGTAATTGGATGGCCACCCTCCTCCCTCTGTGCTCCTCACTATTGTTGAGAGAAAAATGTGTTGGCTCTAATTTAAACTCAGCTTCTGACGCTCTATGCTACACTTACCAATACAACTAAATTACATTGACATTTTTCACTATAATGGTGTTACTCTGAAATCTTTTTTTTTTCCTCTTAGTCTTTTTATAAAGACGTTGCACTAAGGGGTAACTTCAAAAGTATTATAAAATGGTGATGATTACAGTATTTTTGGCGTAGGACTGGCAAAACTAATTTTACTTATCTAATTTTCCAGTAGCAAAAAGATTTCTAATTGCTTGAATTGGAGCCCAGGCAGCTGCCTCGACCATTCTTGACCGTCTCCAGTCATACCGATAAAATTTAATGGTCCAAACTACCTGTTTACCTGTTTACTCCTCACCTTTGACCCCTTTCCATGGAGCCTATCTTTGTCTGTTTAGGCTGCCTTTCAGTGAAACTGCTTGTTTTCAGATCACTTCAAGATGCACTGAGGGATAGCCAGGCTTCAAGAGGAGTTTCTTGGAGTTCTCTCTTGAAAGAAGCATGAGGATGGCATTTGGGACTTCATTAAAACAGCTTGAGAGAAAATTCTTCATCCACCCTCTGCTGCACGACACAATATATTTACCACGGCAAAAGAATATTACTCACAAATAATCCACTGCCACCATCTGCCTCGTGCACAAGCCGTTTTGCATCTTAGATAAAGTGGTGGTTGTGTGACTGATGACTCGCCGTGTAACATATTAAATCATCATGTCATTCTGTCCGGGTCTATCACATTTCAATGGGACACAGCATTGCTTGTCACTGTATGTTCTTGGTGACGTTGCGTGGTTGAATTACATGGAAGAGTGCTTTGATAATTGCTTTGAGGAATTTGATGAGGGCATCTGGTGGGACTGAAGATAAAAGTGAGCTTACACCAATTCAATCAAGAGATCGTTTGTTTCCTCCTTTCAGATTGTTTTATATAAGGGTTTATTTTAGGTAGTAGTAGGGTGTACGTCTTGCCCCTGTGCTTAGTTTCCATCCTTGCACTCTCAGTGGTAGCTAAAAGCTAAATGAAAGTACAATAATGGCTGCAAAATTGAACATTATGCTAATGCTTCCTGGGCGACAACATCAGTTGTGCAGGTGAAGAGCTCTCAGATTATCTCGGAGCAGTACTTTTAGTCTCCATTACACTTCATGAACAACATTCATTTCACCACTGGCTGCATACCAGGGTGGGCTATATTCTCTCCATCATTTAGTTTGTAGATGTTAGTGTTATATGCACCAGGTGCGGGCTGACAACTAAATGAATAATGTGTCTGGTAGAGGGGGAAACTCAGTCAGGGGAAGCCCATTCCCCGGACTCTCCATTAATATCACAGTCCACTCTTTCAGGGGATACTGCTGACATTTTGCTCTCTGTGTAATAGAGACCTAACCTTTAAGCACTGTAAGGAAGGAGTCATTTTTCATAATCCACTGCCCATTTTAAAAAATTCTCCAAATAGTCCATTCTATGCATCTGCTCTCATTTCCCTTGTACTGTTTTCTATATTTTTTTTATTTCCTTTTAGGAATGTGCAGCAGTCATCCTTTGATTTCAGGTTACAAATGTATGAAATGAAACTCCCTCAAGTGAGAATGCAGCTGTCACACTTTCCCAAACAGTACAGAGTTACAGTGTGAGTGTACAGGCCACAGTTGATGACTTGGATGGATGATCAGAGTACACATCTTGTTGTGTCCAAGTCTGCCTTAATTCCCCAAATCCAGACTCAAGTGTTAAGCCGCCATAAGAAATACTGGCAGATCCCCTGTGTCCTACTTGAAGCTGAGTGGGCTGAAGGAAAGTCATTGTTTCAGCAGCCGGTAATGATGATTAGCCACAATCTGAGGGATCGACTGCACATCGGTCAAACGCGTCGACATCCTCAAAGGAAGAGTTGGCCCACCGTCCTAGCTGCGCATACTGAGCAGATTGATTGTGTCTCCTGCGGAGATTTAGAGGAAATCTTTGATGTGTGCACGGTAATAATGTGCACTGAGTCAGAGTTGAAGAGCCGGGGCATTTTAGCACATTCTGATGAAATCTTCATATAAAAGATAATTTAGCTTTTTGATACACTGCAGGACTATAAATATACACAGTGTCATTTAATCTCATTACTTGCCTGTTTCTGCGTCACACTACTCCTTTAAAAGTCTTCGCCCCATTTCACACTATGACACAAGTGCACTTTTTCATTAAGGCCCTGGTGTTACCCTACAACTACACTAGCTGTGTCCCTTGCTTCTCCAACTTAAAGAAAAATGGCTGGAGAGAAGCAGTCACTGAGGTAAAATAATACACAGGTTGTAAAGAAGAGGAAGACAAGAAAATACAGCATACAGTCACCACTCGGTTCCTGGGGGCTGCTGGTGGTTAAATTTTGTCAGTGCATTTCTTTTTTCTTTTTTTTTTTTTTACAGCAGCTACATGTGATCATAATGTGGTAATTGGATAGCTCATTTATTTCACTTAGGTCTAACTGGAGGTCTCCACACTGAAATTAATTTTGCATGGAAACCTACCTTTGACATGATTGATGATTCGCACAGAGGTTTCAGGTTATACGGTGTGTATTAAGGTGAGCACACACACACCATTACACTGCAAAAGAAAAAAAAAGTCTTTAATTTTTGTAAGAGTCTAATACTGTGCACAAATTGTGTAATTAAAGCCAATTCTAAAAGATTCCACTGATCATAAGCACCCACTGGCACCATGCTTGGAAATATTCTGCTCATTTGTTCAGACTTTACTGGAAATAGCCTTTATTATAGAAACAATGATAGAATCCAGTAAATCAGGGAAAAGTATAGGGTGTAGTGTTGCCATCAATAATAGATTGGAAACAAGTCTGCACTGATGGAACCTGAGGCCTTTCCTTTGTGGAGGTCTTAGTGCCGTAGCGATGCATGTGAATAATGCATGGTCCCAGATAGACTCCAGCTCCCTCTCTAGCCCTTCCACTCACTGGCTTCCTAGCTTGCAGGATAGGGCGGCACTTTCCCCAGCAGTGATTGGCTGTGCCTTGAGGGCAGTGGAGGAGATGGGAAATCACCTGCCCCATTTAGCCATGCTGTGCTAGCTGCCTCGGCACCCCACTGTTCAGACCTTTGTGTCTGCTGTTGGCACTCGACATTAGGACCTCTGGTTAACTTTAGTCTGGGATGCAGTGGCACAGAGCTGTCATTTGGATACTTATTATTGCCCCAGACTTTTTGAAAGGTAAATCTACTGCACAGCTGCACTCCCAGGGTTCTTTTTTTTTTTTCAATTTTTTTCACCCCTTTCTTTTTTCCCCGACAGAGCAGGCATTGTGATTGGCAGTAATGCAGTGCCGCAGTTCTGCCACAATCGCAGTTGTTGCTTCTGCTTCTTCCTCGATTCCCCCCCTGCCAATCCACCCACCATCTCCCTTTTCACTGTCTTTTCTTTCCTCTTTTTGCTCGTTTTCTTTCACACACCGACGTATGGTGCTGGTGTGGAAAGCATCCGCCACGTTCTCAATGATCCAGCCTTGAGAACTGAGGGGGCTCTCAGCGTCCTCTCACCCAGGGGTCTCGGCGGGGAGTCCGCTGAAGCTGGGCACCCAGTCCAGCCCCCCATGGAGCGAGAGCCAGGCCACGGCACCACATAATCCATATTCTAAAGGCCAGCTGGACTGAAACCATGGTGCTCAAGGAGAGCAAAGAGATCCACCACCCCCGCCCACATCCCACTCCCCAGTAAACTGAGTACCTCAGACAGCTTTGGCATGTCAAAATTGAAACTGGGCTGAATAGCAGTCGTTTAGCAACAGCCCTTTAATGGAAATAAGAGTCCGTTTTCCCCCTTTCGCTCAAGATTTAAGCATATTATGTGAAAAAAAATCCTGGCCCGTTTCCCATGTTGTTTACCCGGGTGAAATTTACTGCCGCATCTTAGCCACTGCGGATACCTTTTTTTTATTTTTTTCCTCTTCTTCACGCCCTCTTTGTTTGAGCATGGTGCTGCAGTGAAAACGACCTATGTTTAGTATCTAGGGGATTTTTTTATTTTTTATTTTATTTTTCTTTGGATAAACCTGCTTCGACAGCGGATGGATAAATGCGACGGGTGACTGTCGGGGGCAGGTATTTCAACCCACTGATATTTCTTTCTTGAGCAAACTAAACCCAAACCAACCATTTCTTTAGCTGCCCCAATTACTGTGAACCTAACCCAGCCCTCTGTACACATTTGCGGTGTATTCTATATTCCCTTTGTGCCCTCTTGTCCAAATACTGTACAGAATTTCAGCTCTGTAGCAGGTTATTGTTAAAAAACACACTGTTAAAATCTAATAAATGATCATAACATGATATTGTGAATAAGACATTAAGTCACCCACGTGACTGTGCCTAGTTTTAATTCTACCACCTCACTAAGGCACACCTTGTGGGAATTCTAACAAGGCCGTTCGTTATTCCCAAAAGAATTTAAATTGGCATCATCTCCAAGGTGTTCTAAAGTGACTAATGTAGAAATGCTTCCCATCTTAAAATAGCCTATCCTGTGCGAGGTCTCAAATACCTTTTTCTTCAGGATGAATGATGAATATAATAATTTGGGCCACTCAATACGAATTTCACTCAAGACGTACGGAACTGGGGCACTCGTTGATTACAAGGGCCGCGGTCCAAACTCCAAACATATTTCCCCACTTGAGCCTGCAGGCGTGACCGAGCTCTTTGAGTCAACGTGAGGCTGCACTGGGAAAATGTCAAAGAAGCTCTCCCTTGTTCTCAGCCCCAGAGGCATCACTTTTGATGTCCACCTTCAAAGGGGCGTTATCAGTCCTTTGCTGTTTTAGTTGTTGGTCATTAATGAAAGTGGATTAATACGGGCTGCTGCGCCCACATGATAATTTCTAAAACAAAATGCCCAATTGATTTTGCAATGAGATATGAACCACTGCTGCACTGTACGACTTATTAGAAGTAGTAGTTTACTGAGTGGAGAATTATTAACAGTTTTTCCATTCATTTAAAGACAAGTGTGGGTTGATATTGCAAACAAATCGGTGGATTGGCAGGGTAACTCGCATAAAAATTTAGGTATATTGAAACCATACACTGGCACAAGAGGGAAACGATGCAAAGTAACATGGACAAATAACTTTTCATTTCCAGTCTTTTAACTATGTATTTTGTGATAGACTGTGAAATACATATTAATTTAGTTGGCAATATATTGGGGTAGAGATCTTTTAAGTCAAACAAATTGCCACTTGTGCTAAAGGGTACTATTATTTGATGTTTGAAAGGAGAGGACAAGAAGTTGCAGTTTCCCGCTAGCATATCTGCTAATACAATCAGCCCCTTCAACCACATATTGATCCAAATGCACTGTAATTAAATGGGCACTCCTGTAGATTTTATACATTCAGTCTGCGAAAAACAGCTCTACCTGTATCTCTGGAGGAGCTTTCAGACGGTTTAAGAAATAACTTTGATGATGATAGGAAGGCTATCGCGTTTGGGGGTCAAACACCAACACAAAACTTGCGACAAACCCGATGTATGTGGTTCAGTGGCCAAGGACGCTCTAATGAAAGACGCTACCCAGGCGCATAATAGGAAATACAGGAGCTTGATGCATAATAGTGAGTAAAAGTATGAATATCTTTTTCTTCATTTTTTAACCACTCTTTTTTTTTTCAATCTGTCTCTTGTTAGCTCCTCAACTTCATGAAAGTGCTAGACTGAATGGCTCCATGACCTGTTAAAGCTATGTATTATCATGAGGAAGCTTGGTTAAGAAAAACTGACCTTCATTCTTAACTTAAATAGATATTTTTTTTATGAATTTGTGAGTTCAGCTTCTATGAAAGCTGACCATTGAACTGATCTTTAGCTTCCCTTTGTCGATGCATAAAGCACAAGACTGGGAAACTTGCTCACAGTCCCGTAATTGCCTGAAGTCTGGAAAGTTTTCTGACTCACTCATAGAGGGCAGAGTTTGACGAAATGTGCAGAGGTGGAAATGAGTTTGGTAGCTATGCAACCTACACATTTTAATAGGTGTTTCATTTTCTTTTATGCAAGCACAGTATTGAAGGAACGCGGAAATACAGCACCATCCAGCAGATGGGTATGGTGATGCTATTTACTGTTATTGATATTTCTTCTTATTTAGGCTACATTAAAAAAAAAAAAAAAACTTCTAAGAAAGCTAATGAGGGCACGGCCATTTTCAGTTCACAGAGGACCATGTGAAATCAACTGTTTTCTTTTGATCATGAGCCGCGGTTTGTGAAAGTTTGCCTTGTATCCAAAGATGTTGCCTTCTTTTTTTTTTTTTTTTGTTAAAGGCTGTCAAAAGTAAACAAACAACATTGACAACTAACAAGACAGGGTCAGAACAGGGATGGCGTAGCTTCGTGCTGACGCAGACGGTGTAAAAGTGTGATGTTAATGAATTATTTTCGGTGTCCTCGTTGTTCTGATGTAGGAAGCCTTCTGTGATCTGAATATCAGAGCGTGCCATAGCAACATTTATTTTTTTGATGCTAAACGTGGCTATATGCTGCTTTTGTGTGCGGCAGTGTGAGTCACATTTGTGTGTTGTAATGAGATTAAGATATCATGAAATATTGAATTAAAAAGGCCGACAAAGGATATTCATTTTGTATGTCAGCAAAACAAAGATAGACAGATTGCGTTTGGATGTGATTAATCAAATGATTTCAAGCGGAAGGAGAGCATCTAAAAGTGTCTCTTGAGGTCTGCATGCTGGAACTCGGTGGTCTCTTCTGAATTCACATCAAGGTTTTATGTCAAAGCCCGTCACTTAATCTTTTCAGGACACCATTCCACATTTTTATGTTTTAACTGAGGCAGCCCACCTCTCTCCCTCCCTCCCTCTTGTCTTCTGCCGCTGCTTCTTTTGAGGAGTAAACACACACGCAAAGCTCCTCAGCCTATCATCTGTGACCGCCGCTACAGCCAGACAGCGTAACACGATCCATGATAGAGTGGTGCAAATCGCCCAGCGCTTTCGTCTACCATCTCACATAAGGAGGGGGAGAAGCACACGAGATAGGTTGAGTTAAAAAAAAAAAAAAAAAAGGGAAAGAAGAAAGGGAAGGAGGAGGTGACGGAGAGCTGGTGGGAGAGTGCGGCAGCGGTGGCTGGCAACTAGAACGAGGCTGGTGTGACTTTCCGGTCCACTAGGTTTTAACCCTTCTGACATCGCCTGAGTGCCATCCATGTGTGAGGGTGATAGTGTGTGGCTCGTGTAGCGGCGATGGGAAGAGGAGGAGATCCAGAGCGTTTGTAAATCCAATACAAAGCAGCATCGCAGCCTGAGAGGTGGACCTTGATACAGTAAAGCCTCAGTGGGGAATTGCTCCAGACATTCTTTAAGGTAACACACCAAGTTCTTTGCAATCCTTTTACAATAAATGTACAAAGATTAATCCATATCTGGTTCACATGTCCATTTGCTGTGTTTTATCAGTGTTTTTTTTTTTCTGGACGTCTGTGCTCACAGAGTTGAACATGAATTACATCTGTCTACAACTTGGACGTGCCGAAATAATGTTTAATGCATTTCAAGGGCTGTGTACAGGCAGTCCCTCTCTTAGCCCGGGCCTTATTGTTACTGCAGGAATCTACAGTCTATTGTATTCCTTTCAATCCCCTTGAGGATCTTCTTACGAGGGGGCGGTGTGTTGTATTTAAAATGGTACTGCAGCCTAACACGTGTAAATTGATAATACAGTATCTTTCACTTCCACCACAAATCTTGTCTGTGGGCTTAAAAATATTTGCATTACGGATCAACTGAAGGCACATTTTAGACTTCAGTAGGGTCAAGCTGCTGTACGGTCACCTACCACGATTATGCGCCTAATTTCATTGCTATTTTACGCCGATTAGCAATTCTCTCACATCATCAGTACCACCACTTAAATATGTGGAGCAAATGAAAAAGAAAGTATTCGAATATTTTATGTATGCAATATTAGAAGGTATTACTTTAAGCTATCTAAACTGCATCAGAACAATAAAACGTTATTCTTGTAATTTTTGGCTCATGCGCTAAAAAAAAGGAAAAAAAAATCTTCATTCAATATTTAACAAGACATCCGTGAAGTATTATGGGTAATGTATGCAAACAGGTCATCCTAGGTGTTGCTTTTTAGGTGTTGACTCTTCCGTTGATTAATCATTTCAGGTTGACGTCAGGGCCTCAGAGACAGAGATGGATTGAAGTGCTTAGCAAACCAATAGCTACAAAGACAAAGAGTAATTGGTGTGTAGTGAGTGGTGGCCAATGTAAGCAGAGCAGATGCATCAACAGAGGAATAAGTCTGAGTGCTGCAAAGGGTCACGCAGTGGCGGCCCCCGCATATATTTACAGGTGACAGGTAAATACGAGCAGGTAAATGCAATGTGGCTTTTCCTCCGCAGGCGATGCAGCTTATGAGGTATAACAATGAATTGATCCTCGGGCCATGCGGTGATCCGTGGAGCGAATCAGGTGTATTTTTAGCTGCTTGAATGACTGAGAAATCGTTAATTGCGTTGTATTTGTTTTGTCATTTTAAAGCTGTGGTCCCAGGGTGGTATTATTTTGCTATAGCTGGGTTTTACCGTGTGCACTGGAGTAATTGAGGGGGTGGACACGTTGCTGAGGAGGTGGGTATATTGTGATCCAGCCATCTTCACGTGTGCCGGTGATAATTACATTGCAAAAGTGGGTTCATGTCCCCCGAGAAAGAGGCAAATGTACCTCGATACACGCTGAGCCGTGTCCGCTCGAGGAGAGGTAAAGTTTTAAACATTCAGCACAATCAGAATAGGAATGATAACTTCGTAAATCATAATGGGCTGATGGTCCATCAGTACTCAGCACAGGCTTGCTTTTGATACATCGCTTTTCTCTGTGGACGACAGCTGCTCGGCACTCGCATTAACAGTGAGGTCTGAGCAATTTTTGTTTTAATTTTCTTATCTCATGTTTCACCAGGCAGCTCGAGCAGTCTTCTTTTAGTCTTACTGGCAAACACACACATGAGGACGCCGAGGCCAGCTAGAGCCGTAGCCAACAAAGGCTTTTGTGCATTATGATGTGGTTTTCAGGACCAACTGTTCCATAATTTATGTAATGAAAGGATGAACTGTTGTTTAATTTATGTAATATCTGAATGAGGGGTTTGTTCTTGGTTCTAGCTCAGTCTCTCTCCTTGTGGACCTCTGAATTTATGTTTAGTTCTTGTATCTTTTTCTTTTTCTTAATTTTAGACAAATTACCTTAAAAGACCTGTTCATTTTAATTTGATAAAAAGATGCATACATTATTACTAAGCATGTTTGCTCATACAGCACAGAGCACTTGCACATATACTGCACATCCTCTCGTTCATTCACTCATTAGATTACCAGGAAGGTGATTCCATGATTGATTGAAAAGCACCGGATTCCCCAGGAGACAAAGCTGACATTATTCTTTTTTTCCCCTACATTATCTTCATATCCACACTAAAATAATCTTAATAGGGTTTTTTTTTCAAAAGCATGTGGGTGTGAAATTGTTCACAGAGTAATGTCATCTGGGAGACAGTGAACCCTTGTTTTTAATTAAAACTCAGTCAAATAATGTGTATGAGAAATCGGCACACCTGAATGCTTCAGCCGGCGTCTATTGGGAAGAGTTAATTAAAAAATTAAATATAATTTCAATGGAGAACTCAAATGTTAAAATGAATAGATTATTTCAATAACAAAGAAGATAAAGATATCAAATGCAGATTCAACTTTAAAGAGTGTATTGATTCTTATTTTATCATGGCAGTAGTTAAATAACCTAGTTCAAATGTTCTTAAAGGAAAAAAAATAGACTTTGTGTTTGAGGGTTGTTGTTCACCTTGTTGCACACTCAAACTAAATTCAGGCTGAAGGCTGATTTCACTTTTAAAACTCTCAGACACTATATGCAGCAGCTCACAGCTGCTCAAAACACATTGAGCAGCACAAAAAAAAAAAAAAAAAAGCGAACTAAAAAAATGCATGTTTTAGCAAATGGAATAACATTCAAGGATCGTATTGATTTAAAACGGAGGCTAACATACTCTCTTTGCCACTCTTTGCCATTGTCAGTAAGAAAGACACAATAAAAGACTTGAATAGAATTTTAATCGAATGGACCACTTACTTATTCATGCATATTTCCAGTGTCAGAGGTGGAGGAAATATTCCCGTCCTATACTTAAGAGGCTCTTGTGCATTATTCCTGAATATTGATTCATTCTTGTGCAGGTAGAATTGTATAGGGTTCAGGCTGAGATCGGCTGAACTCTGATTTTGACTTTATTTTGTATAATTATAATTCAGTCCATCACAATACATCATGTATTATTATAAGGCTGACAATTTGAGACTACAAATTATATTTTAGCTACTGTCTCATGCAGTAGATGTATTGTGCTTTAAATATTTGCACAAAACACTTTTATGAGTTTTTGTAAATTCTTAATTGAGCAAAGAGTGACTTCAGCTGGTAAATAAAAGAAACAACATCATGAATATAGTAGGAATACATAGTTGATTCATAGTCGGCTCAAACTACATACTTTGCAGACTGTTTAGTGACTCAAAAATATGTCACAGTAGCAAAATAGTGGTAATATTTGACTTTAAATTGGGTAGTTTGTTCCCAGTTCGACGGACAGACAATACCCGCAGGTTCTCTGTGCTTACAAAAGGGTTTTTGGTATCCTGACCTTTACATTCTGTGTATTCAGTGTTTGCTCCAGTCTGCTGAACTTAGCAGAGTGGTAACATTATTAAAACAACCAGCTTTCCTCAAATTCAGGGGTATTAAAAGTCCAGATGTCTCAAGTTGCTCTGAATATTACACTGTCAATGTTTGTGCTTATGCACTGTTCAAAACGCATAACTGCGTACGTGGTTGTCTTGCATTAGTGGCCAGAATTCGTAAGATAATGATCACCCTTTCCTCGTGTAATGGTAATGGGGAAAAGGCTGGAGCTCCTGTTCCTCAGCTGTTTACTGCGGACATTTACGGGTATCATTATCCAAACGGTGATGCCAGTGGGTGGCTACCAGAGCTGGAGGTGAAATAAGCCATTTAGCAGCTTTATGATAGCATCCCCCAGCCCGCGCTGTTTTCACATCCAGGGTCAAAGCCTAGCAGCCATCTCATCTCCCTCAGTCTCACAGCTTTCATTAGTGTGTCACTTGATCAATCAAGGCTGCGGTAAGCGCCAAAGTTTCACTCATTTTTAGATGAAAGGACATAATCGAAATACCTGTTTAGATCATCATCGCTGTTTGCAGGTTCCCTTCATGTCTACTTTAATCAGCATTTAATATGAATTCTGCTGCACAGTTGACATCGCTGTGAGGTTATTAGACAGTCAAGATATAAGGATATGAACATATACTAATATTTCAGGACAGGAAAGGTTTGATGTCCTTTGACAGTGAAAATGAACTCGTTAAATTAGCAAAATGTTGGTGTTTTGATTTTCAGTGATTTAAGGATGCCTCATGTGAGATATGATATACATGTAACATGCAAGAATCTTATAGAGTATTCAAATATTTACTACAGATTTGTGAACTCTGCCTTTAGTGATGTCAGAAGGCGGTGAGATGGTTTCGTCTGCCAAATGCCAGCCTGTCACAGCGTGCGCATACAATAGGACATGTCAGAAATCCTCGGCCCCTCCTTTGATCCGCCTGCACTCCTTTCATAACCAGGGGCAGTGGACGGGAACAGAGGCAAAGACTGACTTTTTATCCCCCAATAAAAGGCCACTTAGGCAGATAGTTCTCCCCAGACTCATCAGCTTTTGGTCTTTTTTTTCCCTGGCACCACATGAAGGAATTTGTGGAAGAGGGCAAACATTTCATCTAATTAAGGATACCTTTCATATAAGCTCACCTCTCTTCTCCATAATTTCTCTTTTTACCCGTTTCACCTAACTCTTTCTCTCTTTCCCCTGCACATCCCTCTCCCTCTTTCTCTCTCTCCTTCTGTCTTTTCTTATCATCCATCATAGGCCCAAAGGTGCCCTTTGCAGTTACTGTACCTTTTTTGGTTTGCTCTTGATGCCTTTTGAAATCATTGGCTTACCCACGCTTTGATGTTGCCTTCAAATGGATACCAAGCAAAACTTTGAAGTCACGACCTAGATGCGGCCAAGAATGTCAAATCACCGCAGCGGCTCAACACTTCGCTAAATGTTTTGTTTGCAAACTGTAAAGTGCTGCAAATCATTAACGTGTGTCGCAATATGAGTGGCAGCGTCTTGAAGGGGGTTTTTGAGGAATCAGCATTATTTGTTTTGAAAAGTGGAGGGGAGAGAACGTGCGCGCTGTCTGACTTTGTTCTATTTCTGGGGGAAAGCTGCTGGAGGATTACTGCAAGTGGCAGAGTATTCATTATTTAGATGGCAGTGGCAGAGTAGGGGAAGGGGTGGTTTCATAAACCACTTGACTGTGACATGTGTGCAGCTATACCAGACACAAAGACTAAAAAAAAAAAAAAAAGTTAAAATTTCTTCTCCTAGTGAGGGCACTTGTAGCAGCTCTCTGCCGGAGAGTGCTGAGACAGTTGACACTAACTGAAACTGATGGAGCAAACTCAGATTGATGGAGTTAATGGATGAAATCGTTACGAGTTTTCCACGGGATTGCTCACTGTATGGGCTTTGAAAGTCAAGAAGCTCATCCAGCTGTTTCATGGTGCATGTCAGATGTGGTATTATAGTTTTACATACAGCATCTTTGCTGCTTGTTATTACATTTAAAATGCCCGAGCTGAATATCTGCAGCTGAAAAAACCTTTGTCGAGCCTGGCTGATTATGAAATAATGACAGTTTTGTCTCCTTGCCTGGCTCTGTATATCCTCAAAAAAAAAGATGACTGAATATATCAGCAGCGACATTTTGAGATAGCCTGAGAGAAAAATGTGAATCTGAAATGAGAAAGCCGTGACAGTTATGTGTTGCAAAGCGAAAGCTGGCACCCTTTCCCGATATGGAGGGACACCAGCAAGGAAATTTCTCCCGGCGTAACAGTAGCATCTCTATTGGCTGAAGTGTTTACCCTGACAGTTTCCAGCCTGGACCCAGAGAGGGTCCCCTCCGTTGTGATTAATGCACTGCCAGGCTGCCATGGTGGAGGATGTCTCTCGGCGGTCTCCTTCCCCTTTCCAGTACTCCTCCCTTATATTTCACTAATGTGACTTGACAATAAAGAGATTGATAGTGATCATTATGCTGCTCTCAAAGAGTAATGTCACTTCCCAGCATGATCCAGCCAGCTTCTAATTCAACTACTGCTGTGGGGAGCATATGAGCAGTGATGTTGCATAGAGTTACTGTACATACAAGTGGCTACAACTGTGTTATGTTAAACCAGAACCAGTGACATTTCAGAATCGCCTCCTCCTGCTGTTATCACAAACTCCTGAAGCACTGTTTGCATATTTAGAGTCGAGTACAATGCTTCAGGATGGCTCTCTATAACTGAAGAGCTTGACACTGCAAGTATTATCACGTTAAACAAGGGAATCGGTCTCTTACCTTAACACTCTGCGCGCTATATCACCATTTCCCCAGTACTCCCTGTACAAATAAAGGTGTGAGGGTCATTCATTTGTGTCCCTCACTCTAAGTCTTTACAGCTAGGTTGATTTGTTTATCTGTATGTGTTTAGCCTCTGGCCCCAATCTTCTAAGAGAGAAAGAGGTTTAGCATTTAAAGTGGTTGATCCACCGCACGTTTGCTAAACCTGTTTTTAAAGCATTACATTGATGAAAAGCAGACGCTAATCCCTGCGGGTGTGCGACCTTATCTGACTAAACACCTGACAATGAGATTCTATTGTAACTCTGGGATCACAAAGACTCGGTAAACGTGTCTCGCCATAGTTATTGACCTCTGCTGAATGCTATTGTAGCCGCAGGTGAGTTCACTACAGGTATGATTTACAGCATGAAGTTTTGAGAGAGTTTGGTTTTGACCGCCAGGCACTGAATCCGTTGGAAACTTCACTCTCCCTGACGCCGCACTCCTCAGGAAGTTGTGCGCCACTGTTAGCCCGGCCGCCAAACACTAAGTCCCGCATCAGTGTCCAGACCTGACTGAAGAGACTGCAATAGCGTACTAGCTTTCAGAGTTTAATCCTGAAATCTCCTGTATGCATTTCTCTTCTACTTATATTCACGCGAACTGATCCCCTAGTATCACACTTTCCATTGTATATTTAGCCAGACAAGACATTTAGTCAATATTGTTGCCTATGAATATGTAGGAGGGAGGTGGCCTGCACCTGAATGTGGCAGATGTGATTTCTAACTAAATCATAGGGATTACATTATTGACAGTGCCTTGGACAAACATCAGGAGAGGTCATTGTCTTTCGTTATTTGCACAAAATCTGGAGAAGCAGGGCATATCTCACTTGTGTTGAATAATTATTTTATGTGATGAATTATCATAATTCAATATTAAACATCTGATCTTGATATAAGTTTAGTGCTGATGGGGGGAAAAGGATGCTGCTGCGTGATTAGCCGTGGTATCAGATTGAGTCCAGCCTTACAGATCAGCCGTAAAGTGTATCCTTTGACTGTGTGTACCGCATGTTTGTTGAGATCTGTTATCTTCTCTCTCGCTGAGCCTTTTCAAACTGCAACACACTCCTTCAGCTTTTATTAACACAGGGGCTGTGTGGAAATGGAGTATCCTGTCATAAGCCTGCTTCATATTCTGCTGCAGAGATTCCAAGTAGCCAAGGGAAAGGGTATTATCGGGACACACAAGGAAAACATATGCTCATAGATTGTGCATTATGGCTGAAACCTGATACTGGGAACAAGTGTGACTGCAGACTGTGGTGTCAACATTTGGTTTGCTGCTGTATCGATACGCCTTTTTGCCGTTTAATCAGGTCAAGAGTAAAGAATATGCAGTGCCGTAATACAATATTAATTCTAGCTAGTAAACCTTTAATACCTTTAATAGGCTGACAACTTATGGTTTTGCTATGCCATATGCTGCTGCTGCTGTCATCTTTTCTCTCAGATTTCACTTCTCAGTTTCCATTGTCAGTCTCGTCTGGGCTTTTTATGATGTTAATTCAGATGGATGTCTTCCAGTGTGAAATGACTCAGCCGGGTGTGAATGTGGACCATCCTTTGCCTCCTACTGCTGCCATTTGGTGAGCGGGAGGAAAAGCATGGGGATCGTCGGGGGAGGCATGAGAAAGCTGGTGTGTTGACGACGCAACTCCCTTATCTAATTGGGGCAATGCAAACATGATTACACAGGATCTGAAGAACGATCAGCATCTTCCACCTCGGAGACGTTTCACAGTCATACGTGTTCTGCTGCGTGAGCTGCTGAGGGGCACACCGGAACAGTTTAACCACTGCTGTTCCAACAAAAATCACGTGACTGCAAAGCACACTTTTCCCTCCATCATGACTAATTACAAATATGACTTAAATGACTGAGTAGATCACTTGCCATGAATTAAGAAAACGGCTCAAGTGCTATCAGATCTTTTATGGTAGGTGGTACTGAAAAAAGTCATATACAATTAGCTATTAGAGATATTAGACATAGATAGTCAAGGTTAAAAGCATTTCTTCACAAAAGAAAACATGTTAACATAATTATCCATAGAGATATCAACCCTGATCTCTGTACTATTTCCTGTTGACACAAACTATATTGTTACACATAGTTTTTAAATTATATATTTCTTAATATTACCTCATCTTAACTACAGCACAACATCCTCTCCTGTAATTTCATAGTTTATTTAGGTGTAAGTCTACTTTTGGTTCCATTTGCAAGTAAAGACAAGTTACCTATAGTAGCCTTACACTGTAAAGCAAGACTTTAAGGTAAACTCAGCAGTGAAAATGAATGATAAATCCTTAAAGTTTGAAACATTAAAATCTTGACCTTCTGTGAAGATGCATCTGGGGCATCTATGATTTCAGCAAATTTTATTATCCTTTTTAAAAAAGTTTTACAAAATGCAACACTTCACGAATAATTAATTCATTTCTGTGCTGTGCAAGCTGCACAAATAAGGCTTTGCTTTTGGAATTGTGTAATTTTAAAAATCCAGCTGCTCTCCCATGTCTTTTCCATCATACTGTTCATTTTCCAGATAAGTCAGTAATGATGTGTTGAAAAACCCTTTCAGTCTGTGTTCACAAAGCACAATAGTTGATATCTAGTCTTAATTTAAAAGCCCAAGGTGAGCAATGAGCGAGCTCCCCAGTGTTGAACATTTCCTCCCTTTCGGTTGAGTCATGACAAATTCACATCATGTTCCAAGCAGCGCTCAACCAGATTTGATGCAGTTCAGATGCAGAGGCGTGAGAGAGGTGCTAATTGATGCCTGCTGTGGCATGAAACGCAAATTGCATAGTTTACAAGTACAGAAACCAAACTGCAGACATGCACGGCCCTCTGGTGTCATATGATTTGGCTAAATGGAGAATGTGCACAGAGAAGCATAATGGATGCTGTGGACGTACCGTTGCTACCTGTCATTCTGTTGCTCTCATCATGTTAACATCATTTGCCCACTAGTGCACGGTGTCACCCGCACAGACACACATGCTGTATCTTTGAAAATTTAGCTAAATAAATCTCACTGTTAATAAAAAGAACAAAGATATTTTAATACCAAAATGATATTCTAAAATCTCTGATGCAGATTAAATTCCATTACGTAGACAAAAGTTTCCTCATCAGGTTTATTAGTATACTACACGTATACTCATCAAAGCCATTAAATAGCAATGATTGCATTCACAGCCATTAGGCCAAATGATTTTTTTTGCTGCTTATGCTATTAGTTGCCGTAAAAAATACATTTTGCATATCAAACATTTAGTTGATGTTCTTCCAGAGTGAGTCACAATAAGTAGGCATGTAACAATTTTGCAGCTTGCAGAGTGAAAAGATTTAGCTGCTGCAGAAACTGAACTTCTGACCTTTTTGGAGAGAATTTGTAATGTATAAGCCAGTCAACTGTAGGAAAGCATTATCAGTCTGCTGTGCGTTTTGAATGATGAAGTCGTTCTCCGCGGTCTGTTTTATTTTCATAAATATTCAAGCTATTTATCGCATACTTTTAAAAAGAGAGCAGCTTTATGATGCTTGCTCTTAGCAAGATGTATGCTGGCTGAGAGATGCACAGCCAAGCCTTAAGTGTATCTTTCTTTCACTGAGTACTTTTGGAAAAAAAAACAAAAAAAAACATGCTGACACTGTGTTATCATTAGGGCTTATTCTGTTCAACAACGTGATTATATTGAAATGGAGGAAAGAGTATGCCTGGAGAGAAAAGAGGCAAGGTTTGTGGTCAAATTATAGGACTATACAATGGAAGAATTTGCTCTTTGCAAGATTTCAGTTTGAACAGCCTTTTTATAGAAAATAGCTGCAATTACTACAGATTACAATGATAGTTTGTCTGCCTCGAACCTTATCTGTGATGATGAAAATACTTTTGAAAACTTGAGTCTGAACAGTCATCATTCTACTGGTTTTCACAACTGTTGGGTGAACTGACATGAAATAGTACTGATGAAATTGTGATGCCACCGGATGGCCCACTGACTATGGTAGTTCTCTGATGTTTCCTTTGGTGCCACCTTTGAGGTTTGGTGCTTATATCCGTGTCAGGAGTGGTGAGGGATTAACTCATATAATGCCAACACTGGGTCAAAACTGTAACTTTTAAACACTGATTAGCAAATTTTAGCAGTTTTCCAGATAGCATGTTAGTATGCTGATGCTAACTTTCAAATACTTGCTGCTAGTATAAATGTGAATAAGAGCACTCTTTCCAAAATCACGCACCTTCTACTGCTGTTTTATAAATTGTAAACTATGCACTTACTCATGTAGTGGGAGAATTTTAACAGGATAATGTCTGAAATTCATCATCAGGTTTGCCATCGTTTTTTTGGCAACATTAGACCTGGCTAATGCTAGCTGGTTCCTTCTTTACTACAGACTGCTAAATGAAGACTTTGATTTGATGGCAGTGTAGTGTTAGTTAAAACACTGTGAACATTGTATAATAGTGTATATCATTTGTATGCTACGGTGGTTACTATCCTAGTTGCATTAGCTGCATCTTCTCAATATGGCAGCCATTGAGGGTGAGACATATCCATTGTTTCATGTTTGGATGTTTTGACCGTTCTGAGGACACCTTCATGGTACTCATAGTTCCCTGCATGTTGCTATACTTGTCAGTATGAATGCGCTTAAGAAATCAAAAAAGCAAATGTGCAAATACGCGATCTGAGACGCAGATAAATCTAATTCACTAACACAGTAGTACTTTTAATAAGGATTACCATGTCTAAAGAAGGCCTGATTAGATGGTGAACTGTTGCTGTAAACTTTGGTATAAGTGCTCTGCAAATCTACTGTATTTTAATTAGTAGTTCTGTTTATATTACTATCAAACTGTGAAAGGATGTTACCTTCAAGGCTGCCTCATAGATCATTTCTCCTTGGTGCCAAATACTTCTTAAACAAGATATACTGTTGCTCTTTTAAGCCAGCTATTTGTTATAACATTTTGACACTTAATGAATATAAAGTGTTGCTCAACTAGGCTGCAAGTGTGTGTGTGTGTGTGGCTGTGTGTGTGTATGTAGAGACGGGAGGTGGGGTGGGGGGTGGAAGCTGTGGTGAGATGTTGGTTGATAAATTGTTGTTATCTGACTTGCTGTGGTGGAAAACACTCCTAACATATGGATGGAGGATTGGATGTATCCATCGAAGTACGTTCAAGGCATTTTAGCGACCACATGTTTTGACATCTGGTGTCCTGAGAGTTTTTTTTACTGAAAGCACTGGCATGGGGAGCACCAGTAAAAACCATTACAGGTCAGGACTTGTAAATCTGACATGCTTTAATACACATCAACAATCAGCATCCATCTCTCTGTGTATTTACTATATATATATATTTGAATCTGGATTACATGCTGCCAAGCCTATTACGGTTCATGAGCAACAAAAATAGGCTGTGAGAAATTCTGCTTTGATAAGCCCCAGCTTATCACCCACACATTTCGTCCCCTCAAGTGTCCTTATTCAAAAAATTTGGCAATATTTTGGCTACCTTCAGATGTAGTAATTTCTGTGAACTTTCCTTTTGTTTGTATGGTTATGTGTGTGTTCCTGCAATTCCTTCTAAAGCAGCGTTTGGAGAGGCCGCAGAGGAGGTATGTATGAGTTAGATGCCTCCTTGACAACACCTTGGAGGTAAAAATCAATGTCTGCCAAACAAAGTGAAATGTTAGGCTGCAGCCGATACATGACAGATGAGGCTTAGTGTGGTATTTTCTAAGGTGAATGAAGACTGGAACGCAGGCAGCCCTGTCTGTTGTTGTCAAGCAAAGCAGCATTAGAAAGATTTTGAAGGACAGTACATCTGACTTCCCTGACTTCTTTTATTATTGATTAACATGATGTAGACATGTGTGAGAACCCCTCTTCAATAGAAAGGGATGAGGCTCATTTAAGAGCGACTGCATAGCAGATTAAACTTTAAAGGCCAGTTTCACTAATGAATTGTGATGCCGGGACACTCAAGAGACCTCCCCTCCAACTGGGGTCGTACAAAAGTACAGTCATCTTGATTAAAGTGGATTGGTCCTGAGATGAGAACGGTGTCTCTATTTCATAGCATGACAAAAACTCTGTGATAAGTCACAGTGTTTGACAGCTGAACTACTCATAATTTTAGTCGGTTTAAGAAGAAAGAAAAGAAACATTTTCCATGTCAGTTCACAGAGTTTTAGGTAGATCCATGTTTCCTCAGGGTGGAGCTCAGGCTATGCAGCTGAATAGTGGCTGTAGAAGCAGCATGGCTGGCTTGGCACATTAGTGAGGAAACACTGTGTTGCTACCTCATGCATGATCAGTCTTCACGACTCCAGCAGTGACCTCAGCGCAGAGCCGTGGGCCATATCGTGTTGCTGATTGAGCATGCACCAAGCCTCAGAGGCTACGCGGGTTACATCTTAGTTCTTCTTGCCGAGAGAATCAGAGGGTGTTCTGACGAAAAATTCCCAAACATCAGTAGTGCTGGAAGGCTTTTCTCAGTGTGTACGAGTGTGTATGTGAGCGCGCACATGTATAGACTGTACATCCTAATATGTGCTCGGCTGCACAATTAAAGTTAATCTTTTACGTATGCCCAATGAGGATATTGACATCTCCAGCAGCACCCCTATAACACACACACGTTGGTGAGCAGTGTAAGAATAAGCCAATGATTTGTCCTATTATTATTCTTCTCCTGTGCTCTGCTATGTGGCCAAGAGTAATGCAACAGTGGGGTATCAATTCATAGCCTTGGCCTCAGGAAAGCTCTTTGGAAAGCAGAGGGATTTTCAGTCTGTGTGCTGTAGCTCCAGCTCTGAAGGCAGACACTGCAAGAAATGTTGGCTTAAAGAATTATATGTGGGAATGTTGGAAGGAGTCAGTTAGGGGGAGACATAACGACATTAGTTTTTCTTTGTAGTTCATTAGATAAAGAGACTTGGATGACAGTGCATGAATAAATCATGACCAACTAATGTGTACAGTATAGGGTTGCACCATGTATTCATCATTGGTTCCAGCATCTTAAATGTTAGGGAAGGCGGTTTTCTTCCTTGTCTTAACCCACATATGTCAGATTTTTCTTTTCCTGTTCAAACCAATACAAGCTAATTTAAGTATTACATCATTTTAATGCTATGTTTATATATATATATATATATATATATATATATATATATATATATATATATAGAGAGAGAGAGAGAGAGAGAGATATTTATCAGTAAATCATTCAGTTTGCTTTATTTCAAAGCAATGGTTAAATAATTGTTAGTTGTAACTTAAATCTTTTTAACTTTGATTTTGCTGTTGCATTATCTCTGCCACTTGAGGCAGGGCACAAAAAAAGACCCAATCATGTAGACCCCCGTTTTAAAATGTCCAATTTTATAGCAGAAGTTATATATATATAGTTAGTTTCTCTTTACAGTGGCTACATTTTTACATAACACTATCATTTATATCATCGTTCACCTTAGCTCTGCTTATACTCCACCCATTTTTGAATTAGTTGGGCACTGCCAAGATGGTGACAGCCGGAGCCACCCACACTGAGCTTCAAAACCACTCTTTAGGTTGACATCACAAAGGGTTCTCCATCTTTATATACAGTCAGTGGTAGTCCTTTATACATAAATTATATGGAAATCTGTCTGAAGCTTAAGCACAGTAAAAATATCAACCTCAAGAAAATATTAGATATATTTCTTAGTCCTGTTTGATAGTCAGTGTGGTGTGAAAGAAATACACAGTATAAATCGCCTTCTCCTCAAATTCTCTCACAATGGAGGTGAAAATTAGTCATCTCTGCAAGTGGAGTGCATCCAGTTGAGAACAATATGCCAACAATTAATCAGGCAAAGATAGGCTTTCCCATTTCTAGATGGATACTGCTTCCTTTGTCTGGTCTCTCCACAAACTGAGCGATTTGCACAGGAAATGCAATTATAGCAACTATTGGAAAAGACTGTGCCACTACAACCATGAGTGGTTTGTTTTTTTCCTGCAACCATTTTCTCAAGTGATTGGGGAAGCAAGCTGTAAATGAATGGGGAGGCACATGAATAGTTCTCAGAATACACGTCACATATCAAGACAGCGTATACAACATTGTTTGCGTAATTACTAATTCAAATCTATATTGCTTTAGTGAGAGGAGTGACTCACAGTTCAGCTGAACTGCATAACATTGTTTTGTTGTTTTTTCCCCGACACTCAGAGATTTGGTGCAGTTGAAAATAAATTGTTTAATATCCTTCACAGAGCTTCTGAATGTTTAAAAGCTTCTCTGCGGCGGCCAGGAACGCCATAACTAAGGCTTCGTTTTTTTGCTCTTACTGAAGGCTCAAACCATTCAAGCCACTACAGCAATTTAGACGGTGTGCACGACTACTCTCAAGGCCAGTTCAGTTCAAATACGCACTGGAGAAAGATTGAAACTGGCAACTTCCTTTCAAAAGAATGCCAAAACAACCTTTCGAAACAGATTCCCAACAAAGTGCTGAGCAGAGACACATTTGGACGAGAGCATGTCTCTCCAGTGTCTCCATTTCCTACTTCCTCGTTGGTGATTTGTTTATATTGTACATTCTGATACGTGGTAGTTTACTCCGCTCTTGCTCTTGCTCCAGGATCAAAAAGGATGATGCAGTGAAAGGAAGCGGCAGGTAGCTGTTGTTATTGTCATTATAACAGCACATTAAAGATGTAAACAAACCGCCAGCCTGAGAATTTGTTGCCAGCATTGCCGTTGCAATGGGGACTGGAAGGTGGGATTTCAAATTTATGCCATATACTTGAGACTGGAGAGGTTGGTTCATTAGTTTCTCAGTGCACCGAGAAAAGTGTCTGGTTGACAGTTGCTATGCTGCTACTGGGGTGTATTTATGAAGCATCTCTCATCAATATCTTTATATTAGCTACTCACATGACTACGTGAAAGATGTAGTGATTAACTCTGGGTTCTCACTTCCTCACTTATTAAAAAAGTGTCTCTGCAGCACTCTAAAAATGCCTTTGAGTCATTGTTCATGAGTCATTTGATGACTCGCTGATTTATCAATGGCATTAGATTATATGCGCTGGGGTTATGATGCCACAAAGACGATAAATGCTGCTACAAATAAAAGGCATATCAAATGCAAAGATCTACTTGTAAATGACCAATTTCACGTTTGCATATGAACTGTATGTTGAAATTAACTTTGGTTGATGAAGTTATGTAAACACAAATCAAGTATAAATTTCACAAATTGGCACATTTCCGTGTGTGTCTGAACAAGTCTCTTTAGCTTTAAGAAAATACTGTGCATTTAATGTCGGTACTTAATAGTAGAAACCAATGCCGCGTGCGCCAAAGTTAGATGTGGCAGTGTTTCATCTAGGTGTGAACACAATCTCTCTGGACAAACAAGGAAGCCAAAGCTGTCCACAGATGAATAAATACAACTAAGTGTTTTGTCAGCAGGCTAATTGTCAAAGCAGCTTTTGAGAAGGAGTGTAATTGCTATGTAATCGGAGAGCTGTCAGAAAGAACTGCTAAGCAGTCATCATCTGTATGATGATCTGCCATCTGTAGCAATGTCTGGAGGAGAGAGAGCGAGAGAGAGAGAGAGATGGACAAACAGTGATGCGAGTCTGCTTATATTCACAGTGCATTTTCACCAAGTGTATTTGCAAATCATACATTTTAAATGAATGGCAGTCTAGAAAATGCGTGAGATTTGAGTTGATGAATGCGTGTTATATGATGATTGTGTTGGAGCCTGTTATATATGGGTAAATGGAATGTCTTTTTCCATACTGCAATGATTATGAAATCCTTGAAATATAAGTTACATGCCAGTCCCCCTGCTCTGAAATAGCTTAAAAGAAATTTCTGTCTTTGATCAGATAAAAAAAGAAATCAGGAGAGGAGTGGGCAAGCCTGTGAGAGCAGTGGAGGTACTCTGGCAGGAAATATGATGGAATTCACACGGCTCCTTCTTCTTCTTTTTCTTAAAACCCCAAAGTCCCTGAAAATTGCCAACTCTCTTTGCAGAGTAAATCCCCAAAACTCACCTAGGGCAAGGTTGTTCTAATGGTCCCGAAGTCCACTGGGTACAGCCCCTCCTTAAACACCACCACCACCTCACCTTCAGGGCTTCCCGGTGAGAAGCCGCTGTCTGGTTTTCCACTAAAGAATACGGCTGCAGCTGCCTTCAACAAGGCACCAGAGCTTTTCTGCAAGTGAAAAAAAAATCCTAGTCGCTGATGAGAATGAATTTATTGATTTGACATATATAAACATCCAGCCGGGTCCAAATGGCATGTTTTATCACAGAGTTCATCCATTATTCATTTCATATAAAATCAAACAGGGATTTTGTCAGGGGTCTCGTTTTGAACGTTTATGTTTACTGAAATTCCTACTTTGCAGAGTGCTGCTTTTTTTTTTTTATGTAATGGTAAATATGCTTCTGTAAAATACAATATAATAAGGGAGAAAAAAAGCAGTGGCCTCTCTTAAGTTCTGTGATCTGTTTTGATGGAATTTTTGTGATGCACACACACTGCAATTTTCCTATTGGTGAAGGGCAAGCCAGTCAAAGCAAATGCCCTTTCAATTCCATTAGCAGTTGCATCAGTCTCTTAATGGAGAGTAAAATGGCATAAGACCTTTTGCAGTACTTACACAATGAATATGAAAAGGCTTTCACCGAGCTTGCCAAGCTTAGGGAGTGCAAAACGGCTTTTAATTGTGTCCCGACTCAGTGTTGGAACATTATGCGCAGCATTCAAGGCTTGTCAATGCTTTAATCAAAAAAAGATATTTTCAAAAGAGGGAACATCATAGAAATCTAATTGGCCTAAACACCAGAGTATCACAGAGTGGCATCAAAAAGTTCAAGAAAATGTGGTGAAATTTGAACTCGGCTTGCAGACAGCGATATCTCTGACATAATTATTTAAAATGGACTCAGCCTATCAGGAAAAAAAAGAAGCTTTCTAAGAAAACAGTGCTTTTTGGTTCACTACTGGACCGAGTGCTCTTTTGTCTTATAAACACAGCTTAATAAGGCAGTCTTCAGGTCACAAACCTCAAAAAACAGAGTATTAAAAACAGAAATTAGACCCACTCTTGGTTCTGTCCACGTAAAAAACTAAGCAGAGCCACCATAAAGCTGCATTTGATAGGTACTGCAAGCGTCATTAAGATGGGAATGAGTCTGTCATTTCAACGCTGTCATGCAGTATTAATTACAAAAGTTCTTTAAAGCATGTTGCTGATGGAGATGATGACAAGCTGACGTTGAGGAATTATGCAAAGGAGGCATCCGTCTTGATCTGATTTCAAAGCAAAGCCCCATAAACCACACAGCTGTTTCATCTGCCTTCCTAGTCACTGAGTCTGCACATTAAAGGCCAACTTAATTCCCTGTGTGTCTTGAAGGAAGACAATGCCAGTTTTTCTTAAAGGCTCGTTGTTCGGTGGTGGTATTTTATTTAAACGCACAGTGCAACACATGATTTGCAGCCAATAACGTAAATCAAAGTGGTATGGTGCCATGAGTTAGCATGGTTTGCCTCGGTGACTTTCAAAACCTGCAACTTTGGCAGTGAAATACACAGAGAAGGCACGAGAAGGCACTGCATGTGCTACATATTGCTCATTGAGTTGCATGGAATCGCATTAAGATTATAGCTTTAGGTTTTCATGTTAGGTAGACCATGTCCCGGGTGTAAAACTGTTTATCAGAAATTGGATTCATACCCCCACCTTCAATTGGAGACCAGAAACCACTGTGTCCTCTTCCACTCAAACATACTGACACCTGCTGTGTGCTGGGGAATCGAGTACATGAGAAAAATTCATGGTGTTAGGACCCACGTATGGCCACTATGCAGCCACGGTCTTCAAAATCCGAATTGAAAGGATGAGTCATATATGAAATAAATCATCCAATTAAAATGCTGATTCTTATATTAGTATACAGACATGTGAAGTGTCCTTTGAAATGATAAATAAATAAAAAATCAAACATTTTACCATTTGATCTTGACCACACAAAGATTAAGAGGATGATATATGTCTTGAACGGAGAAAAACATTTGCATAATTAATCACTCCAAGTCCACACGGAGTCAGGTTTCAGATCTAAATACTTAAAAGGGCAAACTTTGTGTTAAGTCATATCTGAAAGGATGCAGGGGCCAGGGGAATTACTTATGTGTGATGATATAAATTGCAGCGGGAAGTGGTGTTTGCGTGCGTTTGACGAGCCAAAAAGTGAGAGACCACTTTATTTTGGTTCTTAAAGCTGCTGCTTCTCCCTCAGTGTGATATTTAATTTAGTCTAATTGCTGAATTTTATTGGGGATAAAACAATCAATAATATTTTTTTCTCATTTGGAAATGTCAAAAACGGTGGCTGTTAAGGCTGCTGGAGTATTCCAGGTTATCAGTGAATAGTGGCATTGCAGCCCTGTTGCAGGTTTTATAGCCCCGTATACAGTAGGTTTAATTCACTTCATGGGGTTTTTATGTTTCCTTAGTCCATTGTGGAATTGCTGCATGTCAAATCCCACTCCTTTGAAGGTTTGGGGATTTTTTAAGAGCATTATGCTCAGCATGTCCTCTCACCTTAAAACAGTTCATTTCATTTTGCGGTTCAGGCATTCCTGTTGACGTGTTGATTCAATTGATTCAAGAGTAATTGTGAACTGATGATAGTGAGTGCGTTCACGCTTGCTGCTGTGCTTGCTGTGCTGGCACTATTCCCATCAACTGTAATACGCCTGCATTGTATATTTTTAGGGGTTTGAAGTTAGCCCAAGCTGCATTCCCAAACTCTCAGGGCAAGTGGTGCAGCGTTATTAAACTGAACAAGATGTTGAGATCAATATGTAAACATGAAGATAAATGGATACAGATTTGTGCAATACCTGCATGTATTTGTGTTTGTATTGTATAATGGGAGGGTGTTTTTTTTTTTTTTCTCCATGGATTGACTCATATGTGGGTGGGATAATAAGATGATGCTTGCACCGTAGAACAAATCAGTTGTTTTATGTCCTTTACAAGTATGCGCTTTTATTCTATTTTAAGAGGACGGTGTGCTTATTTTAAGAGTAATCTCGTTGAATTTGGTAGATATTCAGCTCATTTTTATCTTTAAACTGATTATTAAGGGGGAAAAAAAGCTTCTTTTCTGGCTGTCAACATTCCACTTACCTCCATGTTAGATCAGTTTGTGTTTTTCCTAACCCGTCTAATTGTACCCTCTACTCAATTTCCGTTCCCCTGCTCTTTGACATTTTACTGTTACACTAGTGCATGCTGATTACATGAAAAACGCTTCTGGTGGAAAGTGAAGTGGAGCTTGCGGCTGCTGCAGGCGCATGCAGTGGAATAAAGGCCCAGAGGTGAAGTAAAACCAGCCAGTGTTGGTTGATAATCCACATTTCTATTACCCTACTTAGCACTTTTCTAATAGAGCTCACAGTGTAGCCCAGGAGAGGAGTGGGATGTCTCGTATTCTTTATCACTAAGTCATGGCACCCTTCTCTTTTTCAAATGCCAGCAGTAGTGCAGCATATCTCGTGTGTTAGGAATTGAACATGGTGGTGTGCTGTGATGAGAGGATCACGTTTGATTGGGTCTGATAAAACTTAAATCACAAAATGGAAGAAAAAGAAAAAGAAAACTTTCATCTGCTTGTGATATTTTTGCGTTTATGGACTTTCTGGCCACATGCTGTTGCTTTGTAATTGCAGTCAGGAATTAATTAATCCTAGAAGGGCCTTCTGCAGTAGCACTGTGCACTCTTGCTACTCCTAATTCTGATCCATTCTGTAGCCATCTGTTTGTCCACCTACTCGTCCCTCTATAGATGATACCGATGTTCTAAGATCATTCTGTTACCTTGAAACAAACCTCATAGAAAGCAATTCTGTTCTCTGCAGTCAATACTGTTCTTTTGCGTACTAGAGAATAATCTTAAATTGTACCAACAGCCTGCATGTACAGTAGCCTAAAGGTTTTTACCTCCAAGCGGTGGAAATGATTTCCTGACTCTGTATGGTATTCATGTTTCCTCCTAGCTGTGTGCAACCAAATGGCTCATTTGCCGGCATTGAACAGCTTGTTTCATGCATTGAAGGGCACACCGAAATGTGGAGGCACAAAGACAAGGACAAAAATTGCATGGTCATTAAAGGATCTTTTCAAAACGCCTTGACTTGTGGCTACTCTGTATAGCTGTTTTGTGCATCCATAGCATAGGGCAGATTTTCATCCTTGTGTGCACTGACCTCCAGTGCTCATATGTTCTAAATTTAAACTCCTATAGGCTTTATAAAAATTCATGCTGTCAACGCAAAAACAACAGAAGCTCCTAAAAGACTCAACCCCCGGATTTCTCAATACTCGCCAAGCCTCTGTAAGGCAAGAAAGATGATGCCCATTTGGGGCTCATCGGAGCAGATCAGAATTGTCAGCACTGTGGATTTTTACCTTTTAAACAGGGAAGATGGATAGATAATCACCACATGCCATTCTGGGGGCCAATTACACAGCTTTGTGTGAAATTGGAAAACCTGTTCTCTCAGAGCTCTAATGGATGTTCTGGTCATTAGTTATTTGAGAGTCTTCTCTGGCTGTAATCAAACGTGAAACATTGCGTTAAGCGGCCATAAAAGAACAGCTGCCTCTCTAAGTGACCTTCTGTTTAAGAGAACCCAACTGTCAGCCGTGTGGTGTTTTGTGACAATTATTATGTGTATCGCCATAAAAAAAGCTCTTATTTCCCGCTTTTTTTGCAGTGGTTGCATCTCATTTTAATGTCTCGCTCTTGGTTGTATTTACTTTTCTGGGCCTGTTAAGTGTCAGTATGCTGTCATATCTTGCGTGTAAGGCAGATGCAAAATCTTGCCCATCTGCTGCGTCTCAGCAGTCATATCTCTGATTGTAATTGTAATCAGCAAAAATAAAGTTTGTTCCGTCTAGACACCATCAAGAATACATGAACTCACTTTGTGATGTCTCTTTCTTTGTGCTCCTCTCCAGGTGACCATCTGTCCAGTCAGCAAGCCCCACCTCCTCTCCCACCAGCCCCACCGCCGCACAAGCAGCATCCGTCCATCACTTCCCTGAGCCGCAGCTCACTGGCCAATCAAAGGAGCCCGAGTCCACCACCCACAGCCGGCCTGGCGGCTGACTTGCAGAGTACGGCGGAATGCGTCCAGCTGCAGGACAGCTGGGTCCTGGGCAGCAATGTGGCCCTGGAGAGCAGGTGAGTGACCCACGGCGACTTACAACAGAACCGGAAAATCCAGGTCCAGATGCTTCTCGGATAACAAAACGATGCGAAATAAACTGCCAGGGAGTAAGTCCCGGCCCAAATTGTCTGTTTAAATTCCAGTTCTGTTTCACTGTTCACAGACCGATTCAGTCTCTAAATTTTATACATTCTTTTTATTTGAAATTCGAAAGGAAGGTAAGAATTATGATTCTGTTTTACTCATTTTATTTCATAGCCTGTTTGCCTCATTTCGGATGCCTCACATCTGCCGGCCTGTCTCATTAATCCTCTGAGACGTTTGATGTATAGGAGACATCAGATATGGGCTCGTATTCTTCACACTCAGGCTCAGGGTTATCTATGACTCACTCGGTAACGACTGAACCAGTAGTTTGTTTTTCGTTGACAAATATGACTTACCAGCTTTATATTTTATGCTTGTGCTTTTGTGACTCCATCACATCTTTGCAGTCATTTGACGGACCTGCACTGAACTGCAGTTCTAGGTAGACGGTGTAGTCTTACACTAAACGTCGGCGTGGCTTCTAACAACAGGGGCTGTGGAACACACTGGGAATTTTGAAAAAGAGGTTCATTTTTCAATAGGTGTGGATTGCATTAATGTTTTTAGCGCCACTCCTCCAAACCTGAGAACATCATAAAACGATAATTCAGTCCAGGATTCTAAATGTATTTAAAGATGGCTCCTTTTTTTTGGGCCAGTTTCAAGTACCACACCATATCAGGTTAAATTATAACGCCACAAATTGTGTCTGACATAATATAGTTCCAGCTGAGTTTGATAAATGCAGCCATAGTTTCTCCTTCGTTGAGAATAATGTTCTTCTTCTTCTTGTATGCACCTACAATTACGGGCTGATTACTAGATTGGACAGAGCCACAGTGAGAAAGAGAGTGCATGATTAGACTGAAATGTGTGAATATCGGAAAGCTTGCCAGTTAAAATCAGAGAGGCTATAACTTAACAAGGAACTCGGTAAGCCGGCTGAGTGTTATATCAAAATTTGCTGTGCAAGTTACTACTTTGTCTCATAAGAACCTCTGCCAAGTATTCCTCCTGAAACATCAGTTACATCTTTCTTAATCAGTGAGCTCAAAATATCCTGGCTAATGAAGTGTAGTACATTGCGCTCTGACTCAGAAATGGCCTCGAGTAGATGATTGCATTCTAGCCTGATATTTCCCTGGCACAGTGTACCTCTTCTCAAGCACAGATGAATGTAAACTTTTGAATTTCGTCGGTGGCAGCGCAGAGTAACAACCTCTTATGATCTGACTGAATCAATTGGGATATATGGTGACAGTTTCACTTTCTTGGGAAGATGCGGTGATTGAATACTAACCGCGCGATGACCTTGAGCTGTCTTAGCTGTATCGACAAAACAATATGTGCACACCTATCATCAGCTGAGGCATAAATCACTATCACCACAGTGGACTCTAAATCAAGTGCTTGTCAGTGGGTGGGAACGAAGAGCTGCTGCGAACCAACGGGGCCAAGAGGGAAGACCGGGTTCAGCACATAATTACAGATGTCAAGAAAACCACCAGGTTGGGAAATGTAAACAGAAGCGCCAGAAAGTATTTATTAGGCTGCCTTCAGGGGGTATCGGGGCAGCAAAGTCCTGGCATAGCACATACGTAGGTGGCCTCAGGTACAGCAGGGGTGTGAATCTTTTCTGAATCCTGAACAGCGACACTGATTTTATTTCTTATGCAGCACGGTAGATGCGGTCATACGTGCAGTCGGTAAATTATTCTGTACAAGGCAGTCGATTAAGAAAAGCTTTGAGTACAAATCACAATGTTATGATCTTGGTTAATACATTTCCCGTGACTTGACGACCTCCTTGAAAATAAAGCACTCATTTGACAGCAATAGGTGCTTTTACAGCAATTAGCAGTTATGAATTACGTGTGCGTAACCTCCTGTAAAAGTGTTGGTCTTCAAAGCATGAGTGTGCTAATTTGACTCGGTATCAACCAGCTTTCACGGTGAATACCTTTCAGTGTTCTTTTAAATGACTGAAGTGCTGCACTATAACTATAAATGTAACTACTGCTCATTAATACATGGTGAGTGAATAAAGTCACTGATCACAATGTGATCATATGTCAAAGCTGTGTTAAAACACTGGCCTTATTAGCTCTTTAGAAAGATCAAACGCGTGCATTACACAAGCCATTCATGCAAGTCAGAGAATGTCAAATGAGGCAGACATCAATCTGTATTCCAACTTGGATTCAACAATATTTTTTACACTTCAGATGATTCTATGAAATTATTCTACTTCTGGTTTTGTTCTGCTTTATGGTAACTAAGACCACTCAATTCTAAGGGCTCAATTAGTTGGCAACAGAGCAGTGATCGTTATAGCATATTCTCAAGTGCTGAGGAGACATTCAGATCTAAAAAGTCTGGAGTACTTTTAATAAACCCCTCCGGTTTCACTTACTCACCACTTGGATTCACTTAAAGTTTTTTTTTTTTTCTTTTGTGTGATATTTTCAATTAGAAACATTCTATTGAATTTCATTATAAAATGAATTGCCATGTCTCTTGAGAGGCCAAGGCACATATGGGGTAATTATTCATGAGAAGTACTTAATCCTTTGTTTAAAATAGGTTTTACCAGTGTGATTGAAATTTATATTTTTTACACCTTCATGGTGGAAGCTATAAGCTGTATGTGTGCTCCACCACAGGTAGGCGTATGCCCTCGTATACAGTATGTATGTCGCTTGGAGCTCACTTCAACATTTTCTTGCACTTAGATTCAATGAGATTCAACTAGAACAGTCGTGATGACATTTCAGAATGAGTCTTTTGAAGGCTTGCCCAGCCACACGTTGCAGTTATAAATGTACTGTCAATCCTCATTGGATTCTTGTGCCAAGGGAGTCCTTTGGTGAAATGAAATTATGTCTCAGCTCTAAAATCATCATGTGCCACAGTGTCCTACAGACATTGCATTTTCCTGATGGAAAATGTGTTAGAATTGTTCTCGGGGGCGAAAAAGGATAGCAGAAGTAATCCAAGTGAGTGCGTGTCTGTGTGTGAGTAGAGGTGTTTGTGTGGCGTTCACATGTAAATCATGAGTCAGAAAGTCAAGCTTTACATTGGATATTTATTCATATTATATATTATTTATATATATATATATATGTATATATATATATATATTTATTTCTGTATACCAGCTACAGTGTTGTGATTACACCCGAAGTGATTAGTCATGTGAAAAATACCAGCCAACTAGCCTTTTGGAAAGGAGCTTGCAGCGATCGCTGGTTACCTGCCAAAGTGAATGGTGGTGTTGACAAAGTGGTAATCCTCAAGACGTATTTCTTTCCCTTTTTCTTGGGTGTTTTCCTTTTTATTTATTTTGCCAACAGCTTTAGTGCCAAGCACACATTTTTTTGTGGTGAATCCAGAGTTCTACAATATTTTCCACTTATTTTAGGCTACAGTATAAACTGCTGCCGCTGCTGCTGTAGGCAATGTGCAGTGCGTCTTTTCCAGATGATTTTTGCCAGCATATGTGAATGCTTTCACGAACAGATGCGTAGTGCAGCGTAATCTAAACAGTTATTCATCTAAAATGTATTTACAAATTTGACTCACAGCAGCGAAAATACACCAGTATTTGATTTGTCATTGAACATGTCCTCGCACCAACTGTCCCTAAAAGTTGCTCCATCGTACTCCATCATATGCTGTGTGCATAAGAGCTTAACACTACTCATGTCAAATCTAATCAAACTCATTAAGTATGATAAACTCTATGTGCAGAAAGTCTTAGCACTCTGCTGGAGTGACTCAAGATGGCATCACGCTGATCTCTGTGGGCAGGATGGAACAAAAAAAGCACGGTGGCACTCAAATCCATTCACATGGTGCAGACCTAGCTGTAGCACCTGCTAGCAGGCCCCCTATCGAGAGGGCAGGTGGTGATCTGGAGGAGAGACCACGGCTGCAGCAAGTGTGAAAACAAGTCACCTCAATGCCGAGCCACATCTGTCGACTGTTTTTTATTTTCTATTTTTTCAAGAGGCATTATTACTCCAGCTCTCACCTTGAAATGCTAATGCTAACACAGAACAGGAGCTAATGGACAGATTACATATTCTGAGGGCTTCGATTCACATTGTTTCCCGCGTGCTCTCTCACCGCTACAGCTGGAGCTTAGCCATAGACAAATCCACCCACTCCCTGTTTAGTCCTTTGTCCTCTGTGAGGATGTTTTCAAATGTCATCATGATGACAAGCAATGTTGAGAGAGCAGAGGAGACCGGGCTGGCTGCTGCTTTTGTGTTACAGGCTTCTCAATGGGACAGACAGGCGTGCACACAAACACACTGCGATCTCACTGACGCACAGGCATTCATTTGCTCTCCATCCGTCTCAGTCTCACACTCACTTGATTGTCTCTTTTCCTTCTCCCTCCCTCTCTCTCTCGCCGCAACACACCACGTTGCTATCACTCGGGCTGGCTGGATTAGCATAGTAATGTGTCTTGTTGCATCACACTGGCTGTAATCAATTACAGCCGGTCATCCAGTGTCTATAGCTGCAGACACTTACACTGGTCTGCCGTTTGTTAATCATGTCCAACAGCATTTCATCTTTAGACCCCTTCACTCTGCTCTTTAGAAAAAAGAGGGGGCAAACATGAAAACTGTCAGTGCCAGAATTATTTAAAATGCCAAGTGCGATAAATGTCCACTTTAGAATTTGTCTTGGTGTCGCTGTTCGCACAGTTTCACCTTCTCACCTACAAAGCAGATTAATTGAAATATAACAGACTGCTCATTTTTGAACCAGAAATTCAAATTTATTTGCATGTATTTTCAGTTTGGATAGTCTGCTTGCCAATCTCCTCTGTATGTTTTCAGCATCCCATTTGTTGCACTACGGTATTACAGATGGTGTGTTTGGTTTAGCTGCCTCGACGTGAAGGCCGTGAGAACATAATGTGCTCATAGTCTTGTTTAAATAAGGGTCCACGCAGATTTTTCCGCATTTATTTACTGGCAAAACTGTCTTGAGATCATCTCCCCAACTCGCAATAGGTATTCACCTTTCTCAAATAGAGTACATAACCCTACGAACACACACATGCACGAACACACACGTCCACGTCCTTTTCTGTCTACCTCATCAGATTGCATCCACTTACACTTAACTCCCCAGATAGCGGTGTCTATTTGCCTGTGTGTCTCGCTGCGCGTCTGCCGCCTCCAACGTTGTGCAAGTTTTGACCTCAATTCATGCCCAACTGCATATTACACAGCCTGCCGCAGCTACAGTACAGATTGTTCCAGACTGAGGGATCTGAACTTCTCCAGGTTGCAGATGCCTGGTGCATTGTCATTCCAACAGTGAAGTACTGTAACCTTTAAATGGAATCCCTGTCTGATCACGACAGCACGTGTCAATCGGGGCATCGAGGAGCCAGACGGTCCAAATCTGACATTTGTTCTTTTAGTCAAGAATTGATCAGAGGAGGTTTTACCGCAGAGATATCCTCACTGGAGATACGAGGCACCTGAAATATCAGCGGAAAATGCATAATGCATTATGGTGAGGGGTTTAGGATGCGTCTTCCTTTCACATTTGTGAAAGCTGTAGTGCTCAAATATACGATTAACGTCACTCAGCAGTGTTTTCGGTGCATTCACAGCTTCCCTCAACCATGTTGATCCACTGTTCTTACAATCATAATCAGTAAACCTAGGATTAGTAAGTGTCACATGGATTTTCAGTCTTAAACTGCCCAGCCTCCGATTTTTTGCTCAATTAGCGATTCTCAAGCTCTTTAGTACAGAATCACAGGCGGGATTAAAACTGCCTTCACAAAACTTACATTGAGACTTCACAGATGCCGCACAAATAATTGATGAGCAAACACGGCTTTATCAGTTTATTGGTGTATTTAAATTAGCGGTTTCCATGGCAACTCAGCCCTTCCGGGATCTACAGAACACATAAAACACTTCTTGTGTGAAACGTTGTGTAAGACTTTTAGCAGAAAGTGCATGATGTGAGAAATCAAGTTTGTGTGTTCTGTTGCCCATGTTCCCTGAAATGTAACTAATACATTTTTAAAGTGGTTTTTACCCAACTAAAATTTTACTCTTATTTACCAAATACTAAGATTTATTTGGCGGCACAGTGGGGTGGTGGTTAGCACTGATGCCTCACGGCAAGAACGTTCTGGCCTCGAATCATCCTGAATGGTGACTTATTTGTTTGCTGCAGCATTAGACTCGCATATTTTATTGTTGGATTATATTGGTTTGCTTTTGTTGTTTTAAACATTTGGTGACCTCAGTGACATTTTTAAATCACTCAACCCCAAAAAGGCCTTTCCTAAACTACTAAATATTGGTTCTGTGTGATAGCAATGAAATTCAAAAATTGTGAAATGGAAGAAAATTTGCAATGCATGGTCAATCTGTCCAATTTCCCTGGCTGTCCCCATAAGCCGAAAGGCATTTGGGTATTAATCTCTAAGTAGTGGCAAGAGTGGCAACAAGGCTTAATTCATTTACTTAAGAGCTTTTCACGTGGGGTTTAAAAGTTAATAGGACGATCACTCCATAGTGCATTTGATTAAACCCTCTTAATTACCCCAGGTATAATGGGCTATTAGCACAGGCCCAGTTGTAAAAGGGCAAGTGGGAGATTATTGTTTTTATGAGGCACTTCTTGTTCACCTTTTCCAATGTCAGAATTGTACTGGCTATGACATTATAACCTAGTTCCTCCTGCAGTGTGATCCACACGGGAGTTGTAGGATTGTTGGGTATATTGAGTTCTTTTTGTATTTAACCGTTTAAATTTAATTTGATCTCACACCTTGCTAATTGGAGCCAACTGGAGCCACAACCAGGAACAAACTGAGGTCTGTTATCTGGCTAAAGAACATTTGGACAAAGTCATACTCATAAAATGTTGCAGGAGTCCTAGTGCTGTCTTGAATCCTAACTAACTAAATATAGCCATCAGAATGTACAATAATCCGCTCTCCTGTTTTCTTTCTTTTTTTTTTCTACAGGCACTTTCTTTTTAAAACGGGCACAGGAACGACTCCTTTCTTTGGCGCAGCAGCCCCTGGTTACACCATGGCTACGGGGACTGTTTACTCCACACCTGCGCGCCCTTTGCCCAGAAACAGCCTGTCCAGGGGGGCTTTCAAGTTCAAGAAGTCACCTAAACATTGCTCCTGGAAGTGCACCGCCCTGATCGCTGTGGGCATAGCTGTGGTGCTGTCCATCATTCTCTGCTACTGCATAGGTAAGCCTTCAATATCGGTCCTAAAGGACAATGCAGTAAACCATGTCATTTTAATCTTTTTCCCTCTCTTGACATACGTATATGCCCTAAACTTTAGAGGTGCTCCGTTCACGTCTCTATTTCTGTCTCAGTCATGGACACACATCAGTGCCCCCTTTCTTGATCTATTTTCTCCCTTTTACCACACATTTCCCCCCACTCTTCATCTGTACGCTTGAAGACACATTAGCCTCATCTGTTCAAGGCCACGCTCCCACTAGCCTTTCACCTACAGCTGTCTTTCAAACTTGCAGGCTAAGGCACCATGATAGTAATTGAAAAAGTTCTCTTTATCCTCCTTGCACTGCTCCACTTACGAGGCTCAGTCCCTGATCATGTTTGGAGGCATTTCAGCAGGTGAAAATCTAATCTGTAAGCTGCTCACATTACCAGATATTCTAGGCTCAAACGACCGAAGGCTTAAACCAAGTGTTTCTCGTTGATCCTGTGTATAGCAATAAAGACAGAATTCCGCCTAAAATCTTGTAATCTGAGCCTTCAATGACAATATTTTTGGAATGACACGTTGCGTATCTTGCGCAGTTTCACACTTTTAGATGCCAGCTCAATGGCCTGTTCTCAAGTCAGTAAATGTGAGACTTATCAACCAGACAGACAGAATTAAATATACCCCCTGAATACATGTTGTTATTCCCTGATGAGGAGGTGCAGCTCTACCTGTCACGTAGCAGCGTGAAAACCTGTAGTTTTTGTGCCAGATGCAAAGTACTTTAACGTAACAGATTTTCGGGAGGGAAAGCATGACTCCATTATCTGCAGTGGCATTAGACAATCTTTGCACATGTCATGTGGTCAAATGGAACAAATGATAGACAAGCTGCCTGCAATGAATGGACACGGCATGCCTCTTAATCTGTACAAGGTTTGATCTCTGCCGGGAGTATTTCTATTCCACTGCCTTTTCCTTTTTGCAGCAATTGCAGATGTCCTGATATGATTCAGTAGTGTCTATCTGAACTAAGGGTTCAGTCAGATATGCAGACACGGCCCCAAGACGTTCCCAACAAGACATTCCCGTCTGTTTCCCTTTGACAGGGACCTCTGCATCATCCCCGCATTCTGATTCCCGGTTCACAGACCGATGGTCCATTCATGTCCTCTGGGCTTTCTGTTAAAACACAACCATGGAAGGAGGTTGGAACTGCACAGACGGCGATGTCAGACTGAAACACAAGTTCAGGCTGAACTGAACTCTCATAACAAAGGAAACCCTTGGAATTTAAAGAAGACCTTGGTCCACAAAGCCTTTGTTGTACTCGAACCGAAACTCACTTATTCTATCAAACAGGAAATGCTTTTATCTCAGTCAGGAAGATAAACTAATGCCCCTCCTTTGAGTATTATATCCTCGGAGAGGGCTTTCGAATTCTGTTGTTGTTGTTTTTTACAGCGTGTGTCAAAGCTGACTTCTTGCTAACCTTTAGAATCTTGACCACAGCAATAAACCCGTTACAGATTCATCTCTCCTCATGCCCTCCCTTGTCATCCAAGCCCTTAATCTTTACACTGCGCCTTTCTCCCTGAGCGGATATATAAGTATTCATGCAGCTTGGAGGCAGTGGAAATATGACACAGTTGTATAAGGAGAAATATGGCGATGTTGGGAAGATCCTATAACCAGTGTTTTATTGCTGAATGGAGAGGGAAGTGCTCTCTTGGAGTAGAGGTCATAAATGTGGTATATCAATATTCATAATCCCTTTATTGACTTAACCGTTTTGTGACTTGTTGTGCTTCGTGATCTTGTAAAATTAGCCTGAACGTGTACCATGTACTGCATAGTTTATCTTTGCTTCTATGTATCTATTTTTGTTTGTCTCCTCTGAGCTCAGTTTACGCGAGGAAAATATGCAGTAACACTCATTTGTTCAGCTGTTGTCAGTAACAGTTCTAGCAGATTGGATTCATTTACAACATTTTCATCCCAACAATCACCAACTTGTTTAATTGTAGACCTGTCGGATGTTTGGGAATTGTATTTTCTGGCTTGATTCCAGAGTGAGTGTGTGCCCGGTGCTTTAGCTCGCTGGATGCGGGGGTTTTGTATGTGTGTGTGCGTGAAAGAGAGAGAGAGAGTTAAACAGATGCAGCCCTCTGCCACTTGCCTCAGGTGTCTGAGAGTGTTTCCACCACTTCCTCTCTCTTTCATCCACCGCCAGTTCACCTGCCAGGTGCAATGACTCAAATAGCAGCAATGTGCGCTCATACTTTAATACTTTTCTACTGTCAGCTCGCACAGTCCCATTAGTACAAAGACAAGCTCAAAGACAAACACAGGAACACCTGCATCTGTTATGTTAAAATGGGTAGTGTTTGAAGTTAACTGCACGATATTACTCAGTTTTCAGCTCAGGTTAAGATATTATATATACAGTATATACAGTAGATATAGCCCCGTGATAGACTGGCGACCTGTCCAGGGTGTACCCCGCCTTTCGCCCGATGACGGCTGGGATAGGTTCCAGCCCCCCCGCGACCCTTCACAGGAACAAGCGGTTACAGAAGATGAATGAATGTATGCATGAATATATATAAGACATGATTTTGTGAACAAGTATAGTTTTTACTATTGAAATAATTTCAGGACTTTACAAGCAGAACAGTCACAAAAATTGGACCCTGGCAAAGCGACAACAGCAGCTCCTGAAATTCAAATGAGGCAAACCTGCTGAGGTGAGGCTTTTCCGTTCCAGCTCTGCAAACCGGCCTGATTGGAAGGATTTCAGCGATTGTTCGGATATTGGGAGTCCAATCAGGACCGGGTCCAGCTTTGATGCTCTGATTGGATGCGGAAACACCATGTGGATTTTTGGAAGAGTGATCTGCATAAAAAAAAAAAAAAAAAAAAACATGCGTGGACAATGTCCTCAATGGGCATGGCTGACAAAATTGTGAAAAGAGGACATCAAACTTCCTTCATTTCTCATTAACTAATCGTGTTTTGAAATCAAGCATCAATTTTTATTTTTATTTTATCTGTTGCTTTGTAAAGTGCACGCACAGTTCCAGTTTAGGATAAAACTTGTTCCCTGAAACCTCGATAAAAAAAGACATTTAATGCCTTCCAGTGACAGTTCTCATAAAAATGTTGACATAGCGTGAATGTTTTAACAAGGCTGTACCAGAGGAGAGTGCATGGTGCTGGTGTCTCCACTCATGAGTGGAGCAGAGTATTGTCTTGAAGAAGTGACCGCTTCTTCTACTAATCAAACACTAGAAACCTCCCGAGACTTAACACAAGGAGACATGGTGCTTGCTTCGATTGCCACAGTACTAAAAAAAAACAAAAAACAAACCCTGTCTTGATTGATGTTGTGGCCGAGATGTTGTCAATCCATTTGAGGTTGATGGAGACACTATTCCAGAGAAAAGGAGCGTCTTAGCCTGGCTCTGAGCTGGTACAGCTTATTTGTTGAAGTTCCCTGGGGACATTACTGGGGAGATGTCCAGAATAAAACAATGTTTGTCACAATAATTTTGAGGCTGTTGAGCTCCAAGTTGCTGCTGGCACTCTGTGACTCCAGATGGGCCACCTCTCTTACTGGTAAATGAACTAATTATTCCTGCTGATGATAGCCATCAGAATACTGTCACCTGCATATTTTAACAAGAAATACTTCCAAAGTTTTATAACAGTTTTTTTTTTAATTTTAATTTCCTAATTTGCTTAGATGAATGTTATTAATTTGCGTTATGGATGTTGCAGCACACTTAGCTCTGTGTTTGTGTGCTTACGCAGAGCTAACAGGGCTGATGTGAACAAGATGTGGGAATCTGCTGTGAGGGCAACCAGGGGGATTTTCCTGGGGCCATTTCACAGTGCAAAAGTGTTTGTGCTCCCGTACACTAAACACCATGTTCATGTCAGAGTTCAAACAAACACGTTGCGAACTCACAAATTCCGTCTCCCATTCATCGTCACTGTAGATGTTCCACAGGGCAAATTTTGACATCAGCGATTAGAAGCTCGCTTTTCCAGCTTCTTGCCCGGGAAGAGAATTGCTCATGGCCCATAAATATTAATTGAACTGGCCTAGGCTGCTTGAATAACTTATGCAAATTCATAAATTGAGGGCTATTCACCTCAGAGCAATTTGTTGATGAGGTAAGTAGGGCCCCAGTGCACTAAGAGCAGTGAAGAGGGGATAGAAGGCTCTTGGTTGTGGTTCCTCTGATACCACGAGAGCTTGCCGGCGCACACAATTTCCTAGTCCTAAATTTTTGGTGAAATATTTGGCGATATAGGAGGCAGGAGTGGAGAGTCCCTGTACCTATCTTGTTTGATGAATTCAAATTTACAATCAGGAACCAACCAAGTCGAGGTGTTCTTCAGACAGGCAGTGTGTGTCTGTATTCATTTTTAGCCATTTTAGCCCTCTCTTAGCTTACCTGTTGGTCCACTGCTTTGTTCCAGTCTGAAATATTACATTATCATTAGATTTAGAAGACATTCAAGATTTCAACGGGATGAATCTTGGTGAATTCGGTGAACACGTGACCTCACAATGAGTTTCACATGTGTGGTTCTGAGTGAAATGCAATGTACTACAGATATCCAAGGTACCTAAAGGACTAAGGTGACATTTCATTGACTATTATCATACTGCAAAACTACGCACCCTTCAACCTCAGTTGTACTCTAATTTAACACCAGTTAGCAAATTTTGGTGTACTTAAAGGTTAACTACATTGGTGAACCTTTTTATTCAATCATTTATCTTCTGTAACCGCTTGTCCTCTAAAGGGATTGGGGGCCTGGAGCCTATCCCAGCTGCCATAGGGCAAGAAGTGGAGTACACGCTGGACAGGTCACCAGTCTATCGCAGGGCTAACACAGAGAGAGACACACAACCACTCACACATACGGCCAATTTAGAATCATCAGTTAACCTAATAAACCCACGCAGGCACAGGGAGAGCATGTAAACTGTTTGAAAAGGTGGATTCGTACTCAGAACCTTCTCGCTCCGGGGCATCAGTGCTGACTACTTTGCCACCCCGTGATTTTTTTCACTCACTTTCTTGTGTGAGCACCTTGACTGTCATTCAATGTCCCCTTCGATAAAGAATGATGTCCTGTTTGCAACCAGTCAGCTCAGAGACAGTTTTTGTCTCAGCATTCATTTTCCCAAATACCTAATGCCCATGTTATAAATACAGGTTTTCTCAAGTAACACCTCAAACTGCTTTAATTTCATGCTGTCAATCATTTTGCAAGAGTGGGTGTCACAGTTTTCCCAGGCGAAGGTTGTTTCACTTTGGGTTAATGCTCCGTGTCCTCAGCTGATCCTCGCAATTTGTGACCCAGCTTAGCAGAAAGGGGTTTTCTCAGGATTCCTTCCTCGGTAAAAGCCACCAAGATTCTAGTCTGAGAACAGAAAATATTTGCACACAAGCCTGTGCTGTGTGTTTGGATTCAGTGTTGGGGACGAAAGACAGTATTTTATAGAGGTCTTTGCAGATTATGTCAGGTTGCAGATCTTGTCTGTGTGGTGATTAATGTGGATTTTTCATTAAATGTAGTAAAAGAGTCGGAACATTTTGAAACGTTATCTGTAGCGATAGGAGCTTCCACTGATATAACAAATATTGAAAAAAACATAGAGACAAAAGTGCACTTTCCACAGTGATCTTTTCACATCGGGAGGTGCTGTCTGAGAAAATCAGACACGTCAAAACTATTGATGAACCGGCCAGAAAATCTTTCTGTTACTGGTGTGGTTGCTGGTTCACTTCACCTGCAACATATATGGATTGTGACACTGAGCGTGATGTTGGCTCAACGTGCCTGGTGCACAAACGGCATCAGTCAGGGTTAAATCTGCATTATTTGACTGAAACTCAAGGATGAGCTGCACCTGTTTATTTGATCTACCAAGGACGTGTCGTTTGTATTGTCACTGAAAGGATGCCAAGTATTTTTTCTTTTTTTTTTCATGAGTAGGCTTTTAACAATACACACACCGTATTTCTTAACAAAGCATCTATTGATACACTGGCCACGCTAGTTCCCCCGTCTCTCGTTTGGTCTCCTTCACATTTGATATTCTCTCTGGCCCTGCATCCACCTCTCAAGTTATTTGCTGCAGTCGATATCCATCTTCCCAGAGAACGACGGGTGTTGGAGGAAAGTTCCTCCTGCAGATCAAATGGTCGGAAATCAAGATGCTTCCTCAGCATGTTCCCTGGATGGTGACTTTGAAGGAGATTGGCCCTCTCGCTGCGCTCACAGAAGCACCTCAGTATCCCAAAACAACAAGAACGCCGTTTGATTGCCTCCAATACTGTGACAATAAAGCAGGTTGTCTGAATGAGAGCCAGACACAGTTTAGTTATGTAAGAGAACTAGAGGAGTGCTGCAGCATCATACCCTCACACTTCCCTCTCCTGCTGCGAGCCTCTGTCTCAATACACTGCTACACACTTTCTTAAAAGTCTCTCATTGTCTGTCTCTTCCTCTGTCTTACTCTTTCACTCACGTACCTGAATGTGTGTCCTTCCTGCTTTGTATGAGACTTGGAGAGTTCAGCACTCTTCCAGTGTAACTCGTCCGCGTGTCTGATGTGAAAGCTTTGTGTCAAAATAGAAAGTCTGCCTGCTGCTCTCTTTGATGCGCTGGCTGTTTGTGTGGAGACGCTTAAAAACGTTAATGAACAGCACTCCCTAAGGAAACATGCCCCAGCAACAGGGTTACTAAGTATCGATTAAAAAGACTTTGTCTGGCCTGTACCGGTGCTGTGTTTACACAAAGGCGACCCATGGCAGAGTAGCCACTGAAAAGAAAATGGGAACTAAAATATTGGACGTTAAACTTGTTATTTTCGGCCCGCATTTGGATCCATCCGTTGCGCACTGCCACAGGTCCTTTGTGCCCAAATGGCTTGATTGTTTTTGTGTGCTTATTTGTTTACCCATTTCTACCAGCCCACGCAGTTTTTTTTTTCTTTGTGTGTGTGTGTGTGTGTACTTCACAGCCATGCACCTTTTCGGCCTCAATTGGCAGCTGCAAGAGTTGGACAACCAGCCGGCTTTTGAAAACGGCGGAGTTGGGAAGACGGGGCCCACTCAGTCGAGCGTAGTGACAGCTCTGGCCGCTGATGGTGAGGAAATAAGAATATTTAATAAATGCTAATACACAATATTAATACTGTTTACTTTTTTGTTGGCTTCATCTTAGAATTGTGTTCTGGCAAAACTTTCTGGCACTGCTTTTTAAACATACAGTATTCAGTAATTCACAGTTCAAATGTTCTTTTTCCAAAATGAAAATACTAAAGAAACTAAAGGTTTGGGAAATAAAGTGGGTGCTGACTGGTTGTCTGATGCACTTGGACAAAGATTCAAAAATCTAAACTTGTCAGAAAATAAAGCGCGTAATTAAAAAAGGTTAGATGATCTTTAGAACACCACAATACAAATGAAAGAAATCAAAGAAAGGTGCACAAGAAAACAAACTGCAACAAAAGCGCATGGCCTCCACCTTCAGCTTAATGTGCAGCATTTTAAAATTTACTGAGATCTTTCACCTGCTGAATATTAATCAACTGATTCCAGGCAGCTCTCTACTCCCTAATCATAATCTTGGACCATTGTATATTCATCAACAAGCAAGCGGGCCATCTCAGCTCACCTTTACAGCAAAAGCCACCAAATTAATCTCTAAGCACACCACAGCATTTAGAATGCACGGCCACGGAGGCATTAATTGAGTTGAGTAGGCCAGGCAAAAGCTCAATTGTTTATACTCGCCTAGATTTAAATCCTCATAAGTACTGCTAATTAAGATGGCATGAGGCAGGTTTTGGACTGTTTAAAGGCAATCAATAGCCAGCTATTATTCTCCCCAGAGGTAAACTTGGCTTCCAGTCTTCACTTTGACTGAAGCTAAAGTGACAGGAACTGGCCTCATTACACACACACACAACACTGAGGCACGCAAATAATGGGGGTCTGGCACAAACAGATATAGTCACAGCCACGGTGTGCATGTGGCCCTACACTAACATACCTCTGAAGAGGAGGGAGCAGCAAAGGTTGAGTTGTTTATGTTGCCGGACAACTCCTTTTCATCTTACTGCATTCTGTCCTCAGCAGAGCCGTAGCTGGCGAGGACTTGAAAATGCTTTGCGTATTTTTCATTCTCAACAATGAAATCTGTTCTTATAATAGCACCTCGCAGGTTTTTCATATGACTATGAGTCACATTAGAACCCACCAACTCTACATCTCTGTCACAGTAAGGACACAGTTTAAGGACATCATTCGCCAAATTGCCTTGATTTGTTGTTATTGGTCCGGTAAGGTAGTGCTCAGTATATCTGACAGATTCCATTTAGACCTTATCTGATATAAAGCCTTTCGCTATGAGTCACCAGGACCAAACAAAAGATGGGAGATGTGGCCTGTTAGAGCCTTATAAAAAGGCAATTATATCTGGTCATGTTTTTTTTTTTTTTTTTGGTACGCGGTACATCACGGACCACAGGGAACAATTACTTTCAATCCTGTCTTGCTTGGTCACTGCTCATTTAGAAAAGATATGACTGTCTTATTGTTATGTCCCTGCTTGAATAGAGGAATAAGATTACACTGAAAAAAATAAAAAAGGATAGAATGCAGCATTTACAGATATCCAGAGATCAAAGATTTACACAATACAAACACCCAGACTGCGTTTGAGATGCGACGATGACGGCCTTAGCTGATGGCAACGGAGACTCTGTGAAGACTGATTCACGCCATATCACCTCAACTTTGCCGTGTTTATTCTGGAACGCCTAACATAATATCCGATTGATTTTCTGTCTTGCAGGAAGGACTAGCGTGCTTCATCAGGAGAACAACTCCATCGATACTGGACAGGTAGACATAGGGAAGAGGGTGGGCCAGAGTATCCCACCAGGGGTGTTCTGGCGTTCTCAACTTAGCATGGAGCAGCCACGCTTCCTCAAGTTCAACATCTCGGTGCAGAAGAACGCGCTGATTGGAGTCTATGGACGAAAGGGACTTGCTCCGTCTCACACTCAGGTATAAGTTGTTTTTTTAAAAAGCTTTTAATCAGGTCAGTGTATATGGATATTTTGCTCCATAAATGCCGTTCGAAACCTTTATTTATAAGTACCAACACAGCCTCAATAATTGTGAAACAGGAAAGAGGCAGAAAAAAGATTTGGATGGGACTAATATTATCACATGACCTCTGTGTTTGGTGTAATATGGTAGGTGTTTATTACAAATTATGCACACGACAGATTGGCACAGCATTAAGAACAAGACGACCTCTGCAGTTATTACAAATTACAAGAGATCCCCAGGTAATCCCACGCGAATACGGCTTCGCTTTATAAATGACACTACTGGGTCACTTGGCTTTCTGCTGCTCTTTCAATACTTGATCTAATACTACTAATAATACTAATACTACTTACTGAAAATCTTAAAGGGAAAACTCAGAGACTGACGTTTTTTAATATAAACGCTTTTTGCCACAGTGGCTGTTGTTTGGATAGGTTACATAGTCTTGTCTTTAAGGTGACCTCATCCTGCTTAACAGGGTGTGGGCATAAAATCCAACAAATAGAGACATCCATCATTTTTTTAATAATCCTCCCCTTTGCCCATCTTAATAAAATCTATTTCTGTAACTGGTATTCCATGTTGGTTTACTGTTGGCATCATCGTAATAATGATGTAGTTTAAAAGGAATTACATCATACGGCAGATGCAAAGATGGTGTTTTTATGCTTTAATTTATACTGTATACTTGGTGATTTGTAGACCAACACGAAAGAGATGTATCTTAAGTCGCTCCATTCTTTTTACACTTTTCTGCTTGCCAATTGGTGCAGGACAGGTAGAGTGCATTGCTTCATATTTTTTGGGTCGTAAATGGTTGACTAAGTAAACTTGTGAGTTGCAAAACCTCTTGGTCAACCGCTGAAACAGCGTTTTATTATCATTTACATTTTTTAGCCCGTGGGCTTTTTCCTCCTCTCAACTTCGATTTGTGGTCCCTGTGTGTGGGCCTGCCGTGTTTCCACTTCCACTAAAAGTCTGCCATTTGCAAATTGAAGTGTTTCTAAAATGTCTGTTGTGTCACTTGAATGACATTTCTGGGGACCCGAATGTTCGATGCTGCTGGTGATGGAAGCACTCAAACAATAGCCATTTTCCACCACACTTGACTGCAAAAGCTCTTAGCTTCACCTTCTCGACATCCTTCCGTAGTAAAGATGGGCTTCACTCAAGTACAGACAGTTAGGGCCACTCTTTGATGGAAGAAAGTCCAATGCAGGTGACAATAGGTGAGCTGGATTGCACTTTCAAGGTGAAAAAAAAAGAAGCCCAACAAAATCAAAGACCAAAGGGTACTAATTAACAAGACACTACTTTTATGTCTCAAGCAATTGTTGTACAGACACTCAGGCTTGTCAATGCTGGACACTGTGTCCTTTGTGGCCACTTCTAAATTACATTCTGTTCAGGTACTAGGGGCTCAAATCAATGCATTTACTTAACTGAGCATAAAAGACCCCAATGAGAGATATTGACTGCTCGTCGTATTCACAGCTTGGAAGACAAGACAGCATTTAAGTGCAACAGCCTTTCCACCTTTCTCAAATATAGACTTCCTCCATCTGCTATTGAGTGTCTGTCTGGGCTGATACAAACCAGACGAGTTGGAAGAAGAAGAAGAAGAAGTTTTTTCTTAGGAAGTTTGCACCCAGTTGTAGCGGTTGCACTCAATCTAAAGGCCGAGGAATTTACAGGCTCTGAGCGTTCCTCCTCTGTCTATGGGGTATCCGGCAGTCTCTCCACGGTCTCTTGACTGTTATTCACCGGTATTGTTGGATTGAGATGAGTTGGGGGGTCTTTCACACCAGCTAATCAAGATGTATGCACTTGGCCGGGGGGTTTTAGGGCTTGTGGGATGAACTGTTTTATTACTTCCCCCTCAAGTCAACAACACAAAGAAGTCAACTTCCGCCAGGTTAATATCCCTACCCTACCCCCCATTCCACTCAAAGGGGTTTAAATCACAGTGTTGACTTCACCTGCCCCTCGCTTAATGCGCTCTCCCTTTCCTGACGTGTGTGAGTCAACTGAAAGGTGGCTCGGATCCATGTTTGCCACATTCCTGGGCATAAAAAAACAGGTTTAATGCATTTTTTTGTCCCGATCCTTCAATCATTTGGAAGTCCACTGAGGCTGGTTATTGCAAACATCCAGATTTAAAAGTTTGTTCAGCAAATTTTGTCCAGTACTGGGCATATTTGGATTAATGCAGGTTACAAAAGTTTAAAGTTATATGTTGCACAATTACAATTTTATTGGCCCAGTATTAAAAACATAATTATATTCTATAATAGCAAAAACATCTTGTTGTGTGTGTTTCTTTACTCTTACTGGAAGCATATTAGGAGCTGTCCTTGCCCTGTTCACTCTAAAATTGCATTAGCTGTCTCCTTGCTGAAGGAAACCTAATGTTTTCATGCGCTGGAACTTTAAATTGAAATATCAGTCCATTAAAAAAGATGTTCTTCTCTTCTTAAATGTGATATTTGTATTTATTATATCATAATAATATAATATGCTATTTGTTTGAAAGCAATTTCTGCAATTTTAATTGTAAAATTCTTCTGCTGTGCGTCAGTCAGAAATCAATGCCCCAAACAGTCCATCAAAGCCTTCTGCAAACAGCCTCATCACGGGATTTAAATCGAAGCTCTTTAAAAAAAAAAAGAAAAGCTACAGTGCCGATCTGTATGCATCACACTCCTCAGACTCTGTTCCAGGATGAATCCAACTATAGGCTCAGTACATCTGTGTAGCTAACAACTGCTTTAGCCAGGGGATCTGCTGTCTTCGTGTGTTGTTCTCCTCTGCAGTCTACAGCCTGTTGGGGGATTGTTGGGATGTGTTGCACTGTTTTCTGCTGCAGTGCTCCGTAGGCTACAGCTTCAGTCAAAATAGGGTTCAGGTGTTGAGCAGGTGCAATGAGAGCAGATGCACCGCTTTGCTCGTTTCACTTGGCAGGAGTAAGTTGTTAGTCCTCGTTTACCACTTAGAAAAATGTTTGTTTGGAAAATAAATAGAGATACTATTATGCAGACAATGCATAATAGGGTGTATCTTTCTTTACTGTTCAGGGAAGCAGATTTATTAGCATATCATGTCAATCGAGAGTACCATTGATGCACTGACAAAAATGAAAATAAATGGTGTATAAATGTCTTTGAGAAGTCATGTTCCCCCTATTTTTGTCCTTAGTTTAACACTTATTATTTGCATTTCGTGCATGTGCACCAGCAGTGTACATATAGGAATTTTAAGTATACACGTCTACATTATCAGTGTTAATTTAACAGACTGTAATAAAACCATCGCCAGCATGTCTGAAGTGCACTCCCATCAGAGATAACAATATATTTTTGGAATTTCTTTCAGCATTTGCCCCAGAGCCATATCAGCTCTATCAGTATACAAACACCTCTCCGAACAGCTCCAAATAACTGTCACTGAAAAATCAACATTTCTTTTTCTCGAATATTTGCTCTGTACACAAACCTGTTCTGGCTGCGTCTTGTGTTACAACTTTGCAGAGTTCCTGTCAAGCTGTTAGGAAAATCACTAGCTGCATACAAAACTTTTTGATCTCTCTTGCTTCTTTGCTGTCTGATTTAATTATGACTGACGTTAAAATAACAACCACTGCTTCATGTGCTGGAATCTGTTCTCTCTGCTGTTTTCGCAGTATGACTTTGTGGAGCTGTTGGACGGTAGCCGGCTTATCGCCAAAGAGTATCGGACTCTGAGTGAACCAGACGCGAGGGCCCGGCTTGATCACCCGGTCACGGTCCACCAAGCCGGATTCATCCAGTACCTGGACTCAGGGGTGTGGCACTTTGCGTTTTATAATGACGGACGAAGCGTGGAGGCAGTGTCCTATAACACCATCATCCAGGGTATGGGGATGCACACACATCTGCTTGGATGGCTAATGAGTGTGATTGAAATGATGTGTAATGACATGTTTGGAAGACTTTAATTTCCTTAAACAGCTGTGCCTGCATGAACAAACACTTAGATTGCTGGGAAGTCTGGCTGCCACGCAAACCAGCTGAGCTTTTCAAACTTCGAGCCACCTAGGAGGCAGATCTGTCTTTTCATTGGAGGGTTGTAGATTATTGTGCTCAACACTATAATACAAGACCATACACGGCATTGATCCTCCCCACCTAACAGCCTCTTCAGTGTTCTGGAGTCCGTGAAATTTCCTAGTGGGGTTTGAGGTAGGAAAAACACTAAAGTTGAGTTAACGTTTTTTTTTTGTCTATTTCCTTTGGGGAGTTCCATTGATCTGGCCCCTACAAATATGAAGGTATCGATGTGTGAGGTCAAAATTGCCTGGGTCCGACACAGGCTCAATGAACATCCAATACAAGCTAGAGTAATAACAAAAAAGTTGGACCTCTTACCGCCGATCAAAATGAGGGGCCCAGTCTTTTGGGGGCGCCCTTTATGAGCGATGGTCTGTTGAATGAACACAAGATCTGTCTGTAGGATATGTCAGATTAACTTCAACTCAGAGAGGATTTGAGCCGTAAACACTCAGGAGATTGCATGGCTTGTGTGGGCATGATCAGTCATTCAAAAGGTTGGGATGGTGGTGGAGCAGTAGAGGAGACGGGAGGAAAAGAAAATGTGTCAAGGAAATGGAATTATTTGGTCCAATTTAAAATGCCTGTGTGGCTTTTGCTTAACATGGCTTAGATGGGCACAGTCAGGCTGCAGCATACTGTTATGGAGGCTTAGACCTTAGTGGGACATGGACAAATAGCTGGAAATGTATGCCATGCCTTATACATGCACTGCAAATAAAAGATGCTTAGAAGCTAAATCCATTCAGGGGGAAATAAAAAAAAAAAGTTGGTAGCTTGGTTGTCTTTGGCAGTATTTCCTAAGCTGTACAGTTGTCAAGTGTTCTATTAAGGAGAATCTTAGATTTGCTTCCACATGACATATGAGTTATTAATAGTTGGACTTGCACACTGCTGTACCCACAGATTCTGTGACAGAGTGCACACACAACTGCTACGGGAACGGAGAGTGTGTGGCAGGATCGTGTCACTGTTTCCCAGGATTCATAGGACCGTACTGTTCCAGAGGTAATTAGTCACTTTTATAATTAGCTTAATTTAAAAAAAATGTATTTCTTTCTTACCCTGCCTGCTGTGCACATGTTTTTTGCTCAATTGTTGGGCTAAAAAAACACTCTGTGTTATATTGAGCAGCTTCATGTGTACAGATTGAGCCTCTTAGATAAGTTTGAGGTGTTCTCATCATCATCTGTGAGATCATTCGCATTCAGGCTTTTTCAGTTATTGTCAAACCTGCTGCATATACAGGACCTTCACTAATTTTTAGTACGTTACATGGCATAAAATGCTCACTTTAGAGTTATTAGTTTGTTGTTATTCTTCTCATCTAGCTGCACTAAAGGCTTTTTGTTGTCATTATTGCATAAATGAGAACAACTGATTTTGAACTTGGTGTCTCTCTTTAGCCGCCTGTCCGGTGCTGTGCAGCGGTAACGGCCAGTACACCAGGGGCCGCTGTCAGTGCTACAGCGGCTGGAAGGGCACTGAGTGTGACGTTCCCTCCACCCAGTGCATCGACCCACAGTGCGGGGGACACGGGCTGTGCGTGGCGGGAAACTGTGTGTGCAACACCGGCCACAAAGGAACCAACTGTGAGCAAGGTAATGTGAAAAAGAAATCTTCCCTCTGGATTCCAAGAAACAAGATGCAACATATTTCTGTGTGAAGCTCAGGGGGAATTGACACAGTCCATTGGTGAAACAATCGGTGTTTTCAACTCCACTAAGCGGATAATGCTTTGGATGCTGTTATTGATAGCGTGCGTGTAAATTAACTCCCTCTTAGTGTTTAGACCACATCAGGGTACAAGCTGGAACAGACTGTTTGGTGTCCATTGATGCAGTCACCTACTGAAAGGCTCCACAGATGAACACACCTGTTAAAATCGATCAGTCAATGGCATCTGGTCCTCCCCTTACTGAGAAACGACTACTTCTTCTTTCCTGTCAACCAGTTCCACCTCCCCCTTCGCTTCTCTGCATTTAACTGTATTGATCCACATGCAGACAAAAGGCAATTATCAGCTCAGATTTACATGTGGGACTTGTTGACCTTACATGCGAGAAGCTATCGAGTTCACTTAATGAATATACTGTGGTTTTCTTTGAAGTGAGGCAATATGGGAAGCGTGCATGTTAGGGCTCTGGTATGATAAATTGCTTCAGGTAAATAATCATTATCATTGTCCAAGAAGACATAGAACTGCTCCGAGCAATCAGGTCTAGAGAAAGGACAAAAACGTTGTCGCAAATGATCCCTTGTTAGTAATGGGTTAATTATGTTGGTCATAATTGCCAATTATTAACCTAGATCAGCAAGTTGATCTGCAAATTGTTAATAGTAATTGATTATATCTGTCTAGACACTAATTGTGCAGCTTTTCCTAGTGCCTATAATGGAGCATAATTATGCCGTCAGCATGTTGGAAGTACCCTATAATATAGCGAGCGGAGCTAGTTGAACATGGGTGGAAAATTACTGCCAGCCACCACCAAACCCTGCAAAAAAATTCAGCTGCAGCTCAGCTCACCAACCATCATCTGGCACTCAAGCGTTTCCACTCTTAAAAAATGATTTTTGGCTGGTAGCAGACTCAAAGTGGCCAGGGGTAAATAAGTAGGTTTGATATCCCGTCTAGAAGTGGTAAACTGACATTGCTGTCACCCTCGCTGTGTGTCCCCAGTGGACTGTGTGGATCCGACGTGCTCCGGTCACGGAGCCTGTCATCATGGTGAGTGCCACTGTAACCCTGGCTGGGGAGGGATCAGCTGCGAGATCCTGAAGAGCACTTGTCCAGAGCAGTGCTCCAGTCACGGCACCTTCAACACCGACTCAGGAACCTGCATCTGCGAGGCCAACTGGACAGGGACCGACTGCTCCATAGGTCAGCGCACATTTTATATTCTCTCCATCACTCCGAGCTATGATGAATGCTAGAGTTTGTTCATAATTAAAGGTTTGCAAAATACATATAATTACTGCAGTAGCATTCTTCGTTAAGAATGAAATGTCAGAAAACGGTGAAAAACATTTTTCATATAGCCCAAGGTCACGTCTTTAAATTGCTTATTTTGTGTGACTGCGATCTTAATTAACAAACACATTAAAACCAGAAAATCTAAAATTTGAGAGTCTAATCAAGTGATATTTGACCTTTTAAGACAAAAAAAAAATAACACGAAAACCTTTAGATAAACATAAACAACTTAATGAGGGAGTTAAAGGACATCTTCATCTTTCATTCATCCTTGCCTTTGCTGTTATCTGCACCCACAGGTACCTGAAAACAATTCATCTGAAATGTCTTTTCTCTTTACTTTTTTTTGTGGATGAAGTGGATGAAGTTTCTCTAACAAGTAATTGGCACCACATTTTTCTGTATTTAATCCAAACAAACGCCACTCTTGCTGTGCTCAGACACTGCAGACATCCAAAACAGCAGATGTATAAGCCTTTATTAACAGGCTGTAAGTTGGAAGTAAAACATCTCACACAGCGCAGTATGTCTACATGGGGGCGTCTTATTAAGAAACTTACGGGCTAATTAATTAACTTTGCAATACAAATAAAAATGAAATTATCAGATGTGCGATATGTGAATCTGAGGTAATTCATCATGTCTGTGTTTGAAATATAATTTAGAGAACAATTTATTTTACTAAATTAAAATGTCACAATTTGGAATGTACTCTTTGAATTAATCATTAATCAGATTTTCTTTTAGAGTCCTTCCATATGTGAGCATGAATGAAAATAAATGATTCATTTGTAATGTCCTGTTGATTCATAGTCTGTGACGGGATGATGAACGGAAGCCTGACTTATTTTTTTTTTTCATCTCATGATGTACATGTGACAGTACTCTGTCAAAACACAACACTTTCATTTGGCTATGATTGCATGAACATTAGTATTCCACTAACAATCAGAATAGAAATGCACCATTTAACCACCTCAATAAGAAGTGACTGGCCTAATCAGAAAGAATTTAGAATTAGAGTGAGAGGGGTGTTACAACCCATTAATAATCGATTGAATAGGAAAATATCAGTGCATAATAACCGCGCAAACACTTGATCTGATTGTTTCTCTCTGGTTGGAATAAATCCATTCTTTCTGCTCATGTTTATCCGACGTGGGTTGAATACTGGTGACGTGACTTGTTTCTGGGAGGGACAGAAGTATCGAGGTTGCAGCATGACTAGCTTGGTGTGGCCAGATTCAATCCTTATCATAATATAAGTGTGGTAAGACAGCATTTGGATTTCATTATGCAGCATGTTTCAGCTGATACAGAGAAGGATAAAACCAACCAATCTGAGCCATTTTGTCGTAAACTAATTCAATGCCACAGCACTTAGATGAGAGGTATGACTTCATCGCTATTAGTCTTCTGTCCATCACCTCATAAAGCCAAACCATTTGACTTGACCTGCAGATTGTTGTCGGGTGATAATCAGTTCCCAGCCCAGTGACTCCAGACCACATTTCAAGCTTTCATTCATCATTCCGTCCCAGACTGTGCTGCAAAGATTCAGGCTAGCTTCCGGGCTAGAAGGTGACTATTTCCAGTGCAGTCAAGGACAACATTTCTTATAACAAGGAGGATGTGCTCACGATGTTAATAACACCACTTCCAATTAAGCACAACCATGATTCCATCCTCAAAAGAACAACATGAAATTCCTGTTGACAGAACACAAACACACACTGAAATGCCTCAACAAGTCTTGGTCCCTCTCCAGGCAAGAGTAAGAAGGTAATCCGAACCGACTACAGGAAACAAGCCCAGTACAAATGCTGTCTTTGTTGAGGAGACAAATGTTGACATCTGATAGCCAGGAGTCACTCATGCCTGGGAAGTGTTGTAGAACAAACAAAAGGACTGAGGAGAGAGTTCAGTTTAGACTATTAGTCATACTCAGTTACTATATTTTGAGCTGTTTACCGCGCTGTGTTCACCAGAGAAGTTTAATTGGAAAAACCCTTTGTGATTAGACTGAGAACTGATATTCATTATTAAGCAGCATGTGACATTTGTTGACTTGTAAACTTGTTTTGATCCGATACAAACGGAAATACAAAAAGGCAACTGCTTCATTATGTTTTGGACTAAGTGAATCAAACTGTGGGTGTGATCGCACCCTCAAAGTTGGGTAATCAACACTTGTAGCACGTGCCGGTTCTGAACGCAGCATATGTTAACAACAAAGCTTTGACTCCAGGTTACTTTTGTGTGACCCAGCTTGTGTTCTCCCTGAAAAGTATCACAAATGTGCCTTGTTTTAAAAAAAATAAAGGATTTATAGGTTTGTTCAGGACATTTTCCAACAATGCTAGTGTATTCTGTGGCAGCTACAGTTTTTTTTTTTTTTTTTTTTTTTAGAAGAAGAGATTAGACAATTTTGTATTCCCATCTGCTCGCAGCAGAACCTCTTCATTTGTTACCAGGGTTGTGTTCAGAGGGGTTGTATTTCGACACAGGTAGGTGACATGTTAGTTCAGAGGCTGGCCCCTCCCATCTGTTATCTGTAGCTGAGATTCAGGTGATTTATGTGCTGCCCCCCCGCCCCTCCCTCAGAACAGACTCATTCTCCGCATGTTAAACCCAGAGAGAAGCGCATACTAATTCAAACAATTAAAACCAGAAGTTGCAGTTTGTTTCCGTCAGTATAAAAGGCTGTTGAATGCATTTCTCTTGGCTGAACTTCAATTGGAAATTAAAGCATAAGGAGGCTGAATGGTGCATTTGAGATGATAGATGCCTGGGCAGACCTTTGGAAACAGCAGGTAGCCAGTTTGGTCGGTGCCCAAGAAGAAAGACTGATTGTGTTGGCGAACGGGTTTTCTTTTCCTCTTTTGTGTCTCACTTTATTTTCTCTTTTAATGAGAAGTAATTTGTTATTCTGTTAAAGCTTTCGGAATTTCAGACACAATCCTCTCACTCAGCAAGATATCTCGGGCTTGTCAATAGCAGAACTGACGAGAGCGGCCTCGGTGCGGCCCGAAAGTTGGGGAGTCTATCCACCTGGCTGGGTGGGTTTTTTTCCCTCGTAATTAATGCCGCGGTTCTTCTTCAATTAAATAAACTTTAATTAACAAGCGCGTAGCATGGATCGACCGCCCACAACCCCTATCCAGCTCGAGTCAGGGGCATGTTAAAGGCAGATAAACACTTTTGCACTAATGAAAAATTGATTGCATAGATTCTATGGGAAGGAGGTATTCCTTTGGAATCGAATGACTCCCCTCCAGAGACATGCTTAATATTCTACAGTGTCGGCTCAGCTTAATCAGAACCATCCAAGGTCCCTCAATCGAAGAAAAACTCCATTCAGAGAGCTGGAACAGACGCACAGTTAAAAAAGGGAAAGGGGGGTGAGAGTGGCCAAACGAAGTGGAGTATAAGAAAAAAAAAAATGATCAAAATGATTTTTCACTTTGTCTGTGACTTGTTATGTTTTGGGCAGCAGAGTGATGCTGGCTAATTTGCTGTCCCTGAAGGCTAACCCACGTTCTCAAAAAGTCCCAATCTCTGTTATGAGGGTATATAATTTTCCTAGAGCATCTAATCATTAAAAATTGGAGGACATGCTTTGAGCTACTTTCTTCTAGCACACTCGTGTCTGTCGTCACAGCGAGAGCTTTATAGGGCTCTTCTGTTCAGAACCTTTGATGGAAGCTCCCAGTTCCCACAAATCAACATTCCTTATTCTCACACAAGAGCAGCCACAGCTTGTTGAGCGTCAGCTTTAGCCTGTTACTATCTCATTTACTCACCATCCATGGATGTGATCATTTAAATTTTCTGAAGATTCCCGTGCAGATTCCTCACAGCTGCTCTGCCGTTTCTGATGCTGCACACTTGAAGTAAACATGTTGATCTAACATCTCCGAGTCCAGACATAAGAACCTGCTTAAATCCATAACGCTCGCCTCGGTCTGCCAAGACTCAATGCAAATGAGCTTTCATAATATGTAAAGCCTGAAAAGAGGTTGTTTTTTTGGAAGTTTTTAGATACACAGTAATTGCAGTGCTTTATTCCGCTGGGCTTTTTGATTGATGACAGTTTTTTTTGTTTTTGGTTTTTTTTTAGTGCTCCAGCACAAAGTGGTCTATGAAATTAGTCAGATATGAGTAGCTGCAGTAACCAAAATGACAGAAACAAACTGTGCTGCTTACGCATGTGCTTGGAAGAAATTTCTTTCTTTTCCAAATAATTATCAAGGTAATTATCTGAGAAAAAGTTTTTTTTTGTAAAAGAACTGGTGTAATTTCAAATGGCTGATAAGCTAACTGCCCCCCCCCCCCCCCCCCCCCCCCCCTTCAAAACTTGTAAAGTAAATGTTCCATAAAACAAATCTATAGTGAGTCAGATATCACCCATGTGTCATGTCATTCTTCAGTGTATTGTGTTGTTGCCACGCCGTGGAGAACAGTTTATAGATGAAACGTCAAGCGCTGAGAATTTAAGAGATTTTATTATTGCCCGCGACCCATAAAAGAAATAACACTATCTATCAAGATTAATATGATACTTTTTAGAGGAAGACGTATGCCCTTTTTTCTATTTGTATACTACACGTTGGGTATTGTAGCAAAGTGGCAGCAGAATAAAAGTTGACTGGGCTTTACATTTCTCAATGCACTGACATTTCATATGTATCTGACTCTGCACTCATTTAAAAAAGAATTGTGTACACGACCAGTCCATTGAGATCCATAAAGCCAACGACTGCAGTAAAAGTCTGACATGTAAAATGACTCATCTCAAACTTTCTTTTAACAGAAGGCAGTAATTTAGAGATGAAATACGAGCAGACTTTGCTGCGATCGCCTCACGGTGTCAAAGTTTTAATAATGCCGTTTTTAGGAATGGTGTTGAAAACATGTAACTTGTTTACAGTTAAACTTATTGGCCCAGTTTAACTGAGGCAGCCAACACTTCTCAGCAGACGTCAGAGTGTTCTGTGGTGGCAGATGCATCTATACAGAATACAGAAATACACCAGTGCAGAAGAGAAACAAACAAACAAACAAAAAAAAAATTTCACAGAACAGAAGCTACATGTCTCCGTGGCTTTTTGTTTTGCAACAGAGGTGTGTGTGGTCGACTGCGGCCCCCACGGCTCGTGCATCAGCGGTGTGTGTCACTGCGAAGAGGGCTGGACGGGACCAGAATGTGAACAGAGGGACTGTCACCCACGCTGCATCGACCACGGAGTCTGCAGAGAGGGCAAGTGTGACTGCCACCAAGGCTGGACGGGTGAACACTGCACCATCGGTGAGATTCTGTGACACGCTGTCCACCTACACACACGCACTTGACAGAAGGACTACAGAGGAAATTCATATATGGGCAGGTTTAAAAGGACACCTTTGGAGTGTGAATGTCAGTTGGAAAGATACAGATCCTGATGTACTTCTGTTGCAGCCTACCGACCAAACAAATACCTCTTCATGACAGAGTAGTTATTTGCCATATTATCTCGGGCACAGGAGTAAACAGCTTTCTTGCTATTCCGTTTCTAATCATCACTGAACAAAACATTTGGGACAGGGTCCCTCTTCCTTGTATCTTTATTTTTTTCCCTGAATGCTCGTCAGCTGCAGTCACAGGTGGATTTTAAGGTGTATTCATCTTCATGTCTGACCTTCTCTTCCACCAAATCTCAGGAAGATATGACAGTTTCTACTCCGCTAGAATTATGTGTTGCATTTTTATGGATTGAGCATCCAACAGTATATAATGTTTCTAAAAGGACCACCAAAACTACACTTTTATACTTTTTTATATTTATACTATAGCATTTTAACTGTAGGACAGTTACATTCTTGACTACTACTGTTTTAGAGGCAAATAACTGTTGCTTCTTCTGGAAATATAACAAATTTGTCCAAAGGTTTGCAGGAACTAGGAATGAATTAAAAATAGGATTCAATTTTCACAAAAAATAAATCAAAATTTACAAATTCCCTCTTTGAATGAACGTGTTAAACAGCTCTATCTGTGAAAAAAATAGAGAAACTGGCGTTTTGGCCAGCTGTTGTTCACTTTTTATGTCTCTTTTCAAAATTTTCTTTTTTTGCAACACATTAACTTTGTAATTTATATCATAGATTTAGATATTCCACCTTTTTAAACTGCTGAAGTGATGCTTCAGTATTAGCGAGTCAAGGGCAGGTATTTAGGGAGCCGAAAAGCCACGGGTAGGCCTCTTTGGAATATCATTTTTCTGAAATGGCAGTGCTTCACCTGGCATTAATGAGGATAATGAGTTCTGAGATGTCACTTCCTATTGACCTTTAACTCAGACTTCCTCGCCACTTCACCCTCTGTCAAAGGTCCTGTAGTTAAACCTTGACACGCTGCGTCAAACAGCATTCCCCCAAGTGTCATCTCCAACCTCTTTATGACGACATATTCCCGGTGAAACAAAGATTCGCCACTCGAAACTCTGAACCCTAATTATGTATTTACCAGTTCTCTCATCAGCAATCCCCCCCATCCACAGAGTAAATCCACCTCTGAGGGGAGAGGAGATTGCAGCGAGGGAATTGTTGGACGGGGTCACATTCCTGATCTTATTAATCTTTCCCACCTCGGGGCAGACTGTGCATCATCTATTTTCGTTTTCTTTCCCGCCTCCCGTCAGGAAAGTAACTCCTTGCTTTTGGACGCAGTGGGGATGAATAGGCAGCGCGTTACCTTTTCTTGGAGAACGGGGAGCTTATTTTGTCTTTCAAACCCTGAATAACTGCCATTTGCACAAAGCGCCTTTTAATCACATTACATGGTCAGAGCTTGAATAGAGGACTTCCTCGGCCACTCTTTTGTCGCAAGCATCTAGATCCTGTTTTATATGCAAGGCTTAACCTATTGTCACTGCTTTCTCAGCAGTGCAGTTTACGGCTAAGGTGTTTTTGATTTGTCTTAGTGTACTGCTAGGTCTCTGCCGTGTTGTTGTTAAAATTGCTGAAGTAGAGAAGCCCGGTAAATTGAAGGAGAAAAAAAACGCAGTATTCCGCTTCATGGTGCATTCATATTAGAATGAGCCTGTATGCGTCCTGACAAGCAGACAGAAAAATGTTTTGAAGCAAACCCAGATGAAACTGGCTCATATGGTCTGGAAACAAAGGGTGTTACAACACTCTGATATCAAGAGAAACAGTGTTTTTCTTCTTTGTGTTAGCCTGTCTTGCTTTGGCAAAGCACGGCAGATGGAGAGTGTTAACAGTGAATATTTTACTGAGCACAAGTTGCTTCTTTTAGACAAAACACATAATCGCCATCCAATGCACTTTTGCGGAATAAATGGTGATTTTTGACTTTGGATGCATCAATACTTGTGATTAAACACTCAATGCTTTAATTAACAGCTTCACACTAAAGTTAAATGACTTTTTCCTCTTGCTGTAGCTTTACTATGTATCTGTTCTTCTGAATGTGAAGCTTCTTTCTCTTTTGTCTCCCTCTCTTAATAAATACTCTTTTCTTTTTGTATTGCTCTGCCTAACTCCTTCTTATATCCATTCTCTTTTCTATTTTATGTCTGTATGCCTGTCTGCCTACCTATCTGTCTCTTTCCAACTCCCTCTTGGCTTACATGTATAGCCCTGGATTCCAGAGTATCAGGTAAAAAAATACTTTTCACTATGCTTGAGAATTATATTCTTTTTGCTATTTTTTTTTTCCTGATCCAACTGAACACCTCTATTTCTGCTTAAAACAATGTGAGCTCTGTTAAAAAAATAAATAAATAAAAATGGGTGAGCTCGCAGCTTCCCTGTCTTTCAGTAATTTCAGTCATATCCTGTCACTCATGCTTAGTGTCAGCTATTCAGCTCAATCACCGTAACTACTGTGATTTACATGCACAGCAGAGAGATAGAAATTAGAGCAGAAGCTAACAACGTGGCGAAGACAAGGATAATCTCAGGGAAAACTTCCTGCAAAGCTTCTTTTGCAAATATTTAAACCAAGTTGGCAGGTACATTAGCTTTACGCCAGCCGCCGTTTCCACTCTGTGTGCTCCTTGTGAGTTACAATAAGTAAATGTGTTTGTCAGTCTTAGCTCTCTGCCACCACAGAGATAAGTAATTTTCTTTTCCAAATGTTTCCCTTTCCTCGGTTGTGTAATAGGAGCAGTCAAGATAGGATATAAAGGTAAATTGAACCACTACCCCCTCAAGGGAGATTGTCACGAACAATCCCTCCCTGCTCTTTGTCTTTCCTAGCACGGCGTATATACACCTGTTTTATGTCCGAGTCGATCATAATGTTTCTGCTGTGATCCTGCTCCCCCTCAATATGTCCCCTCATCTCCTGTCCAGTCTCACACCAGACTCCACGGTCCCTTCTCCCCCACCCCCTGTCTTAATTCCCTGTGTCTGCCAGATTAAACGCCCCAAACTGGTGTGGTTTAGTCATGTTTCAGCTCCCTGTCTTCACCCCCCACTAGAAGGAATGCGATCTGGCAGCAAGTGCACTGTTTTCTGTAAATGTGGAGACTCTAGATCCTCCCTCTTCTTTCCTCCTCTTCCCCTATTTACATATATACTTCCTCTTCCCTTTGATGTTGCTGTTACTTCACATGAGTGTTTCTAACATCTGCAATGGGCTATTCCGGCTTTAATGATCTCGAGCGAAGGCAATGAATTTCCACGGCATTGATTTTCAGCCTCTTGAATGGGATTTGTGCAACTCTGAAATAAAATAAAAAAATCCTTGAAATTCTGATTCAAATACAAAAAAAGGGCAACTCTTCATTTTGAAATCACACTATAATTTATGCAACCTTAATGGAAGCCACTTGAATCCCTTAAAAATCATTCAAACTTTCATTTAAAGCAACCAAACAAAACTGCGGAGGATTTGACCTAACATGCATTTGCATTATCTCCTGGTCTACTAGCAGCAAGAAAACATCTCGGCAGGTTTCACCTCCATTTATCCCATGCATTTTCAACTTTCACTGTGCTTGCACATGCTTCTAAAACTCATGTGAAACGACGGCAACTCCTCACAGTCTCCCCCCATCTCCAGTCCTGTCAGAGATGTATCGTACTGTATGTTCACTCAATACTGTCTCTTCTCATTTTGTCCCCCCTCTGCCCCTGTCCACTCTCAATGCCCCCTTCGCTCTTGTCTTCCCACCCGCTCCCTGATTTCCTTGTTCTGACTTGCTTGGCTGTCTGACACGAACATGATGTGTTGACAGACGGCTGCCCCGGGCTGTGCAACAACAATGGGAGGTGCGTCCTGGATCAGAACGTCTGGCACTGCATCTGCCAGTCAGGATGGAGAGGGCTGGGATGCGATGTGGCGACGGAAACGCTCTGCTCAGATGGCAAGGATAACGAGGGAGGTAGGAAAGAAGTTAAAGCCTCAGACAAATTGTCTTTTAGCCTCGGAAGAAACTTGTGTGCAACTTGGATTGAGCCCGACAAAAAACTGGCTTTGATGTGGCTCCTTGGTGACAGTGCAAACAAACAAAACAAATCAATCATACATAAAACATCACTGCAAAGAATATGCAAATGTAGTAGCACAGCAGATTGTTAAACAGCGTGATTTGAAATATACAGAAGATCAATTATAAGTCTATATTTTAATACTCCACAAGCAGGATTTTTAATGAACGGCTTTCCCTCTTGACTGACAAGCGCAGAACTTTTGAACTTCATATGACTTACTTTGAAATAGTTCATACTTTGTGTCGGCGCAGGATCTCCGCTATTGCCTTAATGAACTTTAGTCCATGTTAGGAGTCATCTGTGTGTAGCACAGTCCGACGTAGCAATGGCGACGCTCATGTTTCCTCTGTCAAATCCGAACGTATCGAGGTCAAGCTTTTCCTCCCCGTCTTCACTGTCCCTCCTGTTTTCCAGATGGACTCATTGACTGCATGGACCCGGACTGCTGCACTCAAATATCCTGCCAGGGTCAGACCTACTGTCGTGGCTCTCCTGATCCCGCTGCCATGGCAGGACAAGGCCAGAGTTCAGCCGCCCAGCCCACGTCTAAGAGCTTCTACGACCGTGTCAGTTTTTTGATTGGTCCTAGTGGCAGTCACGTGATACCTTGGGATAACCCTTTCAACAGCAGGTAAGCAGCTTAATGAGTCACTGACGGCTCTTTAATTATTTGCATCACGCTAGTTGTTTGCTGTCTCATTACCAGTCACCTGTGTTTGTGCAGCTACTCTGAAACGTCAAAGAATCTCACATCTCTTTATCTTTGCAGTCAAAGTGCCAAGTGTGTTTACACTGGTTTGGCTGTCATGACTGTTTATTTTATTCACAAGTGAAGATTAAGTAGCTGAAGAACAAACTTGTTCCTTGTTAAAAACTGCCCTTATGAGTGTAAAAACACAAGCTTTAGTTTGCTTACACCAACATGACAGGACTGGGTTGTTTTCATAATTGGAAAGGGAAGTACTGCACAAGAGAGCATTTTCACTGCTCATGAATGCACCATATGTCTTATCAGAAACTTTTTTAATCATTCAGCGAGCCGACCATCACACAGTGAATCTAAGACTGGAACACTTAAATAGACACGCCTTTGATATTAGTTAGAAAGCCCATCTTGCTTGAGACTGCTCTTCCAACAAAACATCAAACGGGTGAATGGGTATTTTTTATTTTATAAATTATCACTGACTGAATAATGACTGAAAAACACATCTTGTTGCTGTTGTGTGTTACATAAACGGGTACATTTACCACTTTGAGGACAATTTCATGTTTTTCTTTTTTTTAGTTCACTACTATTGCACTGTGAAGTGGTTCCTGTAATGTTATTATTAACCACAGTTTGGCATGGCTACATGGAAGACATTTTTAATCTGTCGGTCCGTCCACCACTTTGACCTAGACTGAAAATATACACGATCAGCCACAACATTAAAACCAATTACAGGAGAAGTAAATAACATTGACCATCTTGTGACAATACAATGTTCTGCTGGGAAACTTTTGACATTCATGTGCATGTTACTTAGACATGTAGCACCCACCTAGACCAGACCAGGCACCCCCACCCCATAGCAATGACACTCCTTGATGGCAGCAGCCATCCCCAGCAGGATGCAGCCTGACACAGACACACACACAAAAACACTTTAGGAACAACTCAAAAAACATGAAGAACAGTACAAGGTGTTGACCTGGCCTCCAAATTCACTAGATCCCAAACTGATCAAGTATCTGTGGGATGATCCACAGAGGCCCCTCCCCTCAACCCATAGGACCCAAAGGCCCCCACTAACAACATTCTGTTGCCAGACACCACAGGACACCCTCAGAAGGTCCATGTCCATTCACTGATGAGTCAGGACTGTTTTGGAGGCACAAGGGAGACCTACACAATATTAGGATGGTGGTCATAATGTTATGCCTGATCAGTGTATCGTGGATGGATTGCTAATTTAAGTACTAAAATACAAACGATAAAAAGGCGAACATCAAGATGTTTTGTTGCCTCCAAATAGAACTCGTGAGCACGAAGTTACGACTTGGGAAGCCGTTTACATGAAATGCTTGGTACTGAAGCAGTAACATCAGCTGTAATTCATGAGAACACTGCTGCTAGGCAACTGTCTGCGTCTAGAAGCCAATGAGGCTTACGGGTCAGCAACGATTGGGTAACATAATGTAGAAAATGCATAGGCAATGTCCTCAAACATGCACCACTTTGGAGTATATTCAGACTTAGATCGAGACTACCAGGGAGCCCTTCACAGCGCCACAAGAACTCTTCATTGTGCCGTGTATAGCTCCTCCCACTTCAGTAAGGAATATTAACTATAAACAGTACGTGCATTTTTTTTTTCTTTTGCGTAATCATCTAGATAAATTTACCACATAATTGTATAAATGTGTTTCAAAGACACTGTGACGCTGAAGCACGCGACTGTTTCTCTTCTTCAGCTGGCTGAAGGCGGAGCTAAAGACATTGATTGACAAGTCTAATGCAAAAGACATCAACCATTGATGAAGACTGCTGTGTTTCATCAGTGTGGAAACTAAGGAGACAGAGTTATATTTTTCACTGAAACCTCAGTGCATTCCCACATCTGTTCAGAATCTGAGTAGAGTTTGTTTTGTGAGTGATGGAGAGGAAAATGATTGCCAACTGTGTGCACAAGGCTTTGGGAATATTTCCTCCAATAGTTTAAAGTAATCCTTATGTAAATAGCATGCTTTACTGGAAATATAGAATGAGGCGATTCCCCCCAGCCGGGTTCTCAGTAATCCTCGTCCTCATTGTCTTGAGCTTACTGTCGATTTCATGTCTGGCAGTGGCATTAGCTCTCTTGTTCAAAATATTCATTTTTATCTTCTCGTAGAAGTTAGTTTTATAGTCAAAAAACAGCCTTTTAGTCGCTCTGCAAACATGCATACCACTAAATTTGACTAAATTAATTACCATTTTTAACTTAACATCACCACAAACACTGCAAGCATAAATTCATGTTTGAAGGAGTCACAAAAAAAGTACAATTACTAGTGGCAGAGTTTGGGGACAGATTTTTATTGAGGTTATGAAGTGAATAATTTATCGACAGCCTTTGCAGAGTATACATTATAAAAAAGTCTCTGAAGCACTGGAACAATGCCAGAAGAGACGACTTCCAGCAAGACTGGCGACTGTTTTGCCTAGTTGTAGAGTATCTGATGTCGAGCGGAGCAGAAATGGGAAACAGTTAGAGGTCATCCCTGTCCTTCTATATTTTAAGAAGCCATTGTGTAAGCCGAGAAAAAGGGGAGCAGATTTCGGTGTGCAGTCGGGTTTCAGAACTCGGCAGTAAACTTGTCCCTCGTATAGCACAGAGAATAAAACATGTGTTGTGGTGTAGTACCCCCCACCCACCCACTCTTCCACTCCACAATAGTCTCCCAGCCGTATCACATGTTCCCACACAAGTCTCCCACTGGGTTTTCAGATGGTGTTTTTCTACAGCCAGTGCGGGACAATGACAGATAAGGATGCATGAATTATATGATTCATTTCTGGGATTTCAGCAGGTGGCGCGACTTTGCGTTTGTTTGGTGGTGGGTGCGTGTGTGTGGGGGGGGTTCGGTTTGTGCAGCGTTCGTCTGCCTCTCAAAAGATTAATAGAGACACAGGGAAGAAAGAGTGAACCTTTGCTGGGGCTCTTAAGTGGCCTTGTTCTTTGAGCCAGTAAATAAACGATGGGAGATGGTTGTGCCAGACACGGAGCGGGAGGGAAGTGAGAGAGAGGCTAGAGCTGTTGATCATCCCTGTCTCATATACGTAATGACCCGCAGATAAAGTGGCAAAATGGGATGTTTTTTTGCCCACCAGTGACAAATGCAGAGGAGACGCTTTAAAAAATTCTGCTCTGTGGTTGAGAAGTGAGGGGGTGATTAAATGTTGATGGAGAAATATTGCGTTGTCTCTCCCTCGTACCTTCAAACAAAGGACGGACTTAAAAAAAAAAAAGAAATTACTTCGCACTTATGAATATAAGAATGAGAATCGGTGTTAGACAAGTTCTACCTGAAGGCCCTGCAGTCATGTTGAATAATGGCAGAGGATATCTGAGGCTTTAATCATGTATGAATCCCGTCTCTGCGATTTATGGAGCAAAAATACCTAAGAAAATATAGTTTTTTAGGTGAAAGCAGGGGGTTGGATGCTGGAGGTGGAGAGGCTTTTGACCAGAAGCAAATCCATTTACCAGCGGGGAAAATCTGAGTGGAGAAAGTGAATGAGTAATGCCTTCCCATGCTAGACTAACTACCACAGAGGTGCCCTGAAGTGAAGCATTTAACCCCCTCTATCTGCTTCAGTGGCATTACTGTTTGGCCAGCAGTAGGAGGTGGGTTATATAAGGCAACCACCAGGTGTGAATGTTTGTAAAAAAAATACAGTTGAAAGGATCAGAAAATCTCACTTTTTCAAACGGGAACATATTTTTCTTCAAGACAGCAAAAACGTTCTGAGTTTGGTTCTAGACAGTGAAATATTTTGTATTTTTTGGTATTCAGATTGTGTTTTCCTTTCACATCTACTTCTTGGTTTCACCTTTCTAAACTGCCGTGGCGATTCTTTTCTGTTGTAGCACTGCTTTTCTTTTTTCCAAGCCCCTTTCATTTTTTTTTTTTCCGGTGTGACAGTTTGCCTCCAGCATTGCATTTTGTTGTTCTGAGTTCCTATAAAGTGCCTCTTGACACGTCAGCCGCTGAGCTTTGCAACTTCTCACATCAAGAGGATATCTGTAACCGAGCTGAAGAGCTCGTTCGAACACAATTCTTGTTGATATATTATCTTTCATCACAAGTATCACCACAGACATTTATCACGCTACTGAGCGCATGCCGTTGGTATGACACTGACAAAAAGCTTTTTTTTTTGGAAGAAAAAGCACTTACTGCAATAATCCTACTTGGATCACGCCCTCTTCAAATACAATTTAAAGGATTTTTTATTTTTTTTTATTCAGCAAGGCCAGAGTGATAACAATACTGTGAATATTTCACTCCTGAATCTCATTTGATTGCTTCACTGTTGGGTGTACTGTACACTTCATTTACCAAGCTGACTTTACTCAGCAGACTCGTAATTTAACTGTAAATCTTGTTGACTAGATAATGCGCTGCATGTTTAGACTCTTAGCTTTTATGCGCACAATCATATGTGACGGCCTCATGTATAGTGCTTAGGGCCTGAATTGCCCTAAGCACTATACATAACATTGCATGTTGCATCTTGTCATGATAACACTTGAAATAAAAAAAAGTGCTTAAGTGTGAGAAAAAAATGCATCATTTTTTGTGTCCTTGTGGAATATAAATGTTGTAATATAAGTGCAAGATACTGCAAAATATCAACGGAGGCCCTCATCCTCCTGAATTATGGGTTCTTAAAAGCAGTAAACAGACGCTGACAGGGGCTCTGTAAGGTGGAATTTTCATGAGTAACAACCACTGACATGTTTGTGTTCCTAACGGTCAGTAAATCATACCTCTCTGCTCATGCCGCTGGCAAAGGGATGACAGTCGTTAACAGTGCTGATGCCGTGGCCGCTTGTTGATGCCGGCTGGCACTGTTTGTTTACTTGGCTCTTTCTGTGTTTGTTTGCCCACACAGCTTGGCGTCAGTCATCCGGGGTCAGGTCCTAACGGGAGACGGGACACCGCTGATTGGAGTCAACGTGTCTTTTCTGCACTATCCAGAGTATGGCTACACCGTCACGCGGCAGGATGGCATGTAAGGGAGTCCTCGTGCACACATGCGCCAGTAGGTGCAGCGTGCATGAACCCATCTGCATTTATCTGCGCTGATTTACACGTCCAAATAAACACAGGCAGCTCAGTCCATTGGGTCAACCTTTGCCCTTGCAACAATTTATTTGTGGCATATGCTGCTGTTCCCCAGACTAGTATGGAAAAATGGAGAAAAAGCTATCCAGCAATGACAGTACTGTCCTGGCAGTTATCCAACAGGCGCTCAAAACAAATCGAAACAGCAGCACATTGTGCCCTAGAACAATTCCTCATGCAAATGTCACAGTGGTGGAGGCCATTTTGAACCAGGCTGTTTAAAATGCATTGAATCAGCAAGGGTAGAATCAATCTGCCCGCGGTGTAGTAAAACATGGGATTACTGTCTGACCTTCTCCTGCTATTACCACAGACGGGTCTTTAATAATGGCAGTGCAAACACATACAAGACAAACGTATGTCACATATTTTACAGGAAGGGTTCACCTCAGGTAGGAGCTTTATTTCTCGGGTGGTCGTCGTCGTCGGAGATTAAGGGACCAGGCCTCCGTTCAAATCCAACAGACAGGCGCCATGTTTATATGTTGCCAATGTAGAATAAAAAGCTTATTGAGTGGCAGAGAATTGTACAGCTGTTGTTATGAATCACAATCCTTGGGTCCCCAGATAGCTGAGGATTAGCTGATTTCTTCAGATATTCCGCCCTGTAACTCTTCTGACAAGGAGCGTGATAAATGGTCGGGGATAATCACACTTGGTTAGCCAACAGATCCGCTCAGTGTGTTAAGAAGTGGGGGGGGCAGCATCAAAGCCTGGCCTCTTGCAGCTGTGAGCTCCCCACTGCCCAAAGTAGAGAGAGCTTGAGAGGGAAGCTGTTTTAGGTCAGCTGCACAGCCTGGCTGTTGGCGTGTGTGTGTGTGTGTGTGTGTGTGTGTCATTCTGGATGTGGGTACGTGCATGAGAGATGTGCATAACCATTCAGATCTGTGAGTGTGTGTGTGTCTTTGTGCATGTGAATGCATGCAATGTCACCACACAGATGCTTTACCCCCTGGGTAGTGGAGCTAGCCGAATATATAGAGCAGCACATCAAAGGCTCGCCCTTCATTTCCAAACCAGTAACTTTTCCCTGAGTAATGTCGTACTAATTAAAACCAGTTCACCAGAGAAAACTCCCAAGACTCAACACTGAAAACCAAATTCAACCATAAAGTGTCTTCTGACACCACGCCTGATTGAACAAAAGTCATAAATTAGATTCAGTGAATGATAATAACATATAGAATCTGAAAGGAGGGAGCACACTTGATAAGGAAAGTTTTCTCTACCATTGAAGAGGGATTATCAAGCCAGTCTAGAAATAAATATTTATTAGCCTGCTTTGCACTTGAAGGGAAATTCCTAAAATAATATCAGTCTAGGTTTTGCCCATCATGCTTATCGTACTAAATTCACACCAGGGTTATGATAAATATGAGATATGGGAATGTGGCAATGTTACTAATAAGAGCTCAATTCAACGGATGGTAATATATCAGGGAAAATATCATCTTGTCACCAATGTTTTGGTTCTAGTCACATATGCTTTTACCTACAAATACAGGTACATACAGGTTTTATGATACGGTGGAACAGCTGACTAATATTCAGTCATTATCAAACCAAAACAATGAAAATAAGCCCTAAGTTAGCAGAGAAGGTTCTGAGGACATCTGTTGTTGTTTAACAAATTCACAGTGTGTGCTAAATGATGTATGTCCACGTTTCCATTTTTCTTACCATGTGTTAAGGTTTGACCTCTTGGCCAACGGCGGTGCTTCCCTAACACTGAGTTACGAACGCTCCCCATTCCCCACGTTGCACCGCACCGTGTGGCTGCCCTGGAACGTTTTCCACGTGATGGACACGGTGGTGATGAAGCGGGAAGAGAACGACATCCCCAGCTGTTACCTGACCGGCCTGATCAGGCCCAACCCACTCATCCTGGCCACTCCCCTCTCCACTCTTTACAAGACGTCCCCGGAGGACAGTCCAATCCTCCCCGAGACGCAGGTGAGACAGCTCTGGCAGAGGTGACTTTGGGAGCGTCACATTACGAGGCTTTTATGGTCAATTATAAATTTCATCTTATATCTGACTGTTTGGAATGACTTTAATGGTTTGACCCAGGTTCCATCCTAACATTACAGGCAGCAGTGTTGGAAATACACAAACATAGAGTAACGATAATGCTGTTATCTTCCTTTTACCATGGGTTTTCTTGCTCATTTTAAACAGAGTCAGATTTGCCTTTCACTTCGCCTTTGGGCTTTGATTGAATTGAGGCATCTCCCCAAATACTAAGCCATAAATTGTCTCAGAGCAACACTGATAAATTCTGAGGGCACGATGCATGGAGGTTACAATCCTCAGGATTTGGTTTGTATCCATTTGGCCCAAATCAGAATTGAAAATCCCTAAACGCAAAATGTGACTCTGCAGCATTTGCTGTTTAAACTATTCAGAGCAAAATATTTCCGTGCAGTATTTGAGAGAGGAAGTCCAAATTGCTTGGACGTGTTTCTGCATGAATATAGTGGCAGTGGCAGAGGTGTGAATCTGATCAAGTATCGAGATTTGTCAGTTATTAAAACTGTGGTGTTCAGGTATTTTTTTCTCACAGACTCTAATAATGAAGAATTCATTTACTGCCTGTGGAGGTAACTCAATTTGCATATGGAAAATTGTAGTCTGTGCTGTGGCATAATTAAGAACAGTTTATTTTTTATATATTTTTGCAGCTCAACACCAGTTCATAATGTTTGACTGTACTGCACAGTACACAGATTCACCTGTATGTCTAGGAGAAAAAAAAGTTTTTTTTACAGGGCAGTTAAGATTTGTTGCACCCTGTGTGATAACATACAACATGCCATATTTCAAAGTTATATTGTAATACATTCCATTACTTTAAGTAGAGTCATTCTCAAGTCATTAAATGCACACTGCTGTTGCTTTTGTTAACTGTGTCTGTACCGCACACTGTGATTTTGGCATCAGTCTGACAGCTAATTAAAATCACAGGTTCTTCATGAGCAAGTGGCCATACCCGGCAGTGACCTCAACCTGGTCTACCTGAGCTCCAGGGCAGCTGGCTACAAGCCTATTCTGAAGGTGCTCCTGACCCAGGACCGTCTCCCCTTTGGCCTGATGAAGGTCCACCTGATGGTGGCCGTCATGGGCCGTCAGTTCCAGAAGTCTTTCCCAGCCTTCCCCGACCTTTCCTACACCTTCATCTGGGATAAAACAGACGCCTACAATCAGAAGGTCTTCGGCCTGGCAGAGGCTGTGGGTGAGTTCCCGCTGTGAATCTGCCGACTGAAGATGTTGTGTAAGCACAGGTTCACTGGCAGATGCTCGCTCTACCTTCAGGCGGTGAACTTTGGATGAACTTTTGAAGATTGATTTTACTTTTTTAAATTGAGGATTATTTAGCGGGGGACTGATTTTGTTACTGTGCGCAATAAAGACGTAGCAGGTGGTGTGAAATCCTGAAATCCCACACTGCTGCATTTTTGAAGGCCATTGCTCTTCTGCTGACTTCTTTGTTTTGCATGTATGATATTTCAGCAGCTGTGCACTGACTTAAAATATTGCATATGAGGCAGTGGCCTGGAGAAAAAATCAGCAAGGAGTCAATAGTCCCAGCATTATATTTTGACCTGATCATACATACAATAGAATATTTGAATTTTTAAATGATAATTTAAGTGTCTTCTTAAGCATTGAGCAGCATTTTCTGTACAACAGATTTTATTAAGAAAGACAGATATTAAAATACTCCCTCTTGCTCATGTTACAGAAAAAACACCCTGACTATCAACGGCTCATTCGTGGTTTATTGCTGTAAACGATGTCACGTTTATGATATTTACTATAATGTGCTCCATCTGAACCTTTATCATAAATAGTTCACATCACTTTACACGCTATTGCTGTTTTATTTGCGTTTACACAAGATAAAACAGGCAAATAGAGGAGACCACATAAAATCCAAACGTGCTCGGGGAGACAAGGAAACCCCCACGGGTCTTCTAAAATCACCACAGCTGGAGTAAATTACATAGTCAAAGAGGCAGTAGAACAAGCAAATACAAAAGACGCCCACAACGTGTAGTGAATGTGGTATATGCTGCAAGCCTCATTGCTGCTATAAGTGACAAGTTAGGAGGTTGCAACCTTGCTCACCATAGGCATCTGCTGTCGTTACTTTCAGTGTCAGTGGGATACGAATACGAATCCTGCCTTGATGTGGTACTCTGGGAGAAGAGGACTGCGGTGTTACAAGGCTATGAACTGGATGCTGCCAACATGGGAGGCTGGATGTTAGACAAACACCACATATTGGACATTCAGAATGGTAAGAATTGCATATATATACAGAACAGGTTTGTGATTGTGGTGCAGAAATAGGTGGCCTCTTTGGGTTACAGTTAGGCAGTTTTCAACCTGAATCACTGCAATAAATACTTGAATCAAAATGAAATATAGTTCGTCATCCCATCTGCAGATAATAGAGGTGAGTTTTGAAGGGCCGATCATTCACAGTAATGACTGAATAAATCAGTGGGTAAGTCACCAGGGTGCAGGGCTCCCTATGATTTCACACCACTCGGCTATTTTAGGAAAAGGACGGCATTTTGCTGCTCACGCAGGCTTACGCTTTTGATGAACAGGCATCATGTTTAATTCTTGCATTAATTCAATAAACTTAATTAATTTCTTGCTCTGTCATCAATCAGATTCCCGTTAATCGGCAAGTACAATAAATGGACAGAGTTTGTCTTTGTCACACCCGTACAGACACATGAGACGGTGAAACGGACATAATGAAACTATCAAATATACATACAGCAAATACACCGCTGGGTTACAGTTACACAAGGTCACACTAAATAATCTGAAGGATTCAGTCAGTACGCTGTTAAACGCTTTCAGTATATTGGAGGTGGTAATAGGACTGTAATTATAAGAAGTATGCCTCAGGGCCTTGGGGTTGTGAGCATTGTCAGTTCTCCACACTGTTGTTTTGACATTAAACCCACTTCGGCTCTCAGACGTTGTTCCAGTTGTCCAACATAATTTGTGTCCCTTTCATCTCAAAAATACTCTAGGTCGGTCCTTAGTTTCATATCTACTTGCTTTCATAATGTTTTTTTGTGAGAATAGTTTATTTATGATTTCAGTTTTGGGAGATGGATTCAGTCATCCTGACAATCAGAGGAGAAATCCATAAATTTGTCCATAGGGATCTTAAAGCTCACTGCTGGGTTGATTAATACCAAACATGTGTGATATTTAAAATCAAGTGAGCTCTATACCCAGCGATTCTATGAGGATAAGTACCAGCTGATGAAGTTATACTGCAACTTCTGTTGATGGATATTAAAATTTCACTCCCAATTTTGCCAAACCAAGGTGTCTCCCCAACCATTTTCTCATCTTCACTCGTTCACCCTTCTGCTTAACCTTTATTTTTTTTCCCGACTGCCAAGTGTTATAAAGTTACAGCAAGCTGTTGCACCACACTCTCCGTGTGGGTTTGTGCATTCAGTGCTCCCCGATCTGGCACAGTACACCTAAATATCCCGTAGTGTGCGTTGTACCATTATTTCAAATCTTGTGGTGTGTGCAATTTTGAGATCAGACAGAAGAATATCTGTGAAGCGTCAACAAATTCTTTAATAAGTACATTTGCATATATTAGCTTAAACATTTTACATAGTTTGGCTAATGCAAATCCAATCCAAGATATGTTTAGGAAAAATGGATGCACACATTCAAGAAAGATTTTTGGAAAGCATATCTGTGATGCTGAGGAAAAGACTATTTTGACCAAAGTTAATTAGTCTACCTGAAAATTGAAGTTTAGTGTTCGTTGGTCGAATCACTCCAACCAAACGTTTAGTAGAATAATTTAAGGACAGGGTTTGTAATAAATAGGCCAGTATTTGCTTCAGTATCTATGTGACGAAAAAAAATCTGTTAATCTTTACATTTCTGCATAAGCATATTTAAGACTAAACCTGTCTCAGGTATATTTAAGTTTAAATGCAGTATAGCTTGTTTCTATGCAGACTTAACCGCTGTGAAAAAGTATGTCGGTACTTTTTTTTTTCCTATTGTAAGCCATTATCAGATGGATAAAAACATTTTGGAAGAAAATGTGCTGGAGGAAAGCAGATAAACCCAGTTCCACCAAACAAACTTTTAAATGGAACTTTTTATTTAAAAGCAGAGACTGAGCCAGAAAGTGTAAAGTCACACTTCTTGCGCTGCATTGTATAACGTTAACATGACCATTATGTGCTCATCAGGTGGGTGGGTGGCGGTATCAGTATAAACAATCCCTAGAAAAACATCATCTCGCAGTTAGTATGCCTTCCGCTCTATGGAGTTGTATTGTACACCTACACTCACTCAGAGGTCGCGCTGTTCACCTAACAGGGAGCACAATCAGCTTTTCTGAGTCACTCCTGTTTGCAGTGTTTTGTTTGAGCTGAAATAAAGCCAACTCCTCAAAAAGCAGAAAAAATAGACACAGCGTTAGCTTCTTTTTTTTTTTTTTTTTCATTATCAGGCAGCAGGTTAGTCTTCAGTAGTCACCCACACTTTAATGTGCGTTGCTTCAAGTTGAATGCTTGTGTCAATAATGGCAATGTCACCGATGCATTCAGAGTATGTGCAACAGATGAATGAATTGTTTTATTTATCGCCGTCCAAGCGTCACGGCTGATCCTCAAACTTCTACAAAACACCACCAGTAGCTCTACTGAGGTAGCTGCAAATAAAATTTAGTGGTTTTTATATGTGTTCATGGTTCTGATACTGAATTTGAATCGCTTCTTGTATTTTCTAAATCTCTATTAGCATTATAAAAATGCAGCATGAGCTGACCAAATGAAATTCTCAAGGTCTCTATGTGGTACCTCCGCTGCTTTGATGTGTAACTTTTACAAGGATGTTCACATGAGTCTTGGAATGTCCTTACAAAGGCTCTGGCATAAAAGGATTAATCTTTTTAACTCAAACTTTAAATAAACCACTGAGATTATTTTTGTTACCAGATATTCTGGCTACCAGAGGGAGGTCTGCTTCTAAAGAGCTGTGCAGCTACAACTCTGTTCTGCCTACTTTCCGAATATACTTTTATAGCATCTTACATGCACACCTACATTTGGCAGGGGCAACACTATTCATCCCACAGTGCTCAGTGGGTTTGCACAATAATATCATCTATGTTTTCTTCGTGTATAACGGTCTTCTTGCATCTCCGAGATTGCGCAAGCCGCCTTTTGTCTGATACGCTTGTGGAAAACATGTCAGAGAGGCTTTGTTCAAACCTTGATGTTACTTTGTCCTGCTTCTTTGTTAAACATTAAAAGAACAGACATAGGAGCCCATTGCCGAACCCAATCTGTCAAGCCATCCAGAACCTGAAGTTTGTGAAGTGTGCAAAAGAACACTGAAATAGGCCTCTAGCCTGACTGCTGCTGGTGCATTGCGTTTTATCCCACCTGTCTCAAAGTATAGCACAACCATCTCCAAAGCCTTCACTCTGGCAGCAACACAGTTGGAGTTGTAGTCGCTGTGAGGTGCATTTGTGATCAACAGATAGGTGGAGGGTGTGTGATATGCTAATGTGCGCCGCATCCTTTAGATTGAGCTGAACTGTGTATCTGGATTTATCGGGAAATCAGGTGTTGCCATGGATGAGAAATCATCATGTGCAGGCTTGTTCTAGTACGTGGAAACAGTGATGACAGAAATAAAACAAGAACCAGATGGTGTCAAGTTTTTTTTTTTCTTATTCCGTTAATGCTGCAGCCTCCCCAAGGCTTTTTCACACTTTTCACTTGTTCTATTACGACGCCGCCCCAAAAATACATCGCAAAGTCTGTCTAAAATTAAATGATTCCAAAATAGTTACGCAAACTAGTGTTGTTCTGTCTCATTTACTTCTGTTTGACAGAAGCTGAATCAATTTGCCAAAAGGGTTTCATGTTGTAATCCTTTGCTTCTGCTCAAAGACGGCGCTCTGAATCACGGTGAAATATTTCTGTTAGCAACTTTGGCAGGCTAGTTTATCCAGAGTTCACATCAAAGTATAAAAACCCTATCTGTAATCAGATCTATTTTTGCCCTCACACATTCATTTTTATTACAGAGGTTGTGAGGAGACACCTGGTTTTATTCCCTTTCATTTTCTCAATCCAAACTGAATTATTCAGTCTTGCATTCAGCCATTTTTTGACATTTGAGATTTATGGCCCACGTGGGTTTTTGGGCAAGGAAGGCAGTCGATATCCTCGGTCGGCATGAAGATGAATCCAAATATCACTGTTTGCCTTCATTGCTGCTCCAGTATTGATTCTTTAATGCTGTAAACCCTGACTAATGTCCTCACCCAACATGTTAGCAAGCAGTGGTCCTCTGCAGATACACCGTGGTATAGCTGCAAATATTTGCTATCGCTCTTTGTTGTGACTCCTGCTTTATTTTTGCACCACTTCGAACATCTGAGGACTTTTTCTCTCTTCGTTTCTGGCAAAAGCCTTCTACTTCTCTCGGCCTTCCCCCCAGAGCCTGTCAAACTAGATAAGGCAAATTGCTGGTGTCTGAGCTTTAGTCATGTCCTCCTGCCCCTCCTTTCTTTGTTACAAGTGGATATGCTGTGGCTTGTCTCTATCTAGTGTAACATACTCTGATTCTTACTGGAGACAGCCAGAGTTTTAGCAATTCAGTATCTCTGAGTGTACTTACTGTACAGCTCACAGACACGCTGCATTTGAAGCACTGTGAGGCTTCCTGCCCACTTTTAGCCTCAATCAGGATCAGTGGGAGCCTGCCTGGGTGGTATCTCGCAGAATGACACAGTGCAAAGGAGAACAAAGAAGGACAGGGTGCAATTAAGACACATTCCCACTCCTCCCCGTCCAATCTCTACGCTCTCTATGTGTCACCAAGGTGACATTGCTCTGGGCACTCCAGTTTTTTTTTTATCAGGTACGGAGGCTTGGCCTTGCATTTGTACCATTAATCATCTCGGAAGCTGTGATGTTAGTATTAAAGTGTTTTTTTCTTTCTTTCTTTTCCCACTACACGACTCAAATTGGCCTTTTATCAAACTAATTATTATCTTCTGTAATAATTCTAAGGAATCAATTCAGTTTGGGACAGTTCCATCTCCATAATCAGATGTCTGTCTATGAATATTCAGAACCTGTACGGAAGAGACAAGATTTTGGTACTGGAAGTTTTCTGGTTCCCTTTTGTGGTCCAAGCAGTATTGACCAGTTACGCTGCGTGGGCTTGCATGCCACATGGAAACCAAAAGAGGTAGAATGTCCTGTCATTCCCTGTCGACAAGATGTCATGTTTGTCAAGCAAATACCCCGAAGAAAACCTTTGCAGTGGTTCTAGACTGTCTGGTTGCAGACCTCGTCTCTCAGCTCAAACTCGATTCTTGTACTGAAGTTGCATTTTGGAACAGGTAGGTTTGGTCTCAGATATCGGTTATGCGTTATTCGGATATGTGCTTTCCACACAGGAAGTCTTCAAACATTTGCTGTGGCCCACAGAGACTAAGTCGTCAGTCGATAGCCGATTGTCACTGTGAGCGCTGTGAGGAATTATCTTTTCTATATAAAGGCATTCGGCAGAGTTTGTGAAGATGATTTTCTGCTCCTTGCTCATATATTCCTGTAATGACTCCTCTTGTAGTTTTCTATTTTCCACTATATTTTCTGTGATAGAATATGTACTTTGTGCTTTCTGCACTTTTCATTCACTGTAATTTATTTTCTACGCGCATTTTTATTTTGTATTGTTTTCAACATCTTTGTGCCATTATTCGAGAAATTGTACGTTGCTCTTAGAGTTCAATGTGTCTGAGTGTTTAGTAATGTGGTAAATGCTGCACGGCATGCAGTTATCTTGCGTTACAGCTATGTGTTTGTTGGATGGAACGGTATTGGAATGAACTTGGAGCAAGAGAGACAACAGATTTTCATAGTTTCTAAAAAAGATTTTTCACACCATGCCAAGAAAAACAGCGCCTTCTCTCTTCCACCAACTTTTATACAAATTTGAAACACGCCTCCACACATTCATTTACTAATCAATGAGCAGACACATCCCTAACGGCTGATCCATTCTGCTGCCGCACTTTGACTTGAAATCTCCTCTGCAAAATCTGTCGAGGGAGCACAAGTTTGTTTCAGCCTGCGCAGGAGCAGAAAAACAAAACTGCTAAATCGTATTTCGGCATTTCTCACATAATAACAGCACCAGGAACTTATTTTTACGAAAGGCTTGTTTACAGGTTTGTCATTTTCTTCCAAACCCAGAGCGGAGTGGAATAAAAGCATAAAATATTTATGAATACACGTTTATGGACTCCAAGGCCATTTTAGTCCAGACGCTGTAGGAGTCCCATGCTTTGCCCTGGGGCTCTGGATAGTCAGAAGCCAAATTCCCATCAGCACAGCTCTCCAGCTGAGACATCACAAGCTTGATCCTTGCAACAATCATCAGCAGTAATGTGTCATGACCAAGTGTCCTTGAGGGAAGAAAGCCGAACCTTAATCTGCTCACTCACGCTAAGCTGACGGCCGATGTTGTGTATGGGAGGAAATCAAAGTGAAAAAGTATAGTGTCAATACTAAGTGTGGACTGATGGCGGGGGGTAGTAGATGATTGAGAAGTGTATTTAATCCATTACATTACGCTGTCTAATAGCCTATGGTAAGGCTTGTGTGTACAGTAAACTGTGATGGGAGTGTAAATAGAGAGGAACACGGTGGCTTGCCAAAATGACCTCAGCCTTTGATTTATTTATTTTTCTGTACGCTGAACGTCTGCCAAACTGCTTGACTGCTGTAGGGCTGCAACTGATCCATGCACCACACACTGCATGGCATGCTGGACATTAGGAACGTCTTTGTCCTCCCTGAGAAAGTTAAGAAGATATTGCATAAACAGACATTAAAATTCCAGTCAGATTACACAGCTTAGTTGTTATTTGTAGCTATGTTTCTCTGGTGAAGAGTCAACCTTTCAGCTCACTGAGCGTTTTCATCACGCTGTGTGTTTCATTCAGTGAGCAGACGCATGGATCACAGTTCAATTAAAGTCCCAAGGTCGCGCGTTTGATGGCGTCACACATAAAGCATTCCCCCGGACCTATTTGTCTTTGTTAGGGGCTCATGTATAATGCTCTCGGATACAAAAGACGGATTGGTCAGATCGTCCTGTCAGGAGTCTCGCCCGACCGTGCTTTCATTGGAATTTGCCCTTCAATCAATTAAATCAATGAAAGGAACTAATCAGAGAAGGGACAAGCAGCAAGACTGCACGCTTGATTTCACATACATCGAGAGTTACGATGGCTTTCGGTGTGGGAGAAGGACATTATGTGGCCATTCAGTGGTGTCATAGATCCACTAATTAGGACAGAGGCAGTGTGAATTCACACAAGTTGCTGGATGTGAATAATTAAGTGCTTCCAGCATGCACTTCTTCCCTTTGATGTGTTTTTTTTTCCCTCTTTGAAGAGAGTCCCTCTATATCGGCACCTCCCTGAAAATCTAGTTATATCTGCTTCTTGTTAAAATATTAATCTGTAGTTACTCACTAAATTTGGTGGGTCTTCAGAGAAATGTATGCACTGTTGGAAGAGGGAGGTTACAAGGCACTTTATTTATGTTTACTACCTCTTTGTGACTTGGGGAGAACAGGCTCCCTGTCAAGTTAAAAAGAAAATTATTTTACATAAAATGCACTCAGGATTTGTGGAGGGCTTCCAGGAAACACATCTATAGCAGTGAGTTGGCTGATGGTCAGCTGTTTGTCCCTGAGCTGCATCTGCTCCCTGCACTATTTAAATCAGGGCCGTAAACCATCATTTCTCACGTCGTGTGAAAAACATATTAGAGATGAGTCCTCAAAAGGCCTTTCACGCCTCTGAAATATAACTGACTGGCTGGTGGTCGCAGGAGCCACAGTACTTGGGATTACGGTTGAGAGCATCATTTTAGAAAATATGTTCAATTACTCTCTGCCAAGAAAATGCTGATGTATCATTCTGAAATGCACTCTGATATGTCTGTGTGTGGAGCCTGGAGCTGGAGTCATCAGGTGGTTAGACTGGCAAAATGACTGCAAGCTGGAGAAATAAACATGGTGACAGCACATAACTCTTTACACTAAGCGAATCACCTCTTAGTTCTGGTTCTGTACTTACAACAAAGACACGCGAGTGAGATTAATTATTTCTATTTGAACTGCTTTGTGTTTCCATTTTATCTTGGTCTGTCTAAAAGCTGGCCACTTGCCAGTGTCTGACACCGGTGAGCGCCTGTGGCCCTTAGTTATAGCGGCGCGTCCTGCACCACTGGCACTAGTCGGACTCCTGTCTGCAGCTTTTCAACTGATTGAGCATGGTGAATCAGTGGGGGAGCGCGTCGGTCAGAGAGACGATTCTGATTGGCCGCTCAGCTCAGCGAGCCAGCGTACCACAAGAGGAACGGACGTGAAAACAGTAAAGAAGTACAAAGGGCGCAGAGACGGCTTTTTTTCGTTTTCCTTTTTTGTCTTATCTGAACATTCAAATACAGAAATGTTTTCACAACAACATGATCATTTTGACCAGACCAACTGATCAGCATCATGCCAGAGAGTTTGTAGCTCTTCCTGGCTGGTTTCTCCTTTTGAATGACAAATACAGACTGCTGCCACCTGCTAGTACCATGAGTTATTTCCTCTTATGCAGATGCATAAGATATGTGCCAGCTGGACTCTTTTTTGGTCCAAACACAGGTGACGTGAGGCACCATTCATTGCCAGTAGCTCCTTGATGTAGGTTTGGTGTGTCCATACTCTTCCCTTACATGCGTCTCAGAACACTTCCTGTTAATTAAAGCATAAATAATAAGCTATCTGCCATCAGTAACAAAATCCTGCTCTCACACTTTCAAATGAGCTCTTCTTTCTTTTCTTTTTTTTCAGGTATTCTTTATAAAGGAAGCGGGGAGAACCAGTTCATCTCCCTCCAACCGCCCGTGATTTCCACTGTCATGGGGAACGGACGGCGCAGGAGCATCTCGTGCCCCAGCTGTAACGGGCAGGCCCAAGGCAACAAGCTGTTGGCGCCGGTGGCTCTGGCATGGGGCATCGACGGAAGCTTGTATGTCGGAGATTTCAACTACATCCGGCGCATCTACCCATCTGGCAACGTCACAAGTATCATGGAGCTCAGGTAAGATCGAGGCCTTGTTGTTGCACCTGGTTTGTTCATTTTAAAGAAATATGGCTTTTATTGTGCGGCTCGTTGTTACCTCTGACCCTTCAACACATGATATTGATTTCAAGTATTAACATTTTAACTCCTGTGAAAGATTTACATATGAGCTCAAAATGAAAGGACAAGAGGTGATCATTTCAGTATTTAGTGTAAGTTAATCTGTAATTAGGCAGATCAGATATGTATTGCACAGATTTTTACAAAAAAAATACAAAATAAGTGGCTACATACTGAAACTGACTCCAAAAATGTAACATGAGAGTGGAGGGAGAGGAAAACTAAAATGGTATGGTTGGGCAGACTTTCAGTTGCACACATCTTCCCTTTACCAATAGAAATATGAAATCTTTTCCCTATCCATCTCCATAATTAGGAAAGACATCCTGTCTTCAGCGTGTAATTGGGATGATTTACGCCCTCATGCCAAGTTGGCTTCTCGCAGCAATGACTCTGATTCGGCCAGTTGGCTTATTTCAAAGTGGCAGATGCTGATTAAATGTACATTGGGCCATCATCTTGCATGAGGCACATACATGACGAACATATGAAAACTGCCTTTAAACAACGTAGGTCACCACACTGTTGGCAGGTGGTTGTACATCAGATTTTTGTTAATAAGTTAATACCGTATTAGGATCGCATGTGCATGTTCAGAAGAAATCTAAAACGGGTGAAAAAATGATCCACCCGAGAACCCTGCTAATGTAGCCGCACTGGGATCGAAGTGTGTATGGACTGGAAGCAGGGTGCTGCTGAGAAGGAGCATGCATCATAAGCAACTCTTTTCTAGATAAATAGTAGTTTTAAAAAACTGGTTTCTGACTTCTTATGAGTATTTTACTCGGTTTACAAGGAGAGGAGCAGAAGAACTACAATAAGGACTTGCTTTAGCTTTGTGAAATTTAATCTGACTGGATTTTATTTCATTTTTCTTCACAGTAGTTGCAGTACAGATATAGACCAGTAAAAAAAGTTTACTTATACTAAGTCTATTTGTATTGTTTATGGAAATAGAAACTGTTCAATTATTTTATTTTATATTTAATGTTCTTTCAATCATCCAAAGACCCAAGTGGTTCCAGGTGTTGGTATATATCAATGTTTGTTAGTGGGAGTCACTGAACATTTATCAGCTGCTGTTAGAATAACGTCTGTATTTAGATTCTGGCTTCAGCGGTCAGTGTAGCAAGTGGCGCAGAATCGATATTTCAATAAGAGCGGTCAGACTGAGAAAAGCAGTGGTAATGTAGGACGGGGCTCTGTCAACACAGGAGAACATGTTTTCCTCTCTGTGGGCTGGAACTCGGCGCCACGGTCCCACCTCTCCACTTTCTGCCGATCGGACTGTCATTGCCTGCCACCTTCTCTCGTGGCTGTGTTGATTCTTCAAGGGGATTACTTTGACTTTCTGAGTTTTCAGCTGTTCGATTTTTTTTTCGTCACCAGGCTCCGCGAGGAAAGTGAGGCTTTTTTAGATTAATTTTTAGCACCAGCTTTGCTGACTCCTCCTGGTTTCATTGAGGAATAACATAAAAAGGTAGCAACATAAAAAAATGGGGTAGAGCCTATAAATCATTTCTGTGACAAAAAAATAACAACCTTGAAAATGAAAAGCACCCCTTCAACATGTATCAATTTCATTATCTTGACTCTTTTTTCCTCTTTTCCTGCTCCCTCTGTACCCTGTCATAGAAATAAAGACTTTAGACACAGGTAGGTGCATTATTGTAGTGCATGTTTCATTGTATTCTCTCTGTACAATATCCTCTTTATAAATATGAATAACTCTCCCTTTTACAGTCTTATTTAGCGCCAGTGATTGCCTTGTGTAATTATAACAGACCAATTATGGCTTGATTACATTTAAGCGCATCGTCTGTTAGAACTGTGTGATTATTGACAAAGTGTAAAACTCATTGGGATCCTTTACAAATGTAAAACGTGTACAAATGCAAAATTAAATGTTAAAACAAAAAGAAAATATATACGATTAACGCCTACGTGTAATGCAGGCTAATACCAGAGTGCTGCAATAAACGGTATCATTGTGAAGCTTGTAATTACATTTCCAGCGATGGTGTTTGGCAGATGTTCTCATCCAGAGGGGCTTACGCGTCTGCTTTGTATTCATGATTAGGAGAGCGGGTGCCGCATCAACTCAAGATGCACATTGGTGGCAATTAGCTTGTCCCAGGGATTAACCTGACCCCAAAAGCCAGAGGTGGTCCATAGAGTAAAGTGCAGTAACTTTATTAAGCTGGCTGTCAAGGTACAATAATTGTGTTTCATCTGGAATTCAGATTTGCTTTAAATGTCATATGAGACAGAATGAAAAGAATACCTGCCATGACATTTACAGATAGAAACATGAAATTCAGTTAATAAAAAGTCTCAGTAAAATAAAAGGCCAGCAATGAGGAGTTGAGCTTAAAATGAGCCACGTAGTCAGTGTAGTCAGTGTGAGTTTGAAATTTGGATCAGCTGGAGAATTCTGATAGTCTGCAGAACAATGCCAGCTTGCAGGACGTTGTGAATGTCTATTAAGGGGTCGACTAGCACCTGCGCTCACCCCTGGGACAGGTATGGTCAAAACTTTTTAGAAGATGCACAGTCACTGGCTGATCCAGTACCTAGGTGGAAGTTGTTTAAACGTCCTTGTATTTAAATGATTGATAATGTTTTGAGACTATTTCCTGATCGTGTATCAAAGCCACAAAGTCAAGCCTCGTACATCTGTCCTTACGTCAGAAGCTTCATCACATTTATTGTAGCATACAGGTGTTTCGTTTACTGCAGGATGACTGTAAAAGAAAGGGTCATTTAATGTTATTTTCAACATCAACTCTTAATAGATGTCAAGTTTTATGACTCCATCTTTATCATTTTACGAAGATCTTTCATAGCCACTTTTATTTTTCCATCACATTATCCACTTCCAAAGCCAACCAGTATTGAGTGAGGCCCCATTAAGCTGGAGCACAACCAGAGAAGCCATGTTTACGACTGCACAGTAAAGCACGCTGTTTTTTTTTTATGATAACTGCCTCTGATTTGAGCTCTGTAATGATACTTAAGCACCTGCTATGCATTAACTCCGCCTTAATTCAATAAATCTCAAATAAAACGTTTGTTGAAATGCCACCGTCACACAAAATTATCATTTAATTGGCCTTTTTAAAGTATAAAATATCAGTCAATCATGTGTGGTGAAATCTTTTGATTCCTAATCTTTGCCATATTTGCTTTGTGATCCATAAGAGCTACATCCATTATGTGACGGTTCAAAGGAAGCAAATAAGCAGAACCAGATGCCATTAGTTGTTGCACTTTGTTAACATTTTGTAGTCATTTCTGCCATTTCCAAAGGCTTCTCCCCACGGGGGAGTGATAACAAATGAAATGATCTGGCACACAAATTGTCATTTCTGCTTTGTATACTGGAACCCCACCGCAGTGGTATATCCGGTTAAATTTTGTTTGACTTCCATCTCTTCAAGCTTCTCTGTTTTCCACTTTTTCATCCTCAAAGGCTCTGCCCTTTTCCCCCGCCATGGAAATTCTTCACACCGTTTCTCGCGGCATTAAAAACAGACATTATTTTCCCTATGTTCATTATCCATGCACATGAGAATGTTGCTACTAATTTTAAGCTGAAGATAAGGTTTGTCTGTTAAGCAGCAACGCGACGGGGAAAAACAAGTTACACTTAATTAGCAATTTGTGGTGTGTGTTTTTGAAAAAAACATCGAGCATATAACGTAACTGAATGTTGGTATTAACGTTACGCAATTTAACAATCACATTAGTCTGAAGCAAGTTTGCTAACTTCATTCCCCTAAAGCAATGTATGCTAGCATGTAAGAATCTACTCTCTTGATATTTTTAACACTTTTTTAGAAGGAACATCAGGCTACGGTAATTAGATCTCAGTTGGGGTTTGCAGGTAGTTTAGGGTATTTTAAGAGACTGATGCATAAGATCACATTTTAAAGGTAAATTAGCACCGTTTGATTAAAAGAAAGAGCTTTTGAAGAAAAACACAGCCGATAATCACAGTGTGTAACTGAGTTATTGTCTTGGGTGCAGTAACAACCCAGCACACCGGTATTACCTGGCAACTGATCCGGTAACTGGCCAGCTGTACGTGTCGGACACAAACTCCCGGAGGATCTACCGACCAAAGACACTCACCGGGACCAAGGATCTGCAGTCAAACGCAGAGGTGTTAGCTGGAACCGGCGAACACTGCCTGCCCTTTGATGAGAACCACTGTGGCGATGGAGGCAAAGCTCCAGAGGCCCCCCTCACCGGACCCAAAGGTATCATTTAAAACTAATGAAGATGTTGTACTCTAATGGAAGGGCGGAACACGATGATGGGTTTCTCATTTAGGAGCGGCGGCTGCCAGTTTAAAATTCATGTGTGCTTTGGGCTCTGTGCCCAATACTGATTTTAATGAATGAAATTTGGTTGTGGTTTATGTGTTGAATTAAAAGTACGCTGGACTGTCTACTAAGAAAAACACTTCGTAAATTCTGTGCACTGCTGCTCCCGATGGAAAAGTTTCAAGAAGTATAAAAGATTTTACATATCTGGATATTTCTGTAAACATAAAAAGTATTATCATGCAATACTTTTCACAAAGAGCTCTCTTGAACGTAAAGTCTCCAGGCCTTTCAAGCTTGAAGTAAAGGCTATCAAGGCACGAGCCAATCCTCGCTATGCTCAACCTTTTGTCCACATTCAAATAGCACACGGCCATTTGTGTCATCTGTGGAACAATTGCCCACTTTTCCATAAATTCTCATGGAAGAAAAGGCTAGGATGAATTGTTTTGCGCTAGTTGTTGCCTGCTCTGAATGCCAACTGCAATAGCTAAGCTTCAGTTGGGTGATAAAGGCTTGAGTGAAGGCAATCTGAGGGAGCGACTCTAATGATGGAGTGGGTGGAAGCCGAGACCGGAGAAGAAACAGCAGATGGGTCCTTCTTTTTTTTTTTTCTTCTCCTCTCAGACGTTTGCTGAACTCTGCTCAAATGTGACACTTTTCATCTGTCTGAGAATCTCAGACTGTCAAATAGCCAGGTCCCAAGGACTCACCGTGGGCTCCCTCAGCTCGTCAATGTTTCAGCAGAAAGCAATCTTGTGCGGACCGAGCCACAGGTCAAACCAAACCACTCACCTTCCGCAGAAGCTTTTAAAGACTTCATTGAAAGAAAGAAATAATACTCAGAGGGTAAAACTGAAGTTGTAGCATATTCGGAACATTTTAATCCTCCCCAAAAAACTAAAGAACAATCATCCACTTTTCTTACAAGTTCCTGAGATCAGCAGCTCTCAGAAATTGGAACCCAGACCCACAGCATGTTAAACACAATGTGGAGAATGAAAAACGGTCTCGGTGCATGTGAGGTGTGGCTGAATTCCCATAGGTGCCGGTCTCTATTAAGCAGCACGGTGACACACAGAGTGATGTGGAGGCTGGCGTGGCCTGTTAATGTATTTTCCCAGTTTGGGACAAATGGTTATTGCAGCTCCACACTGGCTTGGCTGCAACTTACAAGTCTGAGCTGACACTCAATCATTGGGACAATTTAGTCCACACTTGTCACCAAGGCAACTGCCTGTCGTTCACCTCTTTCATCTAAAACTGTCCAAAGCTGTCATTTTCATTCCCTTGCTTATTTATTTTGGCAAATGGTGCGCAGATTGTTGATGACTGCAGACTTCAAAAATCTCCTCAAAGCAGCACTCATTGACACCCCCACCTCCAGAGGTCCTTTTTAGACAGGAGGGTTACAAGACAGGGCAAGTGCATATATATACCGTATAAATACAGCCTTTCCCACTTCTGCCTGCGAAATTATTTAATACCAGAAAAGCAGCCTTTGAATTATTGATGGCTGTGCTTTTTGCAGTGACCTGAATAATGGGAAGGCAAGCTTGACACATGTATCCATCGTGTTCTGTCCACTGAGTCATGCAAGCAGAGATGCAGCCTATCTTGCATGTTTTCCTGTTATCACAGGTCTCTCTTTTTTCCCCCCACTCTCACCTTATTTCAACAGGCATTGCCGTGGACAAGAACGGGCTGATTTATTTCGTCGACGGCACCACAATCAGAAAGGTGGACCAGAACGGCATCATCTCCACTTTCCTCGGCTCCAATGACTTGACATCGGCTCGCCCTCTGACCTGCGACAACAGCATGGACATCAATCAGGTGACTTGACGCAGCGGGGCCGGGCAGATGTTAACATAAGCCAGCGGGCTCTCGCAGAGGGTGTTACAGTGCCACCTTGTGCCCCCACCCCTCTAACCCTCTTGCAGTTTGGTCACTCATCATTGACATGCAACGTTGTATAACTCCCCAGTGATATGCACACCTACACACGCATATGTGTAGTATAACAGAAGATTTTCCAGTCATTTTTTTTAAAGATTTTACCTCACCTTCAATAATTTTAGTAAGAGTCCACAAAAAAAGCTTCTTTGCATGCTGCTCGCTCTGCCCGGAACCTTCTGCAATTAAATTTCAAATTGCAAAAACTGGGCTCTTTCCGGGAATTTAAATCATTTCTGCTGAAACTGTACGCACTCTTCTGACTGCTAATAATTTGTAGTATGTTAATATCTGGATGTTTTTCTTTAATTCAATAGCATTAAATTGGCCCTTCTCATTTATGCTGATGGTTTTGGATTGCCCCCTTTGCTTGTGTGTAGTTTGTCACGGAGTGATCTTTAAAATGATGAGTTTTTATTCATGGTTTTTTAATCCAATTTTTGTTTCATTCTGATCTTCTGAGCCGTGTTGTGTTATCTGCTTGATGCTGTTAGTCTGAAACATTGTTGTTGCTGCCTATCTCAGCCCGGACACACTTAAAAGAAGATTTTTGATTTATCTGGATGCAGATTTACTGGTCAAATAAATGTCAAATAAAGAATATCCATTTAAGAGATCTTATCCGAATAAGCAGGGACATTATTGGAATAAACCCCGAATTCCTAGATCTCTAACAATATAAAGCGCTCGGCAAAGAAACAGTGATGCAGAAAATAAATGCTTTCTTTTTTTTTTTTTCTTGTTCTCAACCCAACAAGAGCAGAGCATTTTCTCTGAAAGTACAGGAAGAAAAATGTGTGCAAGGTGGAAGATGTGATTTTGCAGGAAGTGGAGACATGAAGTGTTTACTGAAGAGATGAGTTTTCAGGTCACGGCAGATGATATGGAGGGAAGAATAATTACTCAGTTTGGGGGGCTTGTTTTGATGTGGCTGGAGCTGAATTAGTGTTTAGTGTTCCACTAGAAATTCGCCGGATGGAGGACACTTACACCGTACATGATAATGAAGCAGCACCCAGTAGCGGGTTTGCTGCACATAAAACCTTTTCTTTGACAGTATGTGACAATGGCTGGTTTTCGCCAACAAAATTTACTATCTACCTGCAAATGAAGCGACATAAAAGCAGCACCCTGTCCTAATGCGCTAGGTTGAAGAATTACAATACCCTTCTTGCACAGCAGAAGTGCAGATTCTTGTGCTTAACCAGTATTGCGGTCCTTTAGACTTTTAAGATCTGACTTAAGATGAATAATGAAGGAAAATACATACCAAAAAAAGTATTTTTTTCATCATATGAAAATGGATGAGTTCACACAACCCTCTACATTCTGTTTCTGCAGAAAGTGAATTCTAAAGTGGCTCTAGCTGTTGAGAATGAAATTGCCGCAAGATCAGGTTCTCCCACCTCTCTCATTTTTTTTTATGTTGTTTTTAACAAACCAATTTACATTTTAATTAGATTTTTAATGTATTAATGCAGATCAGCTTACAAAAAAGAAACAGCACATGGCTACAAACAAAACACTGCAAATGTAGATAGGAAGGACCACAACAGTCAGAACCAAATGACCCTGACAGCAGATATCACAAATTGTGTCCTATTAAGGGGTTAGAAAATAATAGAAATGCATCAACAGACATAAGAGCTGTGGAACAAAATTAAAGCGTGTTTTTTGGCAACAAAAGAACGTGTAAACAGAAGAGAAAGCAGTCAGTGTTTGTGTATGTGTGTGGGTGGCAAACATGAAGGGGGTGAACATAAGAGAACATGAAGACAAAGGATTAAGCTTGTCACTTTTTGCTAATTAACCAAGTCATTTGGTGCGAGCCAATAAAGGCATGGTTTTGGCGAGACTGTGTGATCCTCAGGCATCCAAGCTCGGGGAAATGGCTCAGTGCAGTTTAACTAGTGGCAGCCTTAAAGGCAGCACGTTTTATTATTAATCACCCTGTGGAAAAGCACAATTCAGGAGTGTTTTGACAGTTTTAATGACACGGTTATGTATTTGCAGGCCACAGCAGTCATTTGTGCTGGTACAAATAAGCTTTTTTATTCACTGACATATTTCTGACAAGCTGACTTGGCCAGCGTTACAGCTTTGGCTAACATGTGCCTATTATGTACAAGATGTGGTTAATCCTGCTATCGCTTTCAGAATGTTTATTTCTTTTGATTAAAAAATGAAAAGACTTATTTGCTATATTTAACTGACTACCCAATGCTACGTTTCGGCCGCAGGTTGTAGCACCCGGTTGTACAGCACAAATAGAGCAGAAAGAAGTGAAGTGCATGCTAAATGTTCTTTTAGAAGCCACTATATATATATATATATATATATATATATATATATATATATGGTACTACTTTAAGTTTGAAAATCTCAGTAGCACTACATTAAAACTTCTTTATTCTGGTCAGTGACTTACAGTATCTATCTTCCTAGTCCTTTAAATTCATAAAAGATGTGAGGGATTGCAGGCATCAGCACAACAAGAAGATATGAGCTAATCTTATATCCCTTAGGTTCTGACATATATATTCATTCTTCCTTTTCTCCCGGCCCTTTAAAGCTATCTAATATAGTCCATGTTTGAAAACTAATGAAACAAGAGACAGTCCTGCAACTAAAATGCAACATTCTTGATTCCTGCAGCCGGTATATCCCATTTATCTTAGAATATCCACCAAAAAGCCAATAATCATATTTCAGCTGTTTAGAAAGAGCGAACACAACATCTTTGGGAAAAATACATGGTCTTGTTGAAGCTAGTGAAAGCGAGGCAAGCTTCAAGGGAGGCAAGGCTGCGTCTTTGTGTGCCGAATATGAAGGGCGGCTACATGACTAAAATGCAGATGCATGTATGACTTCTCGAGCTGCATACTCTTACAGCGTTGTGATTTTTTTCTCTGCTTACTGATCTTAGACAACCGTGTAAATCCGGAATCTGTTTTACTGCAATGTGCACGTGCATGTGGCCCAGTAATTCATTTTCAGTTTACTCCATCAGACTTGCTTGTCAGATGGTGGAACAGCTTAAGCGATGCCCTTCCCCCCACACATTTCCAAAGTCGGATTAGGCAACGCTGTGTCTGACCGTTTTCGTAACTTTTTGAAGCCAATAACCGTCATTCACATATAGCTGTGTGGAGGTGAGAAAGAAGCCAGGATTTGTACTTTTCTCTAGCTCCTTTTTTTCCCCCCTCATTCTTGATGCAACACTTTCTAAGAGAGTGTAACACTATAAATGTGTACCAGAACGGGCTGTGTGAAAATTTGCATCGGTATACTAATTTTTAAGCAATGTTCCGTCTACCTCCTTTCAGTGATGTCTGGCCTGCCATTTAGTTGCACTAATATAATGATGTCTTGTTTTTTAGGTGATCTTGGAGTGGCCCACAGACCTAGCCATCAGCCCCATGGACAACTCGCTCTACGTTCTGGACAACAATATAGTGCTGCGCATTACAGAGAACGGTCAAGTGAGCATTGCAGCTGGCCGACCTATCCACTGCCCATTAGCTGGACTGGAGCGTGGAACGGCTGGTGGTCAAAGGGCGCAGTTAACCCCTCTTGAATCCGCTGTTTCTATTGCCATATCCTACCATGGTGCCATCTACATAGCAGAGACAGATGAGAGAAAGATGAGCAGGATCCGGAAGGTTTCTGTGGATGGCGAGATAACACATTTGGCCGGGTCTCCCTCCGACTGCGACTGCAAGAATGATGCCAATTGCGACTGTTACCAGACAGGGGACGGCTATGCCAAAGATGCAAGGCTCAATGCTCCATCTTCTTTAGTGGCAGCTCCAGATGGAACGCTCTACGTGGCAGACCTCGGCAACATCCGCATCCGGGCCATCTCCAGAAACGGGCCAACTTTGACTTCGAGTGCCAGCACATATGAGGTGGCTTCCCCCGATGCCCAGGAGCTGTATATGTTTGACAGCAACGGTACCCACCAACACACCGCGAGCCTGCTCACTGGCGACTTGAAATATACATTCAGCTACAGCACCGAGAACGACATCACAGCTGTCACTGATAGCAGCGGCAACACTCTGAGAATCCGTAGAGATCCTAATCGCATGCCGGTGCGTATCGTCGCACCTGACAACCAGGTGATCTGGCTGACAATGGGCACCAATGGTGGGCTGAAGACTCTCACAGCACAGGGTCAGGAGCTAGTGCTTCTCACTTACCACGGTAATAATGGCCTCCTGGCGACAAAGACATCAGAGATTGGCTGGACAACTTTCTACGAGTAAGTATAATAGAGATTGGCAGGATCATTGTGTGGAAATGTTTATAGCAGTTGCCTAAGTCCTATTGATTTACATTGCAATTCATTTAGGCCTTCTGAAACTGGAAACCACCCATAGCACAAATTAAAACACACCTTCTCCTTTCTGCATACTAATACAAATTATGTGAACAAATGTGCTTTGCATTCTGGTAAATGCATTATGTTTAGTAAGAAGGAAAGCTTTCCCTTTAAACGTTTTTTTAAACAGATTTTAGTTGGTGCTCATCAGCAACTACAGCACCAATATTTTTAATTCTAAACTAAAAAACCTCAGATGATGAGACACAGGCACAGAAATGTTTGCGCGCATGTGTGTAATCCTGTGCATGTTCTTTTTTTTCTAGTCACATATTTCAGTAAGTTTACTCTATAATTGGTAACCGTACTTACCTGCAAACTGCTCTAGGGTGCACACTTAATTGAAACCTAATTATAAAATTTGCCTCAGATCTTTAAAGTAGCCCAGTTTGACTTTAATAACTCAATGTCCTTAAAGTATGTTACGTTTCTCTTATTTTTACTTGATTAAACCACGTGTGTTGTGTTTAATAAGGGAGTCCGTGGTTACAATGGCATGCATACACTTAAAAAAGTTGAACAGAATCACCTACAGTATTTCTTGATAATAAGCTGTGTGGGCTTTCTTATCATTACTTCACTTTGTTTTGGCTGCATGGCCTCTCAGTGATTGAATTTTTCTCCCTTGTGTAATTCGCTGTCATGTCACATTATGCCATGAATGATATCCTGACTATAACTAAAAAAGCAAAGCATTCAGTTGAGATTATAATGACACATCAATCATCCAAATAATTGAATTCATTACAAGTCTGTCTTACTTTTTTTTTTTTTAATATGAAACTGATAGCTGATGAGATGTGCCACTCACCCACATTAAATATTTGGATTTTCCCCTTGGGTTTGCACGGGCACCCTTCACTGTCCGCTCTGAAAATTGAACATATACAAAAAGGAAATTGTGACATTTTAATTACAAGAAAGCTGATGGTCTTGCTCAACCAGTGTGAAAGAGATGATAATTGAATGCACTGTAGCACTGAGGGTGCTCATACATATCAATGGTTTGTCATCTGATGTTCCTTTTGTCAAACAGCTATGACAGCGAAGGGCGGCTAATGAATGTGACGTTCCCCACTGGAATGGTGAATAACTTGTACACAGACATATACAGTGCTTTGACGGTGGACATTGAAAGCTCCATGACAGAAGAAGAACTCAGCATCACAACGAATACCTCAACCATCCGTGCCTTCTACACTCTGGCTCAGGGTAAGGCCTCATTCCGACTAGGGCACTTATTTTGTAAGCGGTTGTTTGTCATTGTTTCAAGGGGTTGTCGGGGTAGTGTTGAGTAAGCTTAAATCGTGTATCATTACAGCTGAGAAGGTCTGACAGACAACAGTGTAAATGATTACTCTCTCAGTGTGTGGGTTTGGGTGTCAGGGAGACGCATCAACCTTGTAACTAAGTGGTTTCTACTCTCCGTCACAGCCAGATGGTCCGGTTATTTCCGTGCATCATTCATGTTCATTCTTTTCATCTGAAAATTGTCTTATTTGAAACACGAAGGACCGTAAGCGTAATTATATTAAACCGATAATCACCCCAGGAGACCGTCAATTAAAACAATTCCAGTGGCGTTTAATTGCATATTCCTGTGTTCTCAGTTTCACGTTTATGTTTACCGTCAACAGACCAGTGTAGAAGTAGCTATCAAGTGGGCTTCGACAACTCGCTGAGGATTACCTATGCCAACGGGATGGACACCCACTACCAGACTGAGCCCCACATCCTGGCAGGCGCTGCCAACCCGACGGTAGCCAGACGCAACATGAGCTTGCCAGGGGAGAGTGGGCAAAACTTGGTTGAGTGGCGCTTTCGCAAAGAACAAGCCAGAGGAAAAGTTATCGTGTTCGGGCGCAAGTTGAGGGTATGTACATTTTTTATTCTCTTTTTCCTGCGGCACGTGCAAATCATGAGTAATGTGTACGCACAAAAACGGGTCAGACCTTAGTGAGGAATAGAATGTGACAATACTGCGGTCAGGGATCAATAATAAATTGTGGCTGTGTCACTATCCCTATAACCTTGGGAAAATACTTCCACACTCCTTTCCTTCCATTTATATTTATGAGTCACAATATATATCAGTATTGTAGCACTGGACATAAGTCCACCTTTTCTTATTCCTGCTTCCTAGAATCTGACACAGATGTATGATTTATGTTACTTCATGAACTTAGCTTGGGTGGTTACTTTGCCTCGCAGTAATTTTCGTCTCCACTAAATTTAGGAGGTTGTGATTTAAGTGTACCTGAACAATCGCCAGAGTGTCTCTCCGTTTAATGAGCCTCATGAAGGGGGCGTTAATCTCTGTGACAGCTGTAGTGAAAATCTCTGTGGATACAGTTTAAAGAGCTATCTAAACAAAAAAAAATGATATCAACACTGAGGGTTTCTTCTTGAAACTGCACCGTCGTGTAATTTGTAAGCATTATTTATTAATCACACACTATCATCTCGAGCAGCGGGAGTTGTTATAGATTTTTTTTGTCTAACCCATTCTGAAATCTTTCCCACAGGTGAACGGACGGAACATTCTTTCTGTCGATTATGATCGCACCCTGAGGACAGAGAAGATTTATGATGACCACAGGAAATTCCTCTTAAAGATTATATATGACACCGCAGGCCACCCAGTCCTCTGGGTGCCCAGCAGTAAGCTACTGCCAGTAAATGTGAGCCGCACAAGCAGTGGGCAAATCAGTGCTCTGCAGAGAGGTCCCACCACTGAGAGGCTAGAGTATGATAGCCAAGGCCGCCTGATTTCCAGGGTGTTTGCTGATGGGAAGATATGGAGTTACACCTACCTAGAGCAGGTGAGAAAATAACATGACCAGAGGAAGAAATATCTGAGAAATATTGTACTGCAGGCTGGTCTTTATCGCTACAGGGTGAATCAAGACCTCAACGCGTTCTATAAAGGTCACCCTGAACAGGCTACCTTTGCGATAATCCCCAAGTCCAGTTTTGTACCTCTACTTATTAATGTGTAATAAACAGAGGTTATCTTTGCTAAATGAAAATGTTTTAGCATACTTTACAACCTGAATATATGAAAATATCCAGATGCTTGGAATGTGGTGCTACCACCTGCCCAGTCATCAAATTTCTGTCACATAGTGATATTGAAATGCAACATGATTTATCCAATGGCTTCTTTTATACTATGGAAGGGTTAACCAAGGAAATAAGGTGTCAAAATGATTTAAACAATAGGGCTGATGACCATCGCTGCCGCGGTATCATATTTGTCATCACAGAAAATACGAGGTAGGTAGCACCTGACGGCAGTTCCGCTCGCTGTATGGGGCCAAACTATATTGTGCATAGTAAATAACTGCCACAAGACTGCAGATAAAAAATTGCTTTAAGCTAACATTATGTTTAATAGTGTTCATGAGGTCTGGTAGTAACAAGTAAAGAAATAAATACATTTTAAAAAGTAGCTGAAACCTACAGAGACAGGAAACCTAACACCTAACCGTTTCCACCAGCTAAGGGTATGGTTGTGTTGCTTGGCAAGTAGTGGAAGTACTATTGTCACATACTTACTGACTGTATTTATTCTGTTTACTGTTAGATATGTGCTGCGTTTTTACTGCCAGACTAAAATATACCAGTGTTCAGGGAAATGGTTGAGTATTTTGTCCATTCTTTTCAGGTAGCCTGCAGGTCAGTCCCTGGCTTCAGAACAACAGCCGAGAATACACAATGGCTAAACAATTGATTTGGGAGAATATAATCACATTTTTCTCTCATAGGCCGCTCTTAGATTCCTAATAGATTCATTTTCATTCATGCAAAGCACACACAGGCTGGAGCAAGTCATCAAAATTCACAGGGCTACCGATCTGTGCCTTCTTCTGTTACATGTCCAACAACAAAAGAGCAGCCCTCTGCTGTTTTTGTAGGGTGTTTTTGAGACTGCGCAGAGATACAAAACCATGCAGAGATTTTCTCAGCCATCACCGGCTGCATCCTTTCATTGCGTGACCTGGAGAGGCTATGTCAACACTCTGACATAAGTAACACGGGGGGCTCTGGGAGCACAAGGAACCTCAATGTAGTAACGGATGACTGGGCATGACATTTTAACAGAAAGGGTGGTAAACCTTTGGAAGACGGGCCACACTCCCAGTTGCATATACTGCAAATTAATTAAACAAGCCTCTCTGGGTAATCTGGGGAGTTAGAAGTAAACACTGCTCATGTCAGATGTATTTGTACGGTATGTTTACCATACTAGACATTCATTAGCTGGTGAACATGTTTAAAAGTATAAACCGTTTGCTGCACTCTCCTCTAATTAACATTTAATATGAATATATATAATTTTTTTGACAGCACAATTGGTAGCTGCTGTCTCAACAGTGACAGCTAATGTTGTTTTTCAGCTATCCTGTTTCTCCTTTTCTAAAACAGGAAATTTGTACACTTTGCCTCCACTCACCCTGCCTTGTATTACATGTATGACATTGAAATATTCCGCAACTCGTGAATCACTTTCTATTTTGTTCTTTTCCCTGTAGTCCATGGTTCTCCTGCTCCACAGTCAGCGCCAGTACATATTTGATTTTGACGCCCTGGACAGGCTTTCTGCTGTCACCATGCCAAGCGTAGCCCGCTACACCATGCAGACCATCCGTTCAGTCGGTTACTACAGGAACCTTTATCACCCCCCAGAGAGCAACGCCTCGGTAGCTGTGGACTACAGCGAAGACGGCCTCCTGCTGAGAGTAGCTCACCTTGGCACAGGCCGCAGAGTCCTGTACAGGTACCGCAGGCAGAATAAACTGTCAGAGATCTTGTATGACAGCACAAGGGTCAGCTTCACCTACGACGAGACGGCAGGGGTGCTGAAGACTGTCAACCTGCAGAATGAAGGTTTCATCTGCTCCATTCGTTATCGTCAAGTGGGTCCCCTGGTCGACCGGCAGATTTTCCGGTTCAGTGAGGATGGCATGGTCAATGCTCGCTTTGACTACACTTACGACAGCAGCCTCCGTGTCACCAGTGTGCAAGGAGTCATCAACGAAACACCACTACCCATCGACCTTTACCAGTTTGATGACATCTCAGGAAAGGTTGAGCAGTTTGGAAAGTTTGGGGTGATTTACTATGACATAAATCAGATCATATCCACCGCGGTCATGACATACACCAAGCACTTTGATGCACATGGCCGCATCAAGGAGATCCAGTACGAGATATTTCGTTCCCTCATGTACTGGATTACTTTCCAGTATGATGATGTGGGCAGAGTCACCAAGAGAGAGATCAAGATTGGCCCTTTTGCCAACACCACCAAATACAGTTATGAGTATGATGTGGATGGCCAGCTGCAGACTGTGTACCTGAATGAAAAAGTGATGTGGCGCTATACGTATGACCTTAATGGAAATCTGCACCTGCTGAATGCAGGAAACAGCGCCAGGCTCCTGCCTTTGCGTTATGACTTGAGAGACCGCATCACCCGTCTTGGAGATATCCAGTATAGAATGGATGAAGACGGCTTCCTTCGTCAGAGGGGAGCAGAAATATTTGAGTATAATTCCAAGGGGCTTTTGGTGCGGGTTTACAGCAAGAGCAGTGGCTGGACAATTCAGTATCGTTACGATGGACTTGGACGCAGGGTGTCCACCAAGACGAGCCTGGGCCAGCACCTGCAGTACTTTTATGCAGACCTGAGCTATCCGGCCAGGATAACACATGTGTACAACCACTCGAGTTCAGAGATCACCTCGCTCTACTATGACCTCCAAGGTCACCTGTTTGCTATGGAGATCAGCAGTGGGGAGGAGTTCTACATCGCTTGTGATAACACTGGCACACCTCTGGCGGTCTTCACCAGCAACGGCCTCCTGGTCAAACAGCTCCAGTACACGGCATATGGCGAGGTCTACTTCGACTCGAACCCAGACTTCCAGCTTGTACTCGGGTTTCACGGAGGACTGTACGATCCCCTGACCAAATTGCTGCACTTCGGGGAGCAGGACTACGATATAATGTCTGGAAGGTGGACTATTCCAGATGTCTCTACTTGGAAACAAGTTGGCAAAGAGCCAGCTCCTTTTAATTTGTACATGTTCAGAAATAACAACCCCATAAGCAAAGTCCATGAAGTGAGAGAATATGTTGCAGGTAAGAGATACTGCAAGCACCGGTATTAGGGATGCAAGTAATGATTATTTTCATCTGAATGTACATTTCATATATGAATAATTTCATCTATGATCATCAGGAACAGTTCATTGTCCATTGCTATTTCTCCACTTTGCATTTACTTTAAGTTTGTACACATTTTCGAATGGAGCTACAAAAGTGTCCACGTAGTAACTTTAAACAATCTTTTTTATTTATTTATAACATTTTTTTCAGATGTGAACAGCTGGCTTGTAACCTTTGGCTTTCATCTTCACAACACCATTCCTGGGTTTCCGGTCCCAAAGTTTGACCTAAGCATGCCATCCTACGAACTGAGGAAGAGTCAGCTCTGGGATGATCTGCCGGTGAGTAAAATTGAATATCACTCACACATACTGAACACAAAAGCAAAAGGAACAACTATTGCTAGAACAGGGAACCAGGAAATTGTTTTCACAAAAACAAATCATTTTTCCATTGTTTTCCTCTTACCTCCTCCTCAGTATTAAGAAGCTGCCATGTCCTAATTGGACCACTGCAATGTATTTCACAGAATATCATCTTAATTGGGACATATCTGCATAATAATGAACACGTAACAAGAAAAAGTCGTCTCTCCTCTAACTTGTTTTTGTTACAAGCTGAACACATTTTAATGCTGTCTAATTTTATACGTACTATCTTTGAATTTTATTATGCTAGACATCTTTGGGCTAAGGCTTTACACAAAAAGTGTAAAAATTGTCATTGGGGATTTATCTACTTTTTGCTTAAGAACACAGCTTGAAAACACCATTATCTTGGATGGGGGAGAAAAACTCTCTGAAGCAGAGCAGTAGCTGGTTCTAAATGGCCTGGAGAGTCAGGTTCTGCCATGTTCAAGCGTTAACGTTTCACTGCACTTCTCCTACAGTCTATCTCTGGGGTCCAGCAGGAAGTAACCAGACAAGCGCACTCTCTGTTGTCATTCGAGCGGCTGCCAGAGGTCCATCTCAGTCGAGGTCGAAGAGGTGAAAAGTCTTGGCTGTGGTTTTCAGCTGCAATGTCTCCCGTCGGAAGAGCCGTTATGTTTGCCATCTACAAGGGCAGCGTCCACACTCACACACTTAACGTGGCCAGTGAGGACTGTATCAAGGTTGCAATAATCCTCAACAACGCTTTCTATCTGGAAGACCTCCACTTCACAATAGAAGGGCGGGACACACACTATTTTGTCAAGCCGGGCCTTCCAGATTCAGACCTTGCTGCATTGCACCTCACTAGCGGACACAAGACTCTGGAGAACGGTGTCAATGTGACTGTTTCCCAGTCCACCACAGTCATGGACAGTCGGACTCGGCGCTTCGCAGATGTGGAGATTCGTACCGGTGGTCTTGCTTTCCATATCCGCTATGGATCCACGGTGGATGAGGAGAAAGCGCGGGTTGTTGAGCTCGCACGTCAGCGCGCCCTGGCCGGGGCGTGGGCGAGAGAGCAGCAGCGAGTGCGGGATGGCGAGGAAGGGGTTCGCCCCTGGACAGAAGGAGAAAAGAGGCAGCTTCTGAGCAGTGGGAAGGTTTTGGGATATGATGGGTACTATGTGCTTTCCATCGAGCAGTACCCAGAATTAGCTGACAACACTAATAACATCCACTTTCTTCGGCAAAGTGAAATCGGGAAAAGGTAACAATACGAGGTGCATTTTCTGCCAAAGAGACTTTGTTCTGGTAGAGACGTACTAGTGGATGAATTGAAAAGCAACTGGAATCAACAGCTGCTTACATGTACCCTGAGTGTCAGTGTGTTTTTGTTTAAAAAAGAAAAAATAAAGAAAAATAAAGAAATTCAAGTGATCAAAAGCAATGCTGTGCATTGTGACCTAGAGACTACAGAGTAAATGTACAACTACACCAAGCCTTAACATGGCAATTACAGGTCAGTTCCTCTGTAGCACAAGTCTTTTGGACTCTGGACTCTGAAGCAGAGGAATAGTGGTGTCTTTGAAGAATCCGTGGGCTAATTTAGGTGTTTTATGTTTGTTTTTTAAGTTTTCATCATGAAAAGTCTGGCTCGACAGAGTATTATAAAAACAAAGGAAATGTTTACATTATGCATATCTGCACTTCTCTAGAAGTACCAGACTCATGGGTTCACAGTCCTAGAGCAAGCAGTGTCCTCGAGCAAATATTTGTTTTTAATCATACTTCTGATGTTCAAAATATCCTCACCAAACAACCACTAATGTATACCAGATTTAGCACTGTAAACATCAAAACATCGAAATGTCTTATTCTCTTTGAGATGCTTTTAAACAGAAAAAAAAAAAAAGAAACATGTACCCAATATTCATTGTTGGAAAAAAAAGGGACAGCAAAAGTATGAAGAACTTTGTCGGGGGGGATAAGGCACAGCTGTGTCTTGGATAGCACAGGGACACCATGTTTTGTAAATTATGCAAGAGTTTTATGGCGTTTTTTTAAGAAACTGAATCAATGTCTGTATTAGTCATATTAACGGTAATTTATGTTGTGTTTATACATAAATAAAGTCCGGCTGATTTTGATTTTATTCTTTTTATTTTATGTGATTTTTCAGACATGGATTCTTTATTTTTTTTTTGGTCTATTCTTTTTTTTTTTTTAAGCTACGTTCCTACCAGTATGGCTAATGTGGGGCTTCTTCACAATGCTCTGTTTAAGTAATTAACAGAAACCTGTGCATGTAGTGACAAGTATTTACAAGTGGTGATGTATCTATAACATGCAGTCGACTATTACTTCCACTAAATTTAATGTTTATTGGGCATAATGCCTTCTGACTTGGCTTCCTGTCCAATGAATATTTCATCAACACAAATATTTCATGAACCCATCTCACATAAACAAGGTTACAGTGGTTTCAAATATAGATCACGTCCATGTTTTCGGTAGGTATAATTTTTTTGAATGTTAAATGCACTCATGGATTAAAAAAAGAGATATTGGGGTTCTTTTGGGTGTGTTGTTTTTTTAAGAACTGGAAGGAAGTTCTGCCCTTTTTTTATCTTACAAATCAACTGTTCACTTTTAAAGCAGATTTTAGAATTACATTAATGATTAAAAATAGATCTGAGCAACAAAGCCCGAGAAGACAAATGAAGCTTTACTTTGAAGTCAGACTCTTGAAGCTGTTTTGAAGTGTGTAAATTGTACTTGAAAATCTTTTTTTTAAGGTGCAATAAAGCTGAAATGGAAGCAGTTGACTGAAAACAATCTACTCAGTCGGCATCAAACGTTACAAAGGACTTTAGGTACAGGTACATATACACCGATCAGGCATAACATCATGACCACTGACAGGAGAAGTAAACAACATTGACCACCTTGTGACAATCCAATGTTCTCCTGGGAAACTTTAGGACCTGGCATCCTGGTTGTCACTTAGACATGTACCACCCACCTAGACCAGACCAGGCACCCCCACCCCATAGCAATGACACTCCTTGATGGCAGCAGCCATCCCCAGCAGGATGCAGCCTGACACAGACACACACACAAAAACGCTTTAGGAACAACTAAAAAAAAAAACATGAACAGCACAAGGTGTTGACCTGGCCTCCAAATTCACTAGATCCCAAACTGATCAAGTAGCTGTGGGATGATCCACAGAGGCCCCTCCCCTCAATGCATAGGACCCAAAGGCCCCCACTAACAACATTCTGTTGCCAGACACCACAGGACACCCTCAGAAGGCCCATGTCCATTCTCTGATGAGTCCCAACTGTTTTGGAGGCACAAGGGAGACCTACACAATATTAGGATGATGGTCATATTTGGTCATGTTTTTTTTTTTATTATTTTTTTAACTTACATTGAGGTTGATACTTTTTCACTGATCATGCTAAGAGCTACTCATCAAAGCAAAGACTGGTTCTGATGATGGAATGCATAATTTGGAAAACATAAGAAAGTGGTTTCCTTTTCATAAACTTCAAACAGCATTTTGAACCGAACGGGAGCAGGATGTTCTTTGCTCCAAGAAGTTGTTTTATGTGCTGTTGTTTTTGACCTTGTCTCTGGTGATCCAGCATCCCCCAGATTCTTTACACGTTATTTTTTTTATTTAAAATGTTTCATGACATATACAGCTCAACAAAGGTACTTGTCTTTGAATGTTGCTCCGCGCAAAATCTGAAAAACATGCCCTTTCTTTTCTCTTCAGACTCCCTCTGGGTATACCACCCTCCTTTCGTATATAATGAAATGTTTTATTAAAGCTCCCCAGTGAGGTAATGTCTCATGCTCCTTCACACGCAAATTAGAGCAAACTTATGTGAACCCCCATTTGTTTTGATATATCCATACAAAAGTTTTAAACCCTGCTGGGAAAAAAAATAAAAAATCTCCAAAATCAAACTCAGATATGCCAAAAAAAAGGAAACATTCTCCTAAAAGTCCTCTGATGCTCCCTAGTGGTACAAAGTGCATAGTTCACACATATTATAATAGCAGCCATCATTGTTCTCTCATAGAGGCTAGAAAATGGTGTTGCTTTGAGCTCCGACTTCAAATAATCCAGTCAAATTCTGGTGATTAGAGAGCCAGATGTTCGGAGGAGAAAAAAAAAATCACTTCAGGTTAATTTAAAGAGACATCAAATGGAATAGTTAAACTAGTAATATTAAAATGAACCGCAGTGCTGCTGCAGTATCAGACTGTGACCGCGCCATGCACTGCCAAAGCAACAGTGCGGCATATCGCTACGCAGTACAACTAGACCTACTTCAAAGGCCTATATAAAAGAGATGGCATGACTTTGGAAGAACATCAAAGACCCCAAATCATTGTGCAATAACCACATCAGAGCAACAGAAAAAAAAAAAAAATATATCAAGCATGTTTCATGATTCAATAAAGCCATTTTTTCTCTACATGAAGGTAGCTATATGGAATCACAATGCAAAACATGAAATGAATTTACAATCTGCATGTCCCATCTTGAAAACATAACCGTGAAGCACTGAAGAGAAAGATATGAGCTTCAGTTTGATGTCGTATCGGTTGGACTTATTTAAGATGTGGATTCTAACTTTTAAGACGCACAGTGACTTTTTAAAGTATGGGAAATAACAACCACATAAATAAATGTTGCACCCGAGCCTTTTAACCCCCGCGATTCAAATCTAGTGCATGTAGAGATCAAGAGATCACAGTCTAGCTCTATTCTTTAAAGGCTTTTCCACTCAAATTCAATTAGGTCACACAACATATAGCTGAAAGTATAGAAATCTGCAGTATTTTAAAGTGAAGTAGTTACATTAGTGATGCAGCAATTATTTATGTGATGTAAGAAATGTGCAGTCAACTAAGCTTATTAGATAATTATGAGCGCGTAAAATAGACAACAGATTGAGCTTGTAAATTATCTTCTAATAAATAAAATAATGTGCTGCTGTGAGGACTGCATGTTTTAAATCTTACATTCCATTAAATATGGTATATGAGTTATTTTGTAAAACTCAACTCATCCCTCTACTGTATGACAACCATATATATATATCTGTATATATATAGATGTACATATATGCCAACCAGTGTTATTACATTTTCACAGGCTCACAGTGTGGATGTGGTTTCATTACTACACAACGTGTGGACCTTCTCTTTCACACAGGGGCCAGCAGAGATAAAAATGTATTTCATGGGTGTAACAGAAACCCTGATCTCCAATGATTCTTTGAATGATTCAAACATTTTTTGCAGGATTTCCAAAACACATGCACTTTGTAAGTTGTCCGGCTAAATTGAATCTACTAAATCATATACAAAATGAATTACTAAATTCATTTATTACTCATTTTTACATAAGAGATTCAACCACTACTCTGTGCACAAATGTTGTACACAGAGGTGACAAAATGTAGGATCAAACGCGGGACAATGTGTGAACTACAGCTCTTCACAGGGACTTACAGGCTTTGTTTTCTCGTGATCGCAGAATAATTATTTTTATAATTTCCACTAACAAGGTTTTCGTATGGAGACAACAACCATCTTGTTGTTTGGCCTCCCACTGTTACACTTTAGTTATAATAGCTATGTGTATCTGCAACCAGACACCCCTGCAATAATGTGATATGCCTACATAGAGTCACGGCTGCACCATCGGGATGAGAAGAAGAAAATGAGAAGGGGGGTCCTCCCAGATGGCTACCTTTTGGCATATTTGGCACTGAAAACAGGTAAATCGCCTTAAACATATGTACCTCTTTGCCCCCCAATCCACTGGATAGAGCGCCAAGAGTTAGACTACTGTAGTAACTAGCAGTCACTAATATTCCTGTGATTATTCAGTTCAGTTTTATGAACACTGTAGATGTGCACATTCCAAGTCAGTGCAAATTCTTAATAACAATAACACGTATTCTACAAATAAATAAATCTTTTGTTACAATTCAATAAAGGTTTTCCTTTGATTATAACTCATCAATTGTTTATATAAAGCTCTGTTTATCACAATGATCACAGAAAAGATAATCCTGCCAAGATCATAAGCATTCAAATAAGAGGAAAATTCCCATTTGTGATCATTACTGGTAATGGGGTGACTAAAGCAAAAGGCTTGCTGTAAATTTACTGGTTGTCTTCAGCAATAGATATGTTTGATGGGCTGAAAGTACAAAAAGATTAAATCAGATGTGGAGACGAAACCACAGCTAAAGGCAAGGCGGATACTAAAAGCACACATACAGCAAGAAACTATAACTGCAGAGTTCAAGGACTCAGGAGGTAGATGGGAGAAAACTGTTTAACTTTTGTGGGGGGTTTTACACGGCTGTAAGAACAAAAAACAAGCCATATTCCTTGCTTTCTTTTAATCAGTGACTCCCTCAGACCTTGGAGATAACCCACAATGACACGTGTCCTATCAGTGAGATGGACAGGTTTGTTAAAGCTTCAAAAATGGTCTCGTGTCATCTCGGGCTATCTCATCCACTGTGCCCCCTCCGCACTAGCATCCCATTCATCTCGGCTAAATGGGAACAAGAACAAAGCATTTTGGGCTCCGCTTCTGCTCCTCTTGTTCCGTCTGCAGCCTTATAATGCCACGCTTGTACCATGTCCCAATTCAGAAATAGCTGCTTGTTATCATCCCTCTGATCTTCTGAGGACCGTTGCACACGCTGATGGGACTCTACTTGATAAGTCCACAAAGAGAGGGGGTGAAAAACAAGGGAGTTAATGATCTGGGAGAGATTTAGAGGGAGCGGACTGCGGCTTCTTAGTTTTACACTGATGAAACTGGGTTAACGGTTGTTCAAAAAGGAAATTACCTGTTGTGACTGTCAGTGTGTTCCAGTGTGGGCCGTGTGCTAGGGTGCAAGGACCCTTTCATTATTTTCAACAGACCTTACCAAAAGGTGGAAACGGAGACAAACAAATATGTCCCACGTGCCGTGTATAAAAACCTGATGTTACAGGCTTGGCAAGAATGACATTTTAAGCTTCAAACGAGAGCTGTGGACAGAAACACACTCCAGCTCTAGAGGTATATGTATATCACTTTTGTCCAACCTACATGGAAAAAAATAAACAAAAACCTAACCTGAATGTACTTTAAAGACACATTATGTACAATACAAGGACTCCAAATAACCTTGGATGCATTTCCAATGATGTTTGTTGAGGTAAATGAAATATTAACCAAGCTGCAAATATTTAGAGATGAGTCCAGTGACCTAACAGGAGGCGTCAGTTATCTCAGGAAAACACACTATTGCACTCGTGCTCTTCAAAAATACATTGAGTTTAGGACCTTGCAGTAAATACATTTTCTGAAACATGGTCATGTTAGTCAGTGTAGTTAACATTAACATACCAAACTGTTATCGCAAGACCGGATGTGATTAGAGTACATATAGAGAAATCCAACATCTTATCCACATATGTGGACACAAATGTTCAAGGCAAAAACAAAGAATTCCTCGCAATGTTGGCAGTCAGGTCATCTGATGTATGATGCCAATATCTACGTAAGAAGTCCTTATGTAACCGAGTACAATTTACAGAAAAACATCAGGTCCCCGAGTGCAAACACTGAAGATGCCCTGTGACCGAGACAGCAACATCCAAACAGAAATTTCCTGATTATGCTCCCTTCGGCTAGTATAGAGGTGGCCTCAAGCAGTGGAATACACATCAAAAATCGTGTAATACTCAGGATATTAGACATTACTGTTACTTAGACCATTTACATGAAAGCAAAATGGATTCATTTGTTGTTTTTGTCATTTTGTAATTTGAGAAGGGCCCAGCGACCTTTCTTTGAACAGGACACACAAAGTCCAGAAGATAGTCTAGGATAAAGGTAAACAAAGGCTCCATGGGACAAACAGAGGCGGGCCGGATGCCAACGTATGCTCATGACTGATTGGATAAGATATGTACTTAAAACGTGGAGTGGGATGAAGACAATTTTAGTAAATATCGGTCGAAAGAAGAACAACAACACATCTTTGCTGCAACTGATTTGGATAAGTCATGAGTGGATGTCCGTACTTTGAAAAGAGGCATTTGTACGTTTGAACATCACTTGAGGATGTTTTTTTGCATACTTTTAAATTTATTTTTCAATTTGAATTAAATGCAAACTGCTAACGGCGAAATTACTATTACTACAGCGAACGACGATGGGAAAACACCAAGTAATAAAAGGCTTTCTCTCTTCGCACTGCAGGTTATTCAAAAATAAACCTCCCAAAACAGAGGAAGACGAGGATGCCTCTCAGGCGGGGGTTAACAAGGCCAGCAAAGGAGGAATCATCTATGGAGACTACCTGCAGGTAGAAAACACCACTGATTGCACGTATCCGTCTTCGTACTAGGCCGTTTTAAAAGAAAGAGAAGTAGTGAATGTCTAAGTCAAGTGGTTTCTTTCTTTCCGACCCTCAGCTCGATAAAATAGTCTCGGCCCAGGTACTGCAAAGTGAACTAAAGGGCAACAAGATCCATGATGAGCACCTCTTCATTGTCACCCATCAAGGTAAAATTAGCTTCACATTGTTTAAGCTTTTTTTTAATCCTCCTCTCAGGGAAATAACACTGCTGCTTTTAATCTTGTATTCAGCCTTTAACATTGATTTAATTTAAAATTAATTTGCTTTTAAGTCCTTCAACTAGTGTGCAATGCAGATCTAGATAGATAGATAGATAGATAGATAGATAGATAGATAGATAGATAGATAGAAAGAAAGAAAGATATATACTGTGTTTGTCTTCTACTGCAGTATTAAAATGTTAATGATGCTTAATCTTTTTGTTTCATTTCAGCCTATGAACTGTGGTTCAAACAGATTTTGTTTGAACTTGATTCAGTGCGAGAGATCTTCATCAGTGGACATGTAAGTCATTAAGGGACAGTGGGGCATGTTTTTCATGTGCGAGGTACAACAAGACAGAGCAGCGTCTTCAACTGAGGATTTATACTCAAATCACTCACCAGTTTTCTGAGAGTTATATCTCTCATCGATGCTGTTAAAAATGAAATGAAACTGTCTGGCTTTGGTGTTCAGTCGTGAAAAAAAAAAAAGAATTATTCGGTTCATCACACATTTCACGCTGTAAAAATAATGATCCAAAACATCAAGATCTAATTCAGCAACAATGTTCTCCTGTGTTAGGCTGTACTTGGAAACTTTCCTGTGATTAGCGGTTACTTCCCTAACATTTCCCATTCCTCCAGGTCCGAGATGAACGCAATATGCTCAAAGTCAACACTCGCATCCACAGGATCGTGATGATCTTCAGACTGTTGGTTGACCAGTTTGCGGTCTTGGAAACAATGACTGCCTTGGATTTTTTTGACTTTAGGTAAACTCATAAATAACCCTCTGAGCGTCCTCAGCTCTAAAAATTTTATAAGATGCCCTCCTCCATGATTGTGCACTCTAGCTGAGCTGTGTGCATGCATGCTTACTTGAATTTCTGTCTGTGTGTTTGTGTGTGTGTGCAGGGAATACCTGTCTCCAGCCTCTGGCTTCCAAAGCCTTCAGTTTCGTCTTTTGGAGAACAAAATTGGTGTCCCAGACAACCTGAGGGTTCCATACAACCGACGCCATTACAGAGACAATTTCAAAGGTTATGACAGTGAACTGCTGCTTGGCACTGAACAGGAGCCCACACTCCTAAAGCTAGTCGAGGTATGTCTAACAACCACCTGCACACGGTTATCAATAGTTTGACTTAAAGTATGGATACTGTACATATAAATTTCAGCTTTGTTGTATCTTTCTCGTAAAATGTTCATCTGCTACTATAAAATGTGTGAAATACCATGGGCTATTATTTCAGGAGTGGCTTGAGAGAACTCCTGGTTTGGAGGTGGATGGATTCAATTTCTGGGAAAGGCTGGAAATCAATATATTTGATGGGATGAATCAGGAGAAGGAAAAAATCGAGGTAGGAGATGACTCCAGCTTTCAGAACAAACTTTCTTTGCTTTCCCTGGAGTGCCCAGATGATTGACAGACACTGTATTTTTATTTACGGGGTGTTTTTTTTTCCTTTTCCTCTCTTCTAAAAGAAAATTCCAGACGGTGAGGAGAAGGAGGAACTGATGGCTGAGCTGGTCAAACAGAAAGAGCTCTTCACATCTCTGTTTGATGAAAAGCGTCATGACCACCTCGTCAGCAAAGGTCAGTGTGTAATCAGAGGTCAGCATCCTCTAGGCTTTATTATATTTGTTTACGGCTTAGATGTGACTCCAAGTTCTCAGTGGTATTCACTTTTTTTTTGTGGACATTTAAACTTTCTTTCTAAGCTTTTTAAAATGAAAAAAATATTTCTACTTTTGTCAACAAGGTGAGAGGCGGCTCTCTTACAAGGCTCTACAGGGTGCTCTGATGATTTACTTCTACAGGTAAGTGTCTTTCGTCACCATTAATTGTCTAGTGGAACTCTGCTGACACCGTTATCTATTAGATTTCCTTCCTGTTCTCATATTTATGCATTTTTACACCTTAGTGGTGTGCACAGCTTCACTGGGACATATTGCTTAAGAACACCTCAGCGTTACTTCCTGAGGCAGTGTGCTCTTTTATTCTTCCCACTGAAAATCTCTACTATCACAGTCCCTTTAGTGAAACCCTGTGAATGTTGCATCCAGTTCATGTGAATTTTCCATGAAATTGTAAAGCATTAGCAGTCTACCGCAAGGTGTGGCAACCAGGTTTTTCAGTACCTGTCATGTCACATGAGACTCATTACGGCTTGAGTCAAACAGTTCCTCCTGCCTTCACTGGAAGGTGGTAACTGTTGTACATTTTCTGGGTTTGAGGATGTCATCTCAGCTGGAGTCAGATTTTCATTCATCATCTCCTGTGAAACATCAAATCTGCTCTTACCTTCCTTTCAGGGAAGAGCCCAGGTTCCAGGTTCCCTTCCAGCTGCTCACATCCCTCATGGATATTGACACCCTCATGACAAAATGGAGATGTAAGTGTTATAGCAGCTCCGTCACCTTCTCCGTATAGTCTGAGCAGAAAGCAGAAAAAGCTGGGAAAAAACAAGGAAGTATTGCTTTCATATTTTGCCTAAGGGCAGAGTTGGACTAACAAGGGAGTTTATAAAGTTACTAGAATCCTACTTTCCACACCTTCGTATCAATCCAACTTATTCCCATGAAATTATAGTGATTTCGGTCTCACTTATGTCTGAACAGCTCACAGCTCAAATGACAGCCACACAGCAAAATGCTGCTCACACCACAGTGGATATTTCTGTCTTTTTCTCTAGACAATCACGTGTGCATGGTACATCGTATGATTGGCAGTAAAGCTGGAACAGGGGGCTCATCTGGCTACCACTACCTGAGATCTACTGTCAGGTATTGTATGATGTAAACTTACTTTAAACTGGTAATTACGCATTTTACACGGCTGGTATCGTAAACACACCACAGCTAATTTAGATGAGGACAGAAAAGTGCTACTGTGCTCATCTAAATTAACCTGCCCTACGGCCACATCCTCCTGGAAGGCACAGGGACAATATATTTCATTTCTTTCGGGGAAAATAAAATGTGGGCAGCAATTTAACTTTTGATCCGCACAACTTGTACCATATGCTTGAGTAGAAAAACAAGATGAATCAATGTAAAGTAAAAAATGATTTTCTTTCCTTTTAGTGACCGGTACAAAGTGTTTGTGGATCTGTTCAACCTGGCAACTTTCCTGGTGCCTCGCACCTGGGTGCCCAAGCTGAATCCCAACGTTCATACCTTTCTCTACATGGCCGAGTGCTGCGACAGCTCCTACTGCAGCAGCGAGGACTCAGACTAGAGTGCGACACGTCGTCCGTCCTGGCAGTGGGTCATTTTCTCAGCTGAAAAGTCTGACTGGTGCGTAGGTGAATAGCAGGTTATTAAAGAAACTCATTTGATAGATGCTGCCTCGGTCAGATAAATGTACTTAAGAAAGCCCAGCCGTATGTTTTCTCACTTTTGAGGGGAGTCTTAAATATAGCCCTCTATAGTCAAACACTATATGATGTGATTGTATTCGCTGACATGTAAATACAGGAAAATACCAAATGTAAAGTAACAATTATGTTTGTACATTTTAATATTAACCAAGCAAGGGGAACTCTAATCTTGACTGTGAATCACAAAGCACTGCAGGTGGCTCTTTGATAAGAAGTGCTCAGATGCTTTCTCGATAAAATTATTTGAATTAATTTAGACTACACTAAAACCAAATGGATTGATCCGTGAGCGCTGTGATCAGACCTTACACGCAGGACTCATCAACATGGAGGAGGTGTCAGAGAGGGAGTCATTTAGACGTGACTTTGGCGAAATTAAGCAAAAAAACCCCCCAAAAAAAACAAACAATAACCATAAACCTCAAACACATCAGTATCAGCATCTTAAACAGAACCATTTGTTCAGCATAACTGTCATACCGTAAAATATGAACCATGACTGTGTATATAATGTTGTATCTGTTATGGATATGTTTTGTATAGTATTGTATATGGTATTAATTTTGGTACATATTTATGCAGTGATTAATGTGATCTGTATAGATAGTCATATTACCCATAGCATGTACCTACCTTATGTATTTAATAAGATACATATTTTGTACAGTGAAGCTATTATTGTGGTTTTGCAGTTGATGTGTGTGTTTTATTGTTATAATCCAACACTTGCCATGGTATGAAGTGATTTATTTTGTTTTAGTGCTGCAAGATGGTAACATGTCATTAATAATAAATAAAGTAATAAACATTTATTTAAAGTGACAGATTTCAATTCTTGCATTGGTAAACATACACACAAACTCATGTGACGGCGCGGACTGAGATTTACACGAAAACAGCTGACACATGATCGGCAATACCTGGGAAGAGACAAAAGAGAGAAGAATTATTAATCCCGGAGGCTACACTGGATGTAGCAGCATACACACACCAAATGGAAATGATATATAAACAAAAAAAGACAAGAGGCAAAGATCAAGCTCACCACAGATGTTGCTGCCAATTTTTATATAAACATAACCTGCGTTCCCCCAGCTTGTTCCCCAGGAGTTCTGAACTATCCAGTATGGAATATCCCCTAAGACATACAAGCATGCATTTAAAGATTGAATTATTTACAGGGCAAAGGAGCACTAGTTGTGTTTGTGTGTATGTACTGCAGACACTTTAGACTGTTACATAATCACTCATATCGTTGTGTAATACCCACAAAACACAAGTGCATGTGTGAAATAATTGATGCTGAGAAATATAAAATGCCAATGTGGGCAAGAAATAAACTGATACCGCATACTGAAAACTAAATAATTACTGTGTCAAAGCTTTATAACTTTTCACAAATCATTTTTACACACCAATATTCAAAACTGGGACACAAAGAAACATGGTGTAACTATCTTACATAAACAGAACTTCTGGTACATAATGTGAGGAAGAAGATTTTATCACCCCAGCTAAACACTGCGTGCTAAAGAGGGCAAACAGGATACAAGGCTTCGAGGTGAAATCCCAAAGCAGCACACGATAGTTTTCACATGTAATATTCTTGTTTTCAATTTGTGATTTTCTTAAAGGCCAACATTTTGGGAAAGGGGTGAGACTGAATAAGACACATTATTACATTTTTAAGGAAATAATGAAACGAAGACAAAAAAAAAAAAAACATCTTACCCTGTTAGCAGATTAATGATGCAAGGATTAAACATTAACTAAATGGCTCGATAAAATATTTTCCACTCTGTCTCCCTTTGTTTTACTTGAGGGGGTGTCCTTCATTCATTTGAAGCATGTCTGATTAAAGCTGATTAAGACAGGCATATTTATAATATTAAATTGCCTGGTGCAGCTTTAAATTACTTTTACAGTGGCCTGGAATTGCAAAACTTTATCAACCCAAATCAGCAAATATTCAAGTAAAATATGAATTCCCTTTTTTTTCTTGAACTATTATTCCTTCTCAGGCAAGTGTAGCGGCAGCATGTACCAGTAGTGTCGTATCCAATGATCAGAACAGCATGGTTAGCGCTGTGGCTGGAGCAGTGGTGCTGGATGATGCCTCCCAGGTAATCCTGCCAGCTGATAGCATCCACAATAGCAGCCAGAGGACCATTCTCCACTAGCTGACCCATCATTGCCTCCTCTTGACCACTGAGGAAGATTAACAGACAAGGTGGCGAGTTCAGCCTCGTGGTTAGAGTCATTCATCCTCCCACACTACACTCCAAAATCAGACGGTTGAACAACGTGCAGGAATATGCTTAATTAAGATGTGGTGATTTTCTCTTAAGTTCAACATTCAATTATTTCTTATTTTTTTGTAGAAGCTCTCCTCTCTCCGCGTTCCTTCTCAATTCTTCCTTCCTATCAGTACATTACGTTTTCTAAGAATTGCACATTTTCTCATTTCTTTCTTTCATTCTCTGTTGCACATATGCAGCCCCCACTCTGTCACCCATTCTTTTCCTTCTGCCAGATGATTCCCCCTGAGGATATTTTCTCTGCCAGGCTCATTACATATGGTCCAGGGAGTCCATGTCTGTGCCAGATCTATACTGAATGAAGCCAATTGTCTCCCCATTCATGGTGAGGTGGTGTCTTGTGCAGTTGAAACTTTATGACCATATTTTTCTTTGGCTACATAGCAATAGTGATCTGGTATAACCAGAAGGTTAAAACTTCCCCATGACACCTGAGTCTCCACCCTGCTGAAACATCCAATTCCAGTTGGTTGATATACTCAATGACCCAGCACTGACCTTTCACAAGACTATGGCAAGAAAAAGGAATAGTTTTATGCTGGACCAGTAGATTGTGGCTGGGAGGTGAACAGGAATTTAAGCTGTAGAATGTCATTTACTAAGGCTAGAAATTATCTTTAATTATATGGCATAAGTAATCAACTTTACTTAAATGGCAGATTTTAAACGCAAAGTATTAAGAAAACATCCAAAAACAACACACCAGAATAATATCTGTTAAAATAGATAAGAATTACTGTACAAAGAAATGGTAAAAAAAATAAAAAAAATGGTAAGGAAAATAAAATACAAAAAAAAAGAACTCTATGAGTAGACCAGAAAAGCAGTTAATTTATAAGATTCCTCTAACGCAACAAAAAAGATTTCTTTAAGTGCAGTACAGAAACCAATTAATCAAAGGCAAAGCAGAGGTTTTTTTTTTTTTAATTTACATTTAAAGTGGCTAGAGTTGGGTCACATTTGATTTCATCAGAAAGTTGTTTCCATCTGTATGCAGCATAGTATCAAAAAGCAGCTTCACCCTGTTTGATTCTGACTCAAGTTACTGTTTCCTAAGGGTCCTTTTCTTCCAACAGATCAAAGTTGTATTCTGAGGCATTTATAAACTTGCAGTAGCGTTCTGAATCAGCTGAGGTTACCCAACAGTCTAAGACCAGACAAGAGACTTTTGCAGCCATCCAAACATGCTGAAAACGAAGGCATCAGTGAGTTACCCTAAATCCCATCTGGACATGAGACATCTGACTCTTGGTATCTGTTTGATTTGAAAGCATTTGGGGTAGAGACTCTTGGTTCTGGTATTCCTCATGTTTATAGTCTCCTCAGGCTGGAAATAAGTGTGCGGGTCTCTTCAAGGTTTCGATTAGGCTGCGTTACGTCTTGATGCTGCTTTGATACCTCTTCTTGTCTCTAGTCCTTGGCATGAAGAGCAGACAGGTGATTAAAGCAATTAAAAATAGGAAGTTAACCGTTTTACTCCTGATTAATTAAGGCAAAATCCATCTGGGCCTACATATACATATATACACACATCTCTATGGTTGAAAGCCAGCGATCCGCTGAATCTTTTGACTGTCCCTCTGACCACTGTGAAGAAGGCCACTGATATACACCTCGTATTAAATCAGCAGAGCATGTTCAGTAGATCAATAAAGCCCCATTTCAGAAATTCTGATTGTTGTTTCACAATCTCATCTGTCCCTACATGCTCTATGATGTTTTTTACAGCTGGGTGTGCACCCAGAATATCATTCTTTCTGTCACATCACAGTCCCCTCTGGTAAATGGTATATTTAGGTGCTCTAGATGCATTTGCCTTTTATATCTCTAGAAGACCTAGCCTTTAACCTTTTGCTTCCATAACTACATTCAGTCCTCACACTGCTGTGTTGAAGATGAGAGGTTTTCCAGGTCATATAACAAAGATCCAGCGTCCTACAGCAGCAGAGTCAATCTGTCCTCAAGTTAACCGCTTCACTCTCCTTTTTGCAGCTGTCCGAGGCTTTGTCCTACTAAGCACCGGTTGATGAGCCACTCTGCCTGGATAGTAGTGCAGGCCAGCCAATGGCATCGCAAATCTCCGGCCTCTCCGGGCTCTGGCTATCCTCCCATTTCCTTGGCAAGTGATGTATTCTTCTTCTTTGCACCAAGAGAGTTCCGGAGATGATTGCTACTTGCAGATTTATTGCCAGGCGGGCAGCTCTCCTGTTTCTTAGTAGTCTTGTTAGTGCTAATTTGCCATGTGTTCTCTTTCCCACTGTTAGGAGTCCATGGTAAAAGAGGCTTTTGTTGTTTGAGGCTATTTTTGCATAGTACTCAGAAGTAATAATATGGTGGAGGCCTTGTGTGTCCTTTACATAATAAAGTTGGTGATGTTGTACATGAGTCCAGCAAGAACAAAATAAGGATATCGTGATAATCTAAGAAAGCAGATTGTATGTACTGTCATTAAAAAATACCCATCATTTAAATATATTTAAAAATGGAAATAATAATAATAATAATAATAATTTTAATATAGTACATAAGACCTGATATGAGTTTTATTAAAGAAAGTGCAGTATACAATTACAGCCAAGAAAATGTTATATATTAATTACAAGTTGAAAACTTAATAATAATGGAAAGTGAAATGAAATGAGAAATATATATATATATATATCAGGAATCACTGTACAAGAATTGTGAACAGGTTCTGTTCAACATTACACAAAAGATCCAATTCACTTTAAATCAAGGTAACCTTTGGGCTGAAACAACCAACCCTGAGTCAAGGACCCCTGTGTTACTGAGCTACCCAAGTCTGTGTTGACATAGTAAACATCGTGATCTACCATTGCACATGACCAGTCCCACCCTCCCCCTATTCTGTCCTTGATGCTTTATGAAAACCACATAAACATTACATGTGATGTTACCCAAATATAATGTTAATTTTAAACCTTTATTACTTAAAGATAACTTGTGTCTCTTACCTGAAGTCATATGTATTAAAATTCTTCACAGCAACACCAGCATGTGACTGGGAGAAAAAATGGCAGATTCCCCTCTTGGCCTTATAGGAATACTCTGACTCAGGCACCAACTTCACCCTGGTCTAGAGAGAAAATAGTGAGTGTTACATAAATATACATAACAAGTCCTCAAACTCCTTTTTGACTAACCCGTGTTTTTTTCACACCAGTCTTTTTTTTTTTTTTTCTTAAAGTAATTATTTATTCAGTGCATTGTATGTACATATCAAGTATGTTTCTTTTACCTCTCTACTCAATGTAAACCCTTTGGGAACCATTTTTACACATTTTTTTAAATCAGCAAATGTTATTCAAAAATATTAACATACACGATTTAACCAACTCAGAGCCTGCGATGTGGAGCCTCCATTGCAGCCTGCGTTGTTGTAGGAGCAGTCAAGAACCTGCTGCACACTGAGCTGCTCCAGCTGCGCGCCACCTATGGCATGAACAGACTGTATGGCACCGACCACGCTAAATGCCCAACAACTCCCACACTGCAAAGGTAAAATTATAGCAATTAGATAAAAAAAAAACAAAGTCTTATCTTACTGTGTACAGAAGGGGGAAAAACAACATTATTTTATCCCCTCTGCAAATAATTTTAATAATAATAATTAAGACACAGCTGCAAGGCAAAAGCCTTATTTTCCACTGATTTGTGGAAATGAACGACCTGTCCCTGTGCAACCTTGCTATACAACATATAAATTTTGCAAATTCATATCTAAATATCACGGCTGTTAACATTAGACCAACACAAAATTTAGATTAAAAAAAATCTATATTTGTTCAAAACACAGCATTTTTTTCTTTTTTTCATTTAGAAACAGTATAGTGTTTTTAAAGACCTTTTGTTCAAGAACCTTCAGTTAGCTGGATGCTGTATGTGATACACACGATAAGGTGAGGTGATCTGACCAGGCTGAATGAAGGATGACTAATTGTTTTCTGCTGCCATCTACTGACAGAAAATTATCAGGTATAGTCTTAAATGCAAACTTAATTTCTGCTGCAATTAATGTCTCAAGTTTTAAGACAAAAATACTTTTTATACTTCATACTGGATGAAGATTACATAGCCTTGTAAAACTGTGCTTTTTGTGAGGGGTGGAGGACATGCACAGTACATCATTATGTAAGACAGTATATTTTTGTTTCCTGTTAAACATCTGCACAGACAAATCTATTTCTCCAAACAGCATCAAACAGCTGCGGTTCACTTGCTCAGCATAAATTCCCATAAATGTGGTGAAGAACTGAGCTCCCTGTGTAAAAATCCAATATGTTGTTGTTCAATATGCTTCCATGGCTTTAAATCAATACTGAAACCAAAATCACTCATTATTGCTTGGGCTGGAGATAAGTATGCGCTGAGCACACAAAATATTAAGGCCATCTGCTCCTCTCTTTTAAACCAATGAAACACACTCAAGTCCTATACAAGAAGAGGAAAAACTGGATCAAGATGAATTTATCAAATATGAGTCACTTGATATTTTGTGTCTTTGTGCGTGCTGCTCCATTTTATTTTTCTATTTATCTATCCGCTGTGGAAAGTCAACCCATCAGGTCTACAGCCAGAGCCAGACAAGAAAGATATCTGTGCAACAGAGCTGAGTGGTAGGTCAGTGCGGTCATTTACAGATTCTCCCCGGAGCGCTAAGCCTTACTTGAATTCAAGAGAGTGAAATATATGTTATTATGCTGCCATTTTTCCTGTATGGGTTATGTCTGTCCCTTAGGACAAAAGTTTTACAGTGAGAATATCATCCCCGGCAGCAATCTGACTGACTAAAGAGATAAAGGACAAAAAGAGCAAAAAATGACCCTTCAGCGAGGACGAGCAAGAACTCCATCTCACTAACCCTCTTGCCTTTATGTACCCAGGTCCATTCTGCTCCCTGAACAAAATTCTCAAAGGATTAGTTTGTCATTTTTCCCCTGCTTCTCCTTGACCATTATTAAAGTCCCCCTCCACTCAAATATGTGTTTTGTTCATTGCTACTTCACGTGAATGTCTGACCTTCAGTTTGACATTACAAAACTGTCTCCAAATGCATCTGCTGAAGGAGAAAGTCTCTTTGCGCTCAGTGAGAATCACAGTTTAATTGTGCACTCACTTGCTCCTCAGATGTTCTAATTCCCAAGTTAAGAAGTATTTTTTTTTAGTTAGGTGTGTTCATGTGAATGTGGAAACATGGATGTAACAAACAATGTGTTGTATTTTTTTGCCCAAACATTTAAACAGCACATCAATAGCTGTTTCCACTATTTGTGTGACAATGAGGACCAAAGGAAAAGGATCGGGAGAGTCATGAGGTATCATGCATTTCAAACTTATGTTAATCATAAAATAACTGTATTGGCTCAAACGTATGCTGTGTTAGGAGGATAGGTGGACATGCTGCTTGAAAGTGAAACTGTTATGATTGCCAAGTTTGTCTGTATAAGTTGGCCACGTGTCTATTGTATATGTAATTGTATATGTCATCAACAACTCTGTGATTTGTGTACTTTCCAAGGTGTTGTTCCAACTTTGGGGCATTCACTGTTATTTCCCCACTTGGAAATTTATGTTTCCACAGTCACGTGAATTAGCATGGTAGTTTAGTTTGGAAGCAAATCACGGAACAGAGTGCAACTTGTTGTTGTGTTTTGTGAAAACATGCAGCCTCCAGGGGTGCACACTAATCCTGAATTCAGTAAAACAGGAGACAACCTGAGCATAGTAGTCACAGCTTTCCACAAAAAAAAAAAAATAATAATAATAATAATAATTAACTGCATACTGTTATATTCTGAAATTTTCCATGAGGGAGAAGGAGTGAATGGAAGAAACTGGGTGTTTTTGTGCGTCTCAAAACATATCTGAGAAATGTATTTCCTCTGTACCTCGAGGCATGAAAATATTTATCACTGGACATCATAAATTTTATATCTAGTAAGACTTGAAAAGCAAACAAAAGGAAAAACCTATAAAAAATGACTGACTGGTGATGATTTATTGAATATGCATGGCCCTACAAATAGTTTAGTGTACACTGTGTATCAACTTAGTCAGTACATAATGCATGCATGGCGTCATATGATTGCTATATTGCTTACCAATAAAATGACTTGATAAAAAAAATGACTTTGCTTGAATACAACCCAACCGTGACTCTGTACTTAATTACACTCCTACCTATAAAGTATATATATCATTTGTGTGTGTAAACCTTACTGCCAGTTGGTCCTGGACTGGTGCGACCACTGCTTTGTCCCTCCAGTCAAATTTGTCTGGGAGCCCCTCAGCACTCGGTCCAGAAAACAGAGGAGCTCTGTCACTGATTGCTCCCAGGTATAGATCTGTGGACAAGAACCGCAGTTCCAAGTCGTTTCCGGATACAAAGATGCAGGAATAGGAATAAGGAATAAGGAATAACCCTGCAGATTCAGTCCTCCAGTAGGTAAGATGATCAGTTACTTTCAAAACAACCCACAGAACAAATTTAGAACATGCAAATACATTCACTTGATGAAGCTATTTCTAAATATAAACAGTAAAGCATCTTAATCTATTTATTTAACTGTACAGTGAATTTGCTGAACAAAAAGAAACCACATGCACCCAATTCAGTTCTGCAAACCTACATAAACCGTGACAAACCTACACTTACCCTTGAATTCCTCCTGCGAGAGGTCAGAGAACTGGTTGATGCCGTACTTGGCAGACTTCGAATCTGTGGAAAACGAGTTCAGGAATATGTGCCGCTTTGTGGCGTTCTGCAATAACACAAATGACACAATGGGAAAAAAGGAAGTAGTAGTACACTCATCAAAGTCAGTTAAGTTCAAAAAAGAGTCTGAAGAACAAACCTAAAGTTATCTTTATTTAGATATTAGACCACAACACACTTGTGCACATTTACTCAAGTACTCTGTTTATGTTTCTGTGTCATCATAATTACCACATGAAATCCAGTACATTTAGAGCATTTACCTGAGATCAAATTTAGAAAATCTTTGCAGATTCAAATCATACAATCAGCATTATGATGATTAAACTATAGCTTAACCTTTTTAAAATTAGGTCAACTACAACAATGGACAGCAATAATGTTCTGATTATCCCTGCTGTGGGATAAATTATGGTCTTATAATAAAAATAATAATATCATCCTGTTAATAAAGCAGTTTGAAAAGGTATACTTTGTGGTATGAATAGTTACACTTTAACAAAGGTAAACAAAGGTCATAAATTGCAACTAAGAGTAAGCAAGTGTAACTGACTAATTTATCTGCAGTCGTCAAACATTAGCTTACACCAGCCACAATAAACCAAGGGTCATGTCAAACTGAGCAAATTGCGTAAGATTAATACTGAGTGGTGCTTTGTTTGTTTCTATTGCTTTATGAACTCAGATTTACAACTTTAATAATGTGTAATCTTTTTGTTTTTATAAGTTACATCGCTTCATTTAACATACATTTTGCGAGTAACGTTTAAGGCAGGAATTTCGCTTAATATTGACTATTTTTTTTTTAAATTACTCAATTACTTTTTACTTAATCTCAAAATAAATAAACCCCCTTGATATTTCTTGATATTACATATCATTATGAAAGTAATATAAAATTAGTTTTTTATTTATCTATTACCTAGTTAAAAAAAAAAAAAAAGTACACCTCCTTAATTGGCATGAGTGGGCGTGGCTTATTTTGACGCACGCCACGGTTTGTTTTCAGCGTGTATTAAAGGTTTTTCCCCTCTTCTCTGCCTCCATTAGTTGTTTTTATTTTATCTCCTACCTGGAAGTACAGATGACGACGGTTAAATTCCTCGACGCTGATTTCATACTTGCGGTGAAACTGCTCTCTGAACGAGCCGAAATCAACTGTAAAGTCAGTCAACTTACTACGAGTTTCCCCCGAGCTGACATTTTGACAACACACAGGAGAGGCGAGTGTGCCGACAGCGACTATAACAGCTGTAAAAACCTGACAAACCCTCATTTGAGGAAGATGTGTTGGTTTTGAAACATGCAGAGGTTAAAAAGGAAACGCGTGAATGTTTTGAAGTTTGCGGAAATTTGCAGGATGGTGTGTGGAGCGCACGCGCGGTGATCAAAAGGCGTTCCCTTGGAAACAGAAAGTAAAGTAAAGCAAACGCAACAAACTGACGGACGTAAAAAAAAAAACCCAACAGTTTAAAATGCTATTTAAATACTAAATCTAATGGGAAATGTGTTGTGCTTATTTTGTTATTGCTTGTTTTCCCAAATGCAGTCGTTCCTAATGCGATTTGGAAATGCTAGGTTAATACATAAATAAATAAACAAATCAATTGTATGTTCAAAAGTGATAAACCCTAATACATTTGTTATTTTTTTTTAATCTGTATTCCTTATTCTTGTCTAGATGGTTTTTAAATTTCTATTTAGTTACTGCAAAATACTTAATGAGTTCAAATATATGCAAAAAATAATACTTTGAATTAGCTTTATTTTTTTTCCAGAATTAAACTCTAGCATCTATTAAAATGGGATATTTCAAAAATATTTTAAGCTAAATTATTCCTAAGTTAATATTGTAATGAATTCAAATGTATGCAAATATGCATTTTTAAAATATTTATTAATCTAACTATTCCAAATTAAATACAACTCGAGTCTAAATTTATGCAATAATGAATTTTAACAACTTTTATTAATCACAATTATTCAGAATTAATTTCGATATTGTTGTATATTTTTTCATCGCATTTATTTAATGCTATTGTGAGTTCCATTTATGAGGGGGGAAAAAGAAGTCACATCTGAGTGAAACAGGTATATAATTTATATAACTTGTGACCACCCACTCACAGGGTAGAATAACATTGGAGTAGTTGCTCTCGGGCACAGTAGCAGCTGCAGAGCATTTTTTCCAGCCTGTACTTTGTTCGGACGAGCCAACCAGTCGGTACACTGGGAGAAAAAAAAAAAGAGCTGGCTACTCTTGTGCCTTTTGGAGTGGCATCTGATCCTGCCTTCACCATACCCAAAGGTCTTCTGTAACGTGCGAGAGGAAATGTCAGACCAAGCAGAGGAACTCACCAACAAGCCCTTCGCGGCCCAGTTGTCCAATGTTTACCTCAGCATCTTGGCACTGTTCTGCTTTAAGCTCTTTGTTAAGATCTCTCTCAACTTGCTTACATACTTCTACATTGTCAGAGGAAACCGTAAAGAGGCTGCCAGGATATCAGCAGAGTTCTATGATTATGGTCAACGGCACAGTGAGTACTATTAGACATTTAAAAGAAGTTGTTGTTCTTGTGTACTTAAGGTGGTATATTGGTTTATTTATCTTAGAGGATATGCAAATGACGAAGGCGGTTCAGTTTAAAAATATAACAGCAATACAAATGTGTTTACACTGCACCCCAAGCAAAATATTTGACCTCAGCTGTGTAAGGTCAGAGGTTTCCTATAAAATCAAGTGAACAAACTCCACACTCACTTACAATTCCTGTGTTTAGCAATGAGTTATAAATTCTGCATTGCTAATCCAATGAGTATTAAAGCCATTAATTGTGTTCCCATTAATACATACTCTAGATATGAACGATAGCCTACTTTTCTTTCATTAGCTTAATAGCTCCTTATAAATCTTGAGCTGTACATTCAATATTAAACGAAGACACTGTTGGCCCAGCAGCTCTTTCTCTCTAATGTATTAATAGAACACAGTCATGATACTCCCCCCCTCTCCTCCCACCATCCCCCACCTGCATCCTGCCCTAGTTTCCATTCCCAGCTATGCAGTGCACCCTTTCACACCCAGACAAGCGACCAAAACAACACTCCATATTCTCAGAGACAGGCACTTCGAGGATTCACATTCTGGGCGAGGAGAGACACGGCGACAACATAATCTGTAGCTATCATTCATGGGGATGTTTAATTTAAAGTGTATGCACTCCATGGAATACTAATTAGCTAAGCTCGGGGTATTAGTCATGGTCCTGTAGATATGGTCTTCCTTGTTCTAAGAAATCCGTTTGATGTCTCTAGCTGGTCCTTTGTGCTCGCATTTCAAATTAACGTCATTCAAGGAAAATAGGCTGCATGAGTAAAATAGCATGAATTTAATATAAATCATAAGGCGATGATTATCACTTTTAAATAAAATGAAAGAAGAGACTGATGATGACGAAAACGTGTGGAATGCATCCGGTGTTATTCTGGACATTGACTCAGGTGTGCTTAATGGGATTTTTTTTTTTTTTGGTTTAATATATATTAAGCCACAGCCGGTTTCTCAAGTTTACATTAATTTGTCATTTGAATGGAGTGTGATAGTGCTGAGTTTAATGCATCGGGAATTTTCAAGCACCGTTAGTCACATAACCATATGCTGCTCCATGCATTAACTCTTGGGGCATGAAGTGTATAAATGTGAGCTGAAAAGGTAAAATATCAATTTGGAAAATTCAGACTCATGAAATAGATTTCACAGGGTAGCTGTAATGGACCAGGGATGATGATATTATGACGTATGATAAATACTTTAGCATTTGAGGATGAAAATCATTTCATGATAACATAAATCAAAAATGTTTTTACTGACACATAAAGTTGAATAGTAGGTACAGTATAAACTAAGTTCCAGTGCTTCTGTGTCCCTGTTACAAAAGGGTATATAGAACACCTGTGTGTTTAATGTTCTGCAGAGGTCGATTTTTAATATTATCTTCTTGCACAGTGTGTAACTTAGGATTTAAAGCTTCTTCTGCTCTGTCTGTGAAGAATTTGGTAAATATTAATAAATATAAGTCAGAGTAAGTACTGAATCCTTCTTTCTTACACAGGATCCTGGGCAGACCGCTCACCCCTGCATGATGCTGCCTGTCAGGGGCGCCTTCTGGCACTGAGAACCCTCATTTTACAGGTTAGGACAGCACAATCCACCAGGAGGGTAATGTTCATTAACCTCATCTGCACAGATACTGTATGTCAAGTTAACTGCAGGCTAAAGTGTCCCAACTGAATTTTATTATTTTTTTGCTCATACAGTATGTGGCATGGTTCATTTTTTTTTTTAAGTTAGCCGCACAAATCACATGGAATTTAATGTTTGAGATTCTCATTTTGGACGCTTCCATATGTGGTCCTTAGATACTTTGTCGAATTATTTGCTGTCATATTGCAATCCATTTGACTTTTGTATCTCTCTAATATCGACATTCTGTTAATAAAATCATGGAGGAATGTGGTGATGGAGATATTGGAAGGTCAGTGAGGTGTTACACTTTTGCACAATCAAAACTTGAAAGGTTATATTGCAACCCAGTCTGAGTTTGGAAGGCTTCTGAAACAAATGGCCTAGTGTGGCCAGAAGAGAACGTGGCGGCAGCGTCAGTGAAAAGCAAAGAAGCCTAAAGCCACGTTTAAAGATGCTAAAGAGGCAACCCAACAAGGAAGTCATGCTTAAATCATCTATTATCAAATAAATTATTATTGATCAAATTTGTATAGAATTACTACCTGGGTCAAGGCTGCACCATAGTATACACGCTCAGCGTGTCCAAAGATTTATTTATTTTATTTTTTTTTACTGGAATATTCAGTATACCCATACTAAATCAATTATTAATGACTTTCTGGATGGTGATGGTACACTCTGCAGCTGCTTGTTTCAACTGGTCTACTACTGCTTGGACTCTAGTGTTTGCTTATAGTGCTTCTGATACAACTGGAAGATACAGCATATGATGTAAATACTCAATTACACTCAAGTTTTATTATGTGAATTAATTGATTTTGATGCCATGCAACACAGCACAAACAACACATGCAATAACATGTAATCATTGTATTGTGAGGGGGGTGGAAGAGCTGATGATCAATAGAATCTAAGATGTTCGCAAAGAGAAACTGAGAAAAATCTCCACTTGGATTTTTAGCTTCTCACAGATGAAGGACTTCCAGCTACAAAGCCCACAATGCCTTGTTCAAGTCAGACAAACTCATGAGAAAGCCGTGATATCATTACAGGATTTCACATGGTGATTTATTAGCTCTTTGGCAGCCTCACATTGGATCTACACTTTAATTAGCAAGCTTATTAATCAGCTGTTGTTGAGATGTGACTTTACAGCATGGTTTGTCAATTACTGACATTAATGCCGTGGAGGATGAGCCTGTTTCTAAGGGGGAGATAAGCCTTATTAATGTTCTTGCAATTCCTGGTGTTCACCAACAGAGGTTGACAAAGGTCACAAACTGCTTAATGCTGCCTAAAATGTCTGTGGACGCTAAATATGTGTGGCTGTGTGATTCTGTTTCCAGGGTCACAATGTGAATGTTCTGACTATAGACCACGTGACGCCCCTTCATGAGGCCTGTCTCGGAGACCATGTCGCTTGCGCCAGAGCTCTCATTGACGCAGGAGCAAATGTAAGTCACATACTGGCCTGCTGACTCTTTAATACTGCAATGCTGCACAGGTCAAATGTAATTTCCATGGCTGGGAAAATCTGGGTGGATATAACAAATGAGCAATGCGTCGCTCTCCATCTGAAGTCACCAAAGAGCTATTAAGTCGTCGTTCCCCTTCAACTGCCCCCCCAGGCTGTTGCTATTAGTCAGCTTGCATGGTTAAACAGGGCCTAAAATAACAATAAAAAAGAAAATGTGTTTACAGGTCAATGCTTCTACAATTGATGGAGTCACCCCTCTGTTCAATGCCTGTACAGTGGGCAGTGTCGCATGCACTGAAATTCTTTTGGAAAATGGAGCAAAACCCCAGAGTCTTGTGTACCATCCTTCACCGATACATGAAGCGACCAGCAAAGGTACATAAAGACAAAAAAAAGAAAACATCTGCATGTATGGAAAAATGCATGAACTAAAATTTAGAATTTATCTTATAACTATGCAGTTTTGTGAGAACATGCAAGCATGTTAAACAGAAACATGCTCCTGTTTAATCTATTCATTGCTCTGTGTTCAGCCAAAAATCTGTGAGGGTTCTCAGACATACAGGTCAACAAAGCTGGACTTGTTTGGGTTTTCTTGAAAATGCGTCATCAGTTCTAAGTGATTGCTGGGGAGGTTTTTATTTGGAAAAACTACGGGTGGCGTCCATTTGCAACCCCCATGACTAGGGTCTGTTAACAACCCAATACTCACCTACTACTGCAGGTGCAATTCCAACATCCTCTGATTGTAGGTGAGTATTGGGTTGTAAAAAAATAAAAAGCTAAACTCCCAGCCAGTCATTTAGAAGTGAGGAAGCAACTTGTATAATGGTGAAACGTCTTCAAGAAAACTCAAGTCAACCCACTTGTTTTAGCTTGGAGTTTGGATAGCTGATGTGAGATTTAAGTCTGTGATAATCCAATGATATTTGTCATTTTGACTTACACTGTTATCACTTATATAACTCCCCTAGTTGTAGGTTACACGTGATCTCGTCTTCCAACCTGTATTTGTGTCCTTTGCTGTGCTACAAAGTCCCTTCCAACAAACCTGCTCTGTGAAAAACAGCTTTAAAAATAAATCCCAACACGACCGGAGAGCCGCACAGCTTGGAGAATTATCTCGCACTGTCACTTACTGATTACTGTCCTCACGCTCCATTACTTCCAGGTCATTACGGTTGCGTGGAGGCTCTGGTGACTTGGGGGGCAGATGTGGACATGGACATTCCTCACCTGGGCACAGCTCTCTATACGGCATGCGTCTGCCAAGAGCTGGAGTGTGCCAGGAAACTCCTGAGGGAAGGTCAGCTCGCAGCACTGAGTCGATCTTTATGTCTCCATACAGACAGGCACATGTCCTATATGAACACACGTGCCTATAGCAAATGTGTGACAGAGTTTAAAATCCAGACCCCAAAAGCATTTAAACCCTGATATGAAAAGCTTTCAAAGTATTAAACAACATAAGGTAAAGACTAAACTGCAAACCATTGTCTTTATTGCTAGTAAATAGCCTTAGAACAATGAAGCAATTTGAATAAATAATGATAATAATAATAATATTTCATTTCTGGACAATGTCAGCAATGGGTAAACATTGCACATTAATTTAAATATGGTATAGCTACATAAAAATACCAGGATCAGAATTACAAACACTAACTGATTATATTTAACAGTGAATGTGTTATTATGAAGATTTGTGACTGTGCTGTGTCTAGCATGGATTATCAATTTGTACTCCACATAGGTGCAAATGTACAAAAAGGCAAATCCATGGATTCGCCCTTACATGCAGCTGCAGAAAAAGACTGCACGGCTGTAGTGAAGCTGCTGCTGGACTTCGGTGCGGATATCAACGCCAGGAACACAGAGTTTCAGAGGCCAGTAGACGTGGCTCCACCAAGCAGTCTAACAGAGGGCTTCCTTCTGCTCTACGAAGGTATAAGTTGACCTATAGCTTGCAGTCTCTGACCTTTGTTGCACTCCTGTTGGAGTCTGAATTCTACAGCAACCTTAAGTAATTCCTCATCATCTCATTTTCAAAGCTACACCACGTCTACTGAGCCAGCTGTGTCGTCAGTGCATCAGAAACTGCGTCGGCCGTGACAGACTCCACCTTCTTTCTCACCTTCCCCTGCCAAACAGGATAAAGAGTTACCTGCAGTACCACTGACAGGCACGGCAGTCCCACCGTCTGCCTGTGTGGGACTCGCAGAATTAAGCCTTTGACACCAACAGCACATTAACTCCATGAACTCGTCCTAACTTTCATTTTTAGCTACCAGTCAACACAGTAAGAGCAATTAATTTGAATTAGCCACAGAGCAGCCACTGAGTAGCTGACAGTACCAAGCTGTGCTGAGCTGGCCTGTTTCCCATGTGTGGACCTGGATGAATGTGAAGCTGCTAAAATGAGCTTCCAGGCTTAGTGTTCCCTGGATTCATTACAGAGAAAAAATACATCATGCATATTATTTCATTTTCTGTTCTGTGGTGTTTAGAAAATGCCTTAATAGTTAAAAGAACTACTCGAGAGTGATGCACTTTAAAAACGTTACATGAGATCATAATGTCATATAAATGCACATTATATGTAAGGAATATAGAAGGAGTATTGTTGTTATTTCGCGTTTTCTACCTAATGCCTGCTAGGTTATTAAAATTTGTTTGGAAGCATAACGTATTTGAAATGTGTTTGCTTTTGCAACACGCATGTTGTTGCTGCGTTGCGGGGGGGGGAGAAAAGTTGACCTGTTTAAACTCAGATTTCTGAGCACTGGCAGCTGTGGAGGCTAACCTAACTGGAAAAATCTCAGATGGAAAGAATGAGCAAATGGAGCACCAGATGTTTATTTCTATTGCTGAGACAAAAGCTAATGCCACAATTGACTAATGCTCCCAATTATTATGGAGAAGATAATCCTAGCAGAACTAGCAGTTGGAAATATTTCATAATAGTAAACCACTTCATATTATTTTGTTCCTTTGTCAGCACTTCAGTCTTTTTGTTTATTTGTTTTTTATTCTTTAGTGTTTTAAGTAGTACACAAACATGTAATAGTGTTAACACTGCAACGTAGTGTACAAATGTGTTTTTTATGCACAGCAATCACTGTCTATTTATTTATATTGCTGTCTATATAGATTCTATATAGGAGGTGCTAAATTTTAATACATATATAGATAAATTCATTGTTTTATTTCTGAAACAAAATCTTGCATTATTCTTATATCCTTTAGAGGGCAGCAAACTCCTATGTTTATGTGTGTGCTGCCGAACCAATAAGTCAAAGAAGTTCAGTTGTCATGGAAACATAAACAAAAACGGGGCAGTGTGGTGGCTCGACGACAATAGCAGGTAGTGTCCCTGAAAGACTGGAGAGCCGACAGAAGTCGTGAAGTGGCTGCAAACACCTTCGACCTGTGCGCAGGTGCGGAAGTTACTTTCTGGAAAACACAACAAACCCCTGACACCTACTGTAGCTAGATAACTTACTTGTTTTGCTGTTCACAAAAGCAAAGATAACTATAGAATAAAGGTTTTTCGGCATGTTATTCACAAACTGACTTGTTGATTGACAAACCAAATTAGCATTTGCTTGCTACGGATTGTTATAATTTGAATGCATTTATCACAAAAGTAAACTGAATGTCCAAAATAAGATCAACATCTACACAAAACCTCATGCTAGCCTTTCACTATTGTTCATTTTGAAACAGAACTACAAAATAGTTTCTTCTGATGGAGCATAGCTTCACTATATGTGACATTTAACCTGGAAAGGGCCTCACTGAAGTTTCGGTTACAGGAGAGCCTTTTAGGGTCACACAAAACATATGCAGATGGACAGAGGATCATATGGGTTTGGTTTTAAAAGAATGACAGCGCTGAGTATACTTCATCAAGGATTTCATATACCAAGTGCTCTCCATTGCTGCCCTTCTTATAGTAACTTCCACTGGTAGAGTCAGTATACTGAGCCTTTTATCCCTATTTTTCATTTCCAGAGATTTCTCCAGTGGGTACCTTATGGCAGAGATATTTTCTCATTATTACCCCCTAGACTTTTCATTGCATTCATACGACGAAGGAACGTCACTTTCTGCCAAGCAGTCGAACTGGAGCCAGATAGAGCGGGTAAGAGGAGGAATCCAAAAATTATAATGAGCCATGAAGATACGCTTCTTTACTCAGCTCAGCTGGCATATGAGTGAAATGCATTCTCAAGGTAAATTTTGGCATCCAAGACTGTTTATTCCTTCATTCATCTTCTGTAACCGCTTGTCCTGTGAAGGGTCGCGGGGGGCTGGAGCCTATCCCAGCTGTCATTGGGAGAGAGGTGGGGTACACCCTGGACAGGTCTCCAGTCTATCACAGGGCTAACACAGAGAGACAGACAACCATTCACACTCACATTCACACCTACGGCCAATTTAGCATCACCAATGAACCTAATGAGCATGTCTTTGGATCCAAGACTGTTTAATTTTCTCCAGCTTGTTGTTGGCCATTGAATTAACATAACAAATTATTCTACTATGTGTCCAACCAAAATGTTGCAATGTTGTTTAACCTATAAAAGGACACTAAAGGACACTCTCACAGCATCGATCCAAAAATATTAAGATATCTAAAATAATCTATACTGGAGTACCAATGTGGTATTCTTGTTATCTGCAAGTGGAATCTGAATCATCGGTCATGATGTGTTTTAAGTGTTCACTTAAAGTGTTCATTTTTCCAGTCTTTGCAGAAGTAGAATGTGCACTTGATGAAAGAGGCCATTTATGGAACAATTCACTGTAAACCAGGAGCAGCTGAGCTGTTGTGCAGCAGGTTTACACCATTTTAACTAATCATAGGTAAGGCCTTTGCCTCTGTATGTAATACTGTTCCTTAAATTGACATAATTAAGTTGATGGTAGGTTGAATGCAAGTGGTATCTTTGTATTGTAACTTTGCCACAAGTTTCATTCTCAGATTTTTTGATCAGAGGGAGGAGAAACACTATCACAACCTGCAAATCTTTGCAAAATATATCATAAACATAAAGGAATCTTAAAGTTGTTGTAATATTTAAAAATCTTTACAGCATCAGGCCCAAGAGTTAGACTTCTAATCTGCACTTCAGATTAAGTTACAATAATGCATTTTAGTTGTAAAACCACATAGGCTGACAGGGCCTGACATATTATAGGCATATTAAATTGAGACGGAGTTTGAGATAAGCGCATCATTTGCTACATAGGCTGTTTCTAGATTATAAACTGTAGTTCTGTTGTGACATAATTTGGCCATGTCATTACAGGAAGTTTTAAAGTAAAGCCTAATCGAAGGCAGCTGACAGCCAAATATCTCCTACCACCGAGCCAGGGTAACAGCCCAGCATTGGGTGTGTTGTGGAAATTCTTTGCTGTTTGCTGTTGGTGAATAATGAAATAGAGACTTCTGCCGGCCGACAAGTTTTATGTCCTTGCAAGAAAAGGTCAGTCCCCACCCGAGTGGTAACGGTGAAGGAAAGACCCTGAGCATGGGAAGACATAGACTTTTATACCTGAGGAAACCCCCCCTAGGTTTCACACTCCTTCGTCTTCTGCAGGTATCAGAGTCTTGACATCATCAGCTTGCAAATGATTAAAGACAAGTCTTGACATCATTAGTTTGCAAGTGATTAAAGACAAGGGTCTTGGAGAGAGAATGTGAGGTGGGGCATCTCAAATGATTGAATTTTCCATTACAGGAGTCACAAACATCAAGTAAGCCCCAAGTATTTTCTCTCAACGGTGTACAGATTGTGCTCAAATGCATCATTTATATGCAGGGTATATCTGAGTAAATGATGATAGTGATGATGAAAATGCTTAAAGTAGCTAACTGCAATTTTACTCTCCCTGAAGGATCATTTATTCTGCCTGTGTTTCAATGGCTATTTCAAGAGCTATAGACTTAAACATTGCACACATCTGTTGCCAACTGCTTATTGAAAACTGTTGAAGTTATAACACTGAGGCCATGCACAAATGGTTATGTTTTACCATGAATTCAGACTGTAAATTATTGAAGAGTTTGGCTGCTCTTTCCCTCGGTGCTGATTGACTCGTATTTGATTTATCATTGTAAATGTAGTTGTAGCTGCTCTTCACCCATCTATTTTCCATTTTCCAGAGGTGGAGCTTCCTTTGAGGAGATAACAGTGCATCAGCCTGTCAGGCACTTGCAGGTTAACTATTAAAGAAACCAAATGAATAACAGTCCTCTGTCACTGTATAACAGGTGTGTCACTTGATGTATCTATGTTTTCAATATAGTTTAAATTGTAGCTTGTTTGTAACTATTATGTGACACAAGCATTAAGAGTGTAATACGTACTGAAAGACAAATGACTGTCGTTGTTTGTTGTGGTTTATATAACAATACGGACCCCGTCATCATGTTTGGGCTATGTCTGTGTGAACCAGAAGGTGGCAGCATTGTATCATTCCCCTTAGTGGATTTTGAGACGCGCTGGAGCTGCACCATTGACAAAAAGAGGACATAAACCAGTGTGTGCAGTGCATATATTGTCCTGCTCCTCCGTTTGTGTTGATACCCATGCTAACTGCTTCATGTTCGAATGATATTCCGAATGATACTCCAGGCTTTTTCCTCAATCTGCATTCTAAGGAATCATCATTAGCCACTTGCTTGATGCTGGTAGAAATGCACATTACAGCTCAGCACACTGTGGTAGGCTTCACTTTAGGTGTTTAACATTGATAACTGATACCTAATTGGTTTGCTCAATTTGAGTAAAATCTTATCACTGTGACATTTAGACATAAAACCTTTTACATTTCTTCTTTCTTTATTAGTCATTACTTTTCATATTGATGCATCACTTGTTTTGTATTCCAAGGTGCCGACACCCAAACACTGAAGACATGTTGTAGTTTTTTTCTGTCATTAAACCTTTAACATAATCATGAAGCATATAGAGGCCATAAAACAAGCTGAACAGTTATAGTGATGATGATTATATATATATACACCAATGTTCACTGGCTTTGAAGCTTAGATGATAGCCGGATGTTTGAATTCACACACAGTTGACATACTGAGACCAGTGATGTTGCATTTTAATATAGCAATGTCCATATTTTAGCTAGAAAGTTACTGTTACTGCAAGTATGTCAATCATGAAATACACATTTATGTTTTTAATCATTTAGTCACGGTGAGACGGCTGTGGTCTCAAGGATTAGTATTTTGTTCTGAGGTGTGACAACAGTTTCTTACGACCAAACATTTACAAATGCATTTATTTTAATGAACAGTGAAGTTGACGTTTGTGTTGAATCTATATGCATATGGAGTTGAACCTTCTTGTTCCCTAAAACAGCAATAAAAATGTAAAAGTTGACATACACATACACTACATACACACGCTCCTCTGTACTCATTTAGTAGGGGACAACTGCCTTTTTAGTCTTGGTTTTAGGTGCACATTCACTTGGCTTTGGTTACTGCCAGTGCTACATTGAACATTAGTTGATACATACATATCAAATATATAAATGTACAGTTTTTACCTGGGAGACATTTGCATTAATTGCATTAGTAACTCATTTGCCTTTAACAGACTTCAGAGTTGTTGCCTCTTCATATCAGTAATGTTTATAACCAATCCAAATCTCATTACTGACAAGTAAGACTTCCTCAACATTGTGGCTGCTCAACAAAGATGAAGGAACCTTGGCAAAACAAGTTATGCTGCGTTTATTTTTGTACAGGTACTGGAAAAAGTTATTAGGCTTTTCTGGTGCCAAACCCATTCAGATTCAATTAAAAGGAGATCACTCATTTGGTCCCAGATCTCCCAGACGCTCAGTGTACAGCACATTTGAGCTGTGAAGCTAGTGAAAAACGGACGACAGGATGATAAGCGTTTCTGGCTGACTGCCTAGCTTCTCGTGTGGTCTAAGAGCTTGGGCTTTTAATAGAGAGATATGACAATGCTGCAGTGACATGACACACACAGACTATTAGCTGCAGATGACCATGAAATTTATTGCTGCAATAGAAACTCTCTAGAATTTACCACAACCGTTTGCGTGGATCGACTGCAAATAAAAGCCGTCAGCACAACACGTTACTTAAAAATACAACAACATTCTATTAACTTTTCTTTTTTTTTGCGAGAGTAAATGTCAACATCTGACATTTGAACAGCCCATAATATAGCTCATTGTTTCAGTGACAGCAGCTCATCCTGTTTCCATGGTAGTCAATGGTCGGTAAAGCCTCTTTCCTTGCCTCCCTCAGTGGAGCTGAAAACCTGACCTCCTTAATCTTTCAGTGTCTTTTGATTTCCCTCAGCTTGACTGGCCGTGAACACACATCAGCACTTAAGACGGAGCGCGCCGTCGCCTGTTGATCTCTGCAGGGCGACGAGCAAAGGAATTTGGATTTTTCACATTCACTGCTTTCAACTGAAAGATCCATACTGCAAGATAAAGCTTGAGTCAGAAGTAAGTGATTTAAATGCAAACTAATAAATGTACTGTTGCTTCCTTTTTTTTTTTGTAATACAAAATGAGAGGGGCTGCTTTACATAAAAAGCAAAGCACAGGGTTAGAGGGTGATGTTTATATTTATTCTCCATCAACGCACCTCTCCTACTGAGCAATATCTAAGGCCTGGTTGCTAAGGCAACTAGCAAGTCCATACTGGAGAGCGACCAGGACACATTAATAAGCTTACTTATGTGGTTCCTTGGCTCCTTCTGTTGGTCATAAGCACAGGCGGTGGCTGTAGGATTTCAAGCTGCATACGCATGCATACTATTCAGTTTCATTAATGCACGCTTGAATTCACATATAAAATACATCTGTGATGAAAATTGAAGACGCCAGATAAATTATGTTAGAAACCAACAGTGCCTGAAATGCCCTAAGAAAGTGTTTCACCATCTGCTGGTTTTTCCTATCAGCACCATGGCACCCAGTGTGAAGGAATCTCTAGTGGCGAAGGGATGGAGCAGGAGGAGGAGGATGGGGTCAGCGCTTTGTTGGAAGCACAGACAGGAACGCAACTAGCCAGGGGGATATCGTGAGGCCTTGCAAGCTAAGGATTCCCCTAGAAAAAAAAAAAAGCCCTCCCCCATTCCCCCCCAGCAAATCTCTCACCCTTATTATCAAAGCCACAGTAAACTAGTGTGTGGCCGTGTTATCCAGGTCAAGGGCGGGGCACCTTGTGTGTCTGTATGTCAGCATCACTACACATGCGTGTGAGGAGTCGTGGCGTTCAATCATCATCCACTAATGAACTGTTTTTATTAATTCACATAGTTTCAATTTGTGTACAATGTATGAGTCACTCACAAACTGCTTTTAATTTTCACAATCCCAGCAGACAAAAGCTGATTAAGTGCAAATGAGTATTCATTTTTATGTAAAACATACAAACAATCTGGTTATAACTCAGGATGCTGGAAGACAAAAGACACAAACAACGTTACACAACTTAATCTTGGACCAGCACTGAATTAAACATTTTCCATTACAGTGGATTTTGCTTTCAAATATTGTAGTTTTTAAAATCATAGTAAGTCAAATGCAGCGCTCTGCAAAAAAACGTATTCAGTAAAGCCAACACATTTCAGCAATGTGCCCTTGTCAAAGACAATAGCAAAGGGAAGAAAGTACCACATAGTACAAAGAGGAGAGGTCTTTCAAAAACAGCAGAGGGAATCGCCTCACACACTACACTAATTTTACAACACGCTGCAGTATAGTGAAAATATTAATCTAAATCTACTTGAAAAAAGGGCTGATATGACAAGCAGGTGCAAGATAAATGAGGTCATTATCTTATCACTAGGAATTCTCCTGAATGACAGCAAAAGATTCAACGTGTGTCCTATTAAAATTCAATTTATACCTCTGCATTGAATCTATACTATACCTTGGCCATAGCCTGACAAGCACCTCCCGAGCCAATGTTGCAACCCATTTCATCAATGCAGAACACACTCACTTTGATGGTCCAGTATACATTTCCTTGACAACGTCTCTTAGCTGCCAGATAATCACAGAAACATCCCTCCTTCTTCTGGCTCTGTCAGTCCAGTGGTCCTAGATGGTGTGTGCTGCACACAAAGAGGACTGAGACAACTGAGAAAGATGTAGAATTGAATGACAGCAATCACTTGTTGGTTTTGTCAAATATTGTCATCAGCACCGCATTAGTGTTGTGCAAACGTATCTCTGTTTTTTTATTTGTTGCCGAGGACACTGAATCCCTTACAATCTCCACCATCACAATACCCTTGCAATCTAGGAGATATATTTGGAACAGTTTGCTGTACTGAAATACTGACATAGCCCATCAGACGGAACCCACCAGTCTGATGTGCAAAACTGAACCCTGTGTCCAGTCTTGAGCATCATTCTCTTTGGCAGCACCCATGGCATTAAGCAGTAATTACAGGCACGTCTTTGAACCTAACTTCCTAGAGATCCAAGCACTGAGTGTTCATCAATAGCATCAAGCCGTGCTCATATGACTATTAACATGCTAGACTCCTACATTCAACCACAAAGAGGCGTTCAGTGGACAGACGGTGGTTCAGATAGACTGTGAACTACAAGAGGCTAATTGAATTAATAAATATGTTACATTAAGGAATTAAAAATATAAATACGGAATTACATTTTGACATAACTATCATAAACAATGACCATTATAAAGATGATGGTGCTTATGAAGTAAGCTTGGCTGAGTTCCTTTAATAAGGGTGAATATGTACTGTCGGATACACACATGGAGAAAGCCGAAGACGTTATGGATAATATCCATGGACTCATCCGTCCATCCATGTAGGATTTTCCGACCTATTTAAGTCAATCTGTTTACTCACATTATTCTTTGCTTGCTTTCTTCTCTATTGCCTACTAGCTCTCTTCTGCAGCAGAAGCTTGATTTCCCCACAGGGATCATTGAAGTTTCATCTAATCCACCTGTCTGATCATCTATCCATCCACCCATCTGGCCATGCTTACATCAAGTCAGATTCTATTTACACAACAGTTTAAAGTACCTCTTCCAATTATTCCTCAGTGCCTCCTGTCTGTCTATCCATCCCTCCATCTAGCCATATTCTAGCAGGGTTATTTGGCTGTCTTTGTCATCTGCTGTTTCTCGTTTTTTATTCTGCCTTCATAATCACTTTTATTTGACATGTTTTATTAATCTCTTATTACATTACTTTTCTTACGATGCACTGTTTTATCTCATTAAAGCATTTTGTAACCATGAAATGAAAAGTGCTATGCAAATAAAAATTGGTCTTATCATCATCGGAGTGTGTGCCTCGGAGAAACCTGCATGTTAAGATCTGCTGTTTGGAAACTAAAAGGATGTACACACAAAAAGTGACTAGTGTCAAGAGATGCAATTCATCGAGCTGTAGCGATGGTACCAAGTTGAACTAATCTCAACTCTGCTGCAGCACGACTGAGGTGAGGACTAATGGCTACGACTACAGTAGAAAGGCATATGATTGAAACGAAGAGTTCTCTGAATGTTTAGCGAAGAAACACCATCCGAAACTTTGGTTCCCACCATCAAATTCACCACGCTGATAGCCTGCTTGGAGCATGGGGGGATCCCAGTTTGGTGCCGTTGTTGAAGGTATATTTGATACCAAGAAGAGCTAGGTTCATCCACACTACAATATTTCAAAATATAATATATTTCATATGGAATTAGACATGGAAGTCTTTGTAGAACTATTCAGGGAGTTTACCAACAATTGTCATTTGTGGGATATGTAAAGCTGCAGACTGCAAAATGTCAACCCATGGTACATCAAATAATCCTTCAATTCAAATCCTAAAATCCCCGAAGTTGGAAAGCATCTTTGCCTCTTGTCTACACATGCGCTGTGCATTTATTTTACAGGAATCCAGTGACACCTCCTTGGTGATTGTATAATTGAATCTGTATGACTAATAAGATTAAGAGAATCCCATTTCGAAATCAGATGCCCCCCTCTCTTATTTAAGGAGAGATTGAGTTAATGCAGTAGACACTGCCGCGAGGGTAGGGGGGTATAATGGACTTCACCATTCTGTCTGAGAATCAGGGGTGTTTAGGGTGGGTAAGGCAAGTAATGTTGACCCACATTTGGAATCACTCCTGTCTACATGACTCAGTCTACAGGTCTAGACTGCAGCTCAGCCTTTACCCCAGTTCTGCTTCCAGTGTAGTATTTCCACATTTTCCACACACCTGCCTTTTACATCTGCATATCCCTTTGTCCCACATGCACTTTCCTGCCTACCATAGAGACCACCCTCTGCTCAATCCAGCCCCCCCCCTCCCTCCCGCCTTCTCCTCCGTCTCCACCGGGGACCAAGGAGGTTTTCAGCACTTGCTACGGCAGCTCGCAATGAACAGTACCACAAAGACTCAGTGATCCCTCGCATCGCCCAGACACTTGACAGAAACCTCAACTGACAGGCAATCTCAGCGTTCAGTAGGGACATCTAGAGCAAGTGGGACAGTGAGGCAGGAGAAACAAAGAGGAAGTGCTTAGTGGATTACCCCAAAAATAAGTAAGGTTTTAAACCTGCAACCGAAACCCTTCATTTTCTTTTAAATCTAGTCTCTCTAAAAACAACATCTGCACGATGGAAGAAGACATGGATGAGGGGCAGACCCAGAAAGGTAAGAAAGCCTTTTACTGCACGTCTGTATGGAGTTTTTTCAAGTAAATTTGACATGGATATTTTGTCAGGGTGTCAGTGGCGTCTCTGCAGAGACAAATGCACAAATGTTAGCCTTTCTCTCTCTGAATAGGGGAGCAGCTGTTTGGGGTAATTCCTTTGTCCACTGAGTATCAGCACTCTACTGAAAAGTGCACGTCTGTTTGTGCTGTTTGGGTCGACAGAGGGGTGTGAACTGCTCCAGCGAGGGCTGGACTGCCTTTGTTTGCTTGATAAGGCTTTCATGCTTGTCGTGATGACTGAGAAAGGAACACGAAGAGTAAAGAACCAAAGCAAGCATCTACACTCATTAATCCATCAGCTCTCGGGTCCTGTCCTTTGTGTACAAATACCCAGACGTTGTATCTTGCAGCAGCGCTTTGCGACATTCACTGTGGATTTGATGCAGGTTTTCCTTTTATGCATTTAAGACGGGCAGTGTTTGCTTTGTGCAAAGTGAAACTGCTATTTATACATCACCCCTCCACTGCTTTTTTTCCTCTGCATGAATGATTCAGTGTGTGGTTGGGACTCTTTAAAGCAAAGGAGTGTATTTCTGTTTATATGTAGGCTAAAACAACGTGACTAAAGTCATTCTTTTAAAGAAATCCTGATGTGACACATAAACAAAGGTGGGCGTGATGCTGCTTTTGTATAAAAAACACCTTAATGTCTGCAGCCAGTGCCTCCCTCCCTCTCAGCTGTACTTCATGTGACAGACATGGCTTCACATGTTTGTGTTTTCCTCCCCTCCCGTCTCTCCTCCCTGCAAACTAGCGCTTCTCACAGGCACACACACAAGCTGAAACAGTTGCCATGGCAGTGGCCAAGTGTAGTTATTATCTACTCTCTCTTCACCCACTCCTGCTGATGACATTTCAGTAGCACAGGAATAGTTCACTGCATCTGAGAGTGTGGGAGGCAGGAAGACAAAAAGGAGAAATTAAGTAAAAGAAGGGACAGTGAGAGGAGGTGAGACTGAGGGAGTGCAGTGCTGGAACTCTTAATAAAGATTTGGTTGAAAGCTTTTTAGTTGCCATGGCTATGTGTACACAGGCATTCCTGCTTGGAGAGCAAAATCAGTCAGACCTGGCCACTATCTAAAGTGTTCAACTGAACTGAGGGATGCAGCCATGCGGGTTAACCATGCACTTGTGCATTCTCTGTTCATTCATTTAGGCATGGGACTGTTTTGTATTACGTAATACAAACTCATGTACGAGCCAAAGTCCAGCTCAGCGTTTTCTTTATTTTCCTGAAGATCTAACAGAACGTAAAAAGAGGGCTACAGATTTATTCAAGTGCAGTCAGAGATGGTCATCACAAGACATTGCAGAGATACGGCTGAGTAGAGTTTTTTTTTTTTTTTTTTAGTTGCAGATGACGTAATTGTTTTGTCGGTGTCACTTGTTAGAAAGGATGGCTTAGCGCTCATAACTCAGGGAAGGAGAATAGAGAGGATAGAGTCAGTCACTACAGGAGCATTTAATACTGTGAAATTGCTCAACATCCAAAAAGAGATGGATGTAAAGTAAATCGCTGCTAAAGTGGGCTCCATATATGCCACCCACCATTATGGAACATTTAAGCAGTTGCTTGCTGTTCTACTGCCACCTGTGTGACAAGCATTTATGAAAATGTGTCAGTACACACACAAAGTAAACATTTGTTTTTGGCCAGTAGCATCTTGTGTGCATTTTTTTTAGTACTTTTAAACCACAAATCTTAAGTTGTTGATTATGTTTCATGTAACTACATCAGGTTACGTCATATCTGTTATGCCTGTCACAAATATTATTTCAAATGATGTGTATGCAGTGAAATAAAAGTGCAGGGTGTGACTGGCTGTGACAGTGTTGTATGCCAGGCCAACTTAAATACAAGACTACAAACAACCAGGTCCTACAAAATGCTATAAGATTTGGAAGATTTGCGTTTGATTTGTATTTGATTTCCTTGTGAGTGAAAAAAATATATGCAATCAGTGGATTCAAAGACACATTCTCTCTTCTTCCCAGGCTCCAATTCTTCTTGTGTCATCAAGCATGACACAGTGTAATTAAGACAAGGTCTGGTCACCTAATTTAGTGCATCTTTTATTAAATGATAACTAGACAGCACCTCTGCTGATTGTTGAAGACAACAGCCGATTGAGGCAAGTTGGACATTAACGTCACCCTGTCAGGTTTTGTTCCATTTCGTTTTCATTTCATGCCTGTCACTCTGTAAAATGCTGCAATCACTAAGAATCGCTGCTCATACTCAGGTTAAAGCTGCATCCACAACATAACTGGCCTTACTCTACAGTAACACTTTATAAGACATGAATAAATCAATGCAGGAAGCGTTGAGCATAGAATGGAAATGTTCCAGGCTAGCTATCTGTTGCTCTGTTGTTGGCCCAGAGCAAAGTTTTGTCCGACAAAGATCAAGTCAGAAGTTGAGAAGAAACTGTTGACATTCAAGCGAGCAATGCTTACAGCGAAGTAATCTAAAAAAATATCTGCCTGCTCATTGCGATTTTAAAAGCTTATGAATGTCAACGCTGCTTCACTATGAAAATGTGACTGTTTTGAGATTTATAGGTTATTCTATAAAATTTATATATATTACGAATTTCCGATGTTCGACATCATTTTGCTTGTGTAACACGCTGCAGAAATCATCCAAGTTAACAACAAATCGTGAATAAATTGGTACTTCCACCTCTGATGGGGTACAGGTGTCAACGAGTGCACTCACAGCACGCTAATGCCCTTCTGTTTTCCTCTTCTGAGGCTGCAAATCTCAGATTATGAGTCAGATGCACCAGGTGGGCTCTGCTCACTTCAGCGGCTAGCCAAATATAGGAGAGCACTCTATGTTCCAAAGTGGCCATCGGCAACAGGGAGCAAACCAACGCCCTACAGCTGAACAACCGGGTTTCTATTATCGGGGCAGAAATGATTCAAGTTTTCTAAAGAAATTCTGCAAATAAACGTAGGAGGGAGTAATACGGTCCATACAAGAACAGACTAACCAGCATTCTGAAGATAACTCCTGCACTCGATATTGTTAATTGCTGCTGAATGGAAAAACTGAGAAAGGCACACCTGTTAGCGTTGCCTGAGCCAAGAACCCACTCTGCAAGGCACCGCTTGTCCTTCCGCTTGATCGGTTTGATCAGGATACTGACTTGGCAAGTGGTTACACGTGGAGGATCTCATTGATATTTTCCACAATCAGATAAGATTCTGTCAAGTGACAACGCAGAACAAAAAAAACAATGATAAGACTTTTGTTTTTGTGTTTATTAAATGGTTCACTGAGTTTCATGCACTCTAAATTTACAGCTCCTACAACAAATGTCAAATTTGCATTGAGGGTAGGCATGCTGGATACAGAGGAAGCTGCTGTGAACATGGGTTTGGGGGTTAGACTGGTGGTTTGCCAGTATATAGGACCATATTCTGACTTATTTTTGTAGAAATTATTCATTTGAAACATTCATAAACTCATTCCTTTTTATTTAAACAGCAGCATCCTCTAGGGTTTGTTATTTTACATTAAAGAGTAGCAAAGAATTAAATTAGTAAAGACCTCAACTGAGAGTCTATGTTGAGGGATGGCCCGGGTGCTGTTACAAGCCTTTTTCGCGCTGACACAATAGCTTCAGCTGGGTACAGTATCAGTGCTCCCTGCTCTCCTTCTCATTGTTCTGACTCCTAGCTTGCACCCGGCCCAGAAGAAGTCAAGGGAGTTCCACCAATTGTTCCTCTAACATTTATTGGAACTATTAGTGGAGAACGTCTGAGGCTTGTCTTATTGTTCTCAGGGATGACGTCCTGGTATAGATTTTTAGATATGACTTAACAGGTGTTTAAATTCGAAACCGCAAACATGATACTGTTATCATTGAAGATTGTGGTGGTTTTGCCTTATTCTGTTTCAACTTTTGTATTTATGTGTTTAGGCTCATTTTAGAGACAGACTTGAAAATAATAGTTTAAGAAGATTAAATAATTGATACTTATTCAAAATATTCTAAAATGAAATGCAGCTTTATAGAATAATGCCCTATTCATTGTAATACTGAAGACAAGCTAGTACTAACTAATCTATTGTTTGGGAGCTGTCACTTAAATCTCTGGTCCTGACTGCTTCTAATGTTAACCATCCAGACATTTAGGCTCATTTCATCCTGGAAAAGGGAAACAACCTCCACGGCTAAAGTGCAGAAATTGAAAAACATCCCTTATCTTTTCTGCTGGGTTTTTGACATTTGCCCCTCAGTTCCTGGAAAGAACTTGGCTTGGACAAAAGACACGTCCCTGCTCCGCTGTCACACAGTCATGTTCGGGCTATTACATCTCAGAAAAAATAAAGAAGGAGAGGAAATCAGTAGCTTTTTGGACCTGGCCTGTAAAACGTCCTCTCTGCCCAGAGGGGTTATGGCGAGTAATGTGTTTCATTCACTATTGTCCCACTGAATTTGTTGACATACAGTAAGTGGGTCACGGCTCTGAAGTACCCGGCCTATTCTCAGATTTTGCGCTGTGGTTGACATGGCAACCATACTGGTTGATTAAACATGCGCAGAGGAGATGGGGGCATGGAAAAAAAAAAAAAAAACCTGCTCGCTACAGGGGAAGGGGGGCTGCATTAAGAGGAACAAGGAAAGCAAGGAGACGAGTATACGCCCATTACCCTCAGACTGACACAGTCACACCATCCCCCCACTGAGATCTCTCTCTCTCTCTCTCTCTCTCTCTCTCTCTCTCTGACCAGGCTCACTGCCACCCCACCCCCCATTCAAAACTCCTAACGAGGAACTCATAACTGCGAGCTGTATGCGCAAAAAAAGATGCCGTGTACGTGAAGTCAACATGCACCACGCAGAAAATTAGATTCTCTAATTTCTCCCTCATTTCCTTTAATTATTTTTTGTTAATTTCCTCCTCTAATAAAACATCTTATTATTTTCCCTGAGGTTATAAGTGTTCCTATATCCCTTCAAAAAGAAAATGAATTACCAATGTGCCAGCAAAGATTATTATTATGAGGTAAAGTCTTTTTTTTTTTTTGAAATATTATTAAATTGGAGCACTGATGCCTCACAGCAAGAAGGTTCCGGGTTCGAATCCATGGGCCGACTGGGCCTTTCTGTGAATTTGCAGGTTCTCCCTGTGTCTGGGTTCTCTCCAGGTACTCCAGCTTCCTCCCACTGTCCAAAGACATGCTGGTTAGGTTCGTTGGTGATTCTTAATTGGCCGTACGTGTGAATGTGAGTGTGAATGGTTGTCTGTCTCTCTGTGTCAGCCCTGTGATAGACTGGAGACCTGTCCAGGGTGTACCCCGCCTCTCGCCCAACAGCTGGGATAGGCTCCAGCCCCCCCACGACCCTTCACAGGACAAGCGGTTACAGAAGATGAATGAATGAAATACAGTATTTTGCCAACTGTGGATGGATATTTCACTAAAATTAAGAAACGAAAAAACTAATTAAATATTCAAAAGCTATATTAAAAAGCTATAAGCTTTCATATATGTATGAAAGTATTAGAAAGCCTCAATTGGCCTTAATATCAATGCACTATGACCTTAAAAGAAAGGTCTTTAGGCATGAACTCAAACAGACTCTGACTTTTTTCCAATGCAAACATTTTTCCAGTGTACTCCTGAGAAGGCAGGTGTTTACAGCCCATATTATGCTGCTGCAAATATTTCCTTTAAGTTTCAGTTTCTGTCTCACAGCTTTTCTAAAAGATTAAATGAAAAATGAGGTGATTTTGCTCATTTGTCTCGACACTAACTGTGTGTTAGTAAAGCATCAACAAATTGCTGTCAGGCATCAAAGTTTTTCTTTATATTGGTGTTTGACATCACAACCACAACTCAATTCAAAAGGGCTAAAGAAATGACGCTTCTAGTTTGAAAAAAAGTGTTAAATGTAATAGTGGAATCATTTCGTAGCAGTATTCAAGAAAATGCTTGATAATATTTTAAAATCTGAATCATTTGCAGGGTAGAAATGTAAGGAAATCATATCTAAATTTACCCAAACTGGCCCAAGAGCCATGTTTCCTTTGAAGGACGCCATTTAGGTCTAAACATTATTTAAGGACAACCTCACCTCCTGTGAAAGTTGACTGGCGGGGTGAGAATGTGTGTGTGCGTGTGTGTGTGTGTGTACCTCTTGCCTGTCGGACATGACACTGACAGATGGAGGAGAAGTGGGAGGTGGGAGGGGCCTTGGGAGGGGGTCATCCTTTCTCTTTGTATTAGGGAGATGCCTTCTGTTGATTGGGCCGCAGTGTTTGGGGTCACGTAGGCTTTGCTTTCCCCCCATTTTAAAAACAAATACAAAGGATAAAATGTGGAGGATAAAATTGAAATTAAAATCTAAAATCCTGTCTCTCTTTGTTCAAAATTTGAATACAATTAATCCCTGTGAATACAGATTTATAATCCTGGCCTTTGAAAAGTGGGAAGAAATTTTCATATATGTCTGTCCCTATAATGTGTAAATGTGTGTTAATTTGAAAAGAAGATATCATTTTAAAGATGTTTAAGCTCATGAAACCTTAAGTAATTTGAGAAAAGTATCCGGTTTGTAAGAAAAAAATACATAAACACGCAATTTTAACAGTTTCCACCATAAAAAATATTTACGAGGGGCACCAAACCACCTCCTGTTCGGCCAGTGGACGCCAAAGTTCGTTGTCATTGCTGCAACTGGACCATTGAAATCACCTTCGATGGACGAAATTCCCAACTTGACTGTCAGTGGGTACTTAAAAAGACAAGTAGTCCTACACCTAGCGAGATCAATTCAAATACGTTCGACTCCTCATCAGGCATGGGATCTTTTAGTTTTATTGCAGGTAACGTTGGACTAAGCAGAGACCATGAATAAGTAATGTACAGGGATTGTGCTCTGCTGCTCTGTGCCACTTCTAAATTATGGATCAAGCATCCAGTAGCTCTCAGAGTCACTATGCACCACCATTTTTCCCCAGCTCAATCTTGCAGTCAGTTAAGATCAATGGAGGGAGGAAATGAGCACCATGAACTGCTATGAGAGGAAGTTTAGTTTAATGCAGAGACGGTGACAAGAAGAGGCTGATGTACTGGGGCAGGACAGAGACAAATCACAGCATTATAGTCCCTTTAAAAACATCAAGAAAGATAAAGAATAGCTGAATAAAGAGAGGCAGTTACTATAAGATAACTATTATCAGTATCTACTTAAATCACAAAGACTATATATACTATGCTGCACTAATTTTAAATTGTTCCATTACCTAACGCTGTACACCTCTCTTTACTGAGTGCAAGGGGTTTCCCCTTCCACAAAATTAAGAGCAGGCAACCAATAAAACATCACTCTTGTTACATCCACTCACTAATACTGTCATCCAACCTGTAGCTTCATCTTTCGACTGTTTCCATGGAAACAGCACTTCCGTTCAGTCAAGTCACGTAGACGACGTCATGTTTTTTTATAGCTCTCAAACTGTAAAAATTCTAACTACTTCTGAAAGAAGCAGTGGATTACTGATTTGATTGGCGCCGTTGTGTGTCAGGGAAAAGCAAATTACATTTGAACTGAAGAGCGGGCAGATTTGCTGGTTTAATCTGTGAGCAGAAATGTAAATAATTCAAAGGTGATAAACCTTGATTGAGGCCACGACATAAATCATTTATATTACCGCACATCTCCCTTCATTTTAAGCGGCAGCTCCACACGGCTGTAGCTCCAAAACTCACCGGCATGTCTCAGAGGGGACTGTATTTATTTGCTTAACTGTTTAATGGAGTTCACGTCCGGTGGCTTCAGAAAGTTCTCAGCTCGCCATACAAGAGGCCAACTCTGAGGATAAATATGACATTTGTCTATTAGTGAGTACTTCAGATGACTGAGTAGTGGATTGTTATTCTAGCTTAAAGCGGCTATATGTGACTGGTCTCCGTCTCTCACTCTTATCTTGTCAATAAACACCGCTGCATCAATAAATCCTGTCAGTGCCTGCTTCCTGAAGCGATAAGGCAACTCCAGATAATGAGTCTGAAGGAAGAAGTGCTGACAGAAGCACTCTCTGTCATAGATGGTATAGAAACCAAACCCAAACGGTGCTTGGGATGTGAATGTGACAATAAGATACTATCTAGGAAGTAACAGATCTGTAATTTTGACATAATTATCATTGCGCAAAGATTTACAATATTCTGAGCAGCTCTGAACAACTGAATCTTCCGACAACTATTTTGCCTTTTGTCATGAATCCGAGGTTAACGGTGAAAACACTGCAAAGTAGGCAGAAATGTGTCTGGTGTCGTGTTGCACTGCAGGCCTGTTTTGCTGACAAAACTGCATTTTACCTCAGAGTTTTGGCACTGCCCTTTTCAAGCTTAAGTGTCCAGAGAAAGTCTGATATCTTGTAGTAAATATAGTCCAAAACATCATTAGTTGTAGCCTCAATAGATGACAATGCAATTCATCTGCAACAGATATAACAGTATGACTAATGTATACACCTAACCCTATGATCACACCTGCACTGACAAGTAGCACTACACCTGGAGAGATCAAGCAATTTGATGAAATGACTGCCCTTCCATCAAAACGGTGGAACGGTGTGTGTGTCCCTCGAATCAAAACCACTTTACTCACACACTATGGATTGAAATTGTAAACTTGTTGTTTCATCATGGAAGCTCATGGAAGAGGCAGCATTACATTTACTGGCAGATAGTCACATAAGCTAAGGTGTGAATTGGTGTGAAACCACCTGTGAGTGAATGTCATGGCACTGTAAGTACCTAATGGGTCCAAAAGGCACCAAAGGTGAGGTGTGCCGTGAATCTGGTGTTTCTCCTCAGGTGAGCCAGTGGGAGTGTTGGAAAATGCTGCAGACAGATGAGCTCACAGTCCCACTAACCTGTTCAGTAGGGGAGTCGCCAGTTTGACCCAACATCCAAGACTGAAAAATGAAGCCAGGGTGGAAGTGACAAAAACTACAGTTCCTCTAATCACCACTTAAGGCTGGGTCGATTCCTATAAACCTCCAACCTGGTACAAAAACAGTTTTTCTCATTGCTGACAACAGTATGGGGGGTAACTTTTTATACAACGACCCTGTTCTGTGATTTAAAGGCCTTATGTATAATCCAAAGGTTATGTATAATCCAGAGTGACAGGTGGGTGCCCTCACCGACTGCCAGCCGTCTGCCTAGATGTTACCCATCCATCTAGACTCCACTTGTTTGATCATTTATAAATTGGCCAAGTTTTAAGTAGAGTCGGGTACTGCCAAGATGGTGGGCTTCAAAATTGCTTGTCAGGAAACCAATGGGTGACGTCAGTGAGGGTTTAGTATATGGTCAATGACTATGACGTGTTGCTACTCCGATCTATCTAAAGGAAAAAGGAATTTAGATGAAAGCATATACAAACTTCAGTCGTGTACCACCTTCATAGACCTTAAACTTGAGCTAGTGTTGGTCATAATTCAAAGTGTGCACCACAGACAGAATATAAAACACAAATCAGGGCACAGAATCATGTCAAAAAACATTGATTAAAAACTGAGCTATTGATTTTTTCAAAGCTGCAGCTGCAGATTCTAAAAGCTGTAAAGGTTACTGGGAAACTGCGAACCAACCTTTTTCTAGACAAAAGTGCTTTAAAAAATGAAGCAGGGAGGCGGAAAAGACATTCTACGGTCTAGCACAGGATTACACCAACGACGATTGAGATAATCTAGGCGAGCCTGGGTGAGGGTGGGAGCTGCAGCAACCGTCTGAGTGCTCACAGCCCAGCAGGCGGACCAGCTACTTGGTATTCCGCTCAGGCCTAGATCTGAGTCAGAAGCAGAGAGTTGAGGAGGAGAGATATTGCTCTGACTCCTGCTTTGCAACACAAGTGAATACAATTCAACAACCATAAAACAATGGTGCTGAAAACATCCTGAAATCTTTTGTCATTTCCACAACTGAAAGAGAAAACTAACACAGTCTCTTTCTGGAAGGAAGACTGCAGTGTCAATGCAGACGAGTACAATCATATGTATATGATCAAGAGGAATTCTAAGTTTTTATAAACCATAAACTATTTCTCTACATTTGACATGCATGTATTGACTTGGACATGAAACTGAGGAGATGAGGAGGAGTCACCAACTGATTCAGATCAGTCCGGTTTTGTAAAAAATGTGTCTGTGTGGTTAATATACCTGTATTATATCTACAACACATGATTAATGTTGTTCTTGCAGAAAGAATCTCCATCCTTGTTGTGGTTAGTCTGACAAATCACTGACTTAGAAGTCCAAAACCACACACAGATAGACACAACATGGAGACTCATAAATCTAAGCAACTGATATATACACACTTGCAAGTATTTACAGACTCTGCTTTTGAGCAATCTGTGCGACCGGAGATTGAAGCTGGAGCTGAGTTGTTATTAGTCACCTTAAGTACCCCCGGGGCAGGAAGTTGTGCAAAGAAGAATGGGGTTAAAGGTCAGAACCACTACAAAAAGCTCGGGCTGAGTTTTTTTCATGCTGCTCAAAATGTCAGCATCCTCTGCAGGGCTGAACAACTGACACAACGAATATAGTGCACAACTCAAAAATGCCTGAAGTCGAAGTGGCCTTCAAATACCATACATTGTTTTGAAGTTTCAAATACTCTATCACTTGATGCATAAAAAAGTCAGCTGCCAATATATCGTTGAGAAGGAAGACTATTGCAGTCAACGTTAGTCAAGTTCTTGTGCTTGGTGATTCTCAAGAAACAAAAATGAAAGAACACTGTACAACATGCAAATGCATTGGCCCACTGGCAATAAATAATTTACAGTTCAGCAAAAAAAGAGAGAATCCTGTTTTAAATTGTGTCACTCCACACCAAACTGAAACATCTGGTTGTTTCTTTTTTCTTTGATGTCGTCTTTGTCGACTAACCAATTGATCTCTTTGTGTTCAGGATGCCTTGAATGCTGCATCAAATGCCTGGGTGGGATTCCATACCCGTCCCTCATAGCCACTATCTTGCTGTATGCGGGTGTGGCCCTTTTCTGCGGCTGTGGACATGAAGCCTTATCTGGAACTGTCACCATCCTTCAGAACTACTTTGAGTTGGTTAGGAGCCCCGTGGATACACTGGATGTCTTTGCCATGTGAGTAGGAAAGGTCCTGACTCAAACTGAATAGTTGTTGGAGAAAGCATTGTGCGTACTTTCAAAGGGGGAACATACGCTGTTCAACACAGAATAAATATCCACACCGAAAATCTAGCTGAGGTTTCAGAGGTAAATGTGACAAATAGCACTACTTAAATTAAGACTGAATAGCCTCTTCCTGTGTGGGTATTTTTTTGCATTTCTGTTTCATCTGAAGTGCACCTTCTTCATGTTGGGATGTTTTCAGTGGTTCTCTATCCATTCTACAGGATTGACATTATCAAGTATGTGATCTATGGCATTGCTTCGGCTTTCTTCGTCTATGGCATCCTGCTGATGGTGGAGGGATTCTTTACCAGTGGAGCCATTAAAGACCTGTATGGAGACTTCAAGATCACCACCTGCGGACGCTGTGTCAGCGCTTGGGTAGGGCCACCATTTAACTGCACATTACCTAAAAATTGCACCTTAAATCTGGTTATTTGGTTATTTTCACATCTACTACGGTATATAAAAGCTGGAACTGCTGTTGCACTTATCTGGAAAGTATTTGGTAATCACATAACCTGAATGTCAGGTCATGGCACAGGGAGTTTCCATGAATGGGTTAGGTAGGGAAATGTTTTGGAATTTGGCACTCGCTTTCAGACTTTGTGACAATAACCTCTCCACTTGTATTTGTTCATGTTTAACAAAAAGCAGGGCAAAAAGGATTAAAAAAGATTCCTTGACACCCTGCAAAACACAGGGTAATTATACTGCCATAACACGGAACTAGAAACACTCTCATAAGGAGCATATCTGCCGCAATAATAACAATGTGATCTCTGGGATATAATTGATTAGCAAGTCTAAAGCTCCACAGGGACAGGAAATGAGCTATGCTACGGTATGTGTGGGCACTGGGTTCATTAATCTTGTGGTCATGGGAATGGGCAAGAGGACAGCGGAGCATACTGATAACTTATAACCTGAAGGATATCACATTTACACCATACAGTTTGTATTTTTAAAGTCAACTGTTTCACACCAGACGGTTTGTAGATTTCTACACAACTGTGTCCATTTGTAGACCTCTGCCACTGGTTTTGGCAGGACAAGACAAACTTTTGTTTTACCAGTCAGTCTATCACCTATGGTCATTCAAATTGGGGTAGTGACTGAAAAACAGAGATTGCAGATATACGTGGCCGTAAAGAATTTCATTTGTAGGGTAGCTGGGCTCTGTAGAGTCACTGCTCATTCGCATTGTAAGGGGCCAGTTGAAGTGGTTTGGGCATCTGGTGAAGATAGGTGCAGGGCACCTCCCCTATGAGGCACAACCAGTTGGGAGGAGACATTGGGGTAGACAGAAATACTATACTTAGCCTGTTGCCACAGTGACCCAACTTGGTTAAGTTGACAAAAACAGATGGAGGGAACTGAGTCCCACAATGTCCTAAAACATTACAGTTAACGAATTGTACATGAGGATATGAGAAACATCAGTCTAATTTGTAATCTTCAATTTAAAAAACACCTATCAGCCACAACATTAAAACCACCAACAGGAGAAGTAAATAACACTGACCATCTTGTGACAATCCAATGTTCTCCTGGGAAACTTCTTGACCTGGCATCCTGGTTGTTACTTAGACATGTACCACCCACCTAGACCCGACCAGGCACCCCCACCCCATAGCAATGACACTCCTTGATGGCAGCAGCCATCCCCAGCAGGATGCAGCCTGACACAGACACACACACACAAACGCTTTAGGAACAAAAAAAGCTGAAGAACAGCACAAGGTGTTGACCTGGCCTCCAAATTGACTAGATCCCAAACTGATCAAGTATCTGTGGGATGATCCACAGAGGCCCCTCCCTTCAACCCATAGGACCCAAAGGCCCCCACTAGCAACATTCTGTTGCCAGACACCACAGGACACCCTCAGAAGGTCCATGTCCAACGTCTGATGAGTCACAACTGCCTGGTCGCTGTAATCTGTTGTCCTCTGCTCATCTTTCAGTTCATCATGCTGACATATATCTTCATGCTGGCTTGGCTTGGAGTGACTGCCTTCACTTCCCTCCCTGTCTTCATATATTTCAACATCTGGAATATTTGCCAAAATACTACTGTGCTGGAGGGGGCTTCACTCTGCCTGGACCCACGCCAATATGGTACGGATGGATGTTCTCAATTTCTTAACCCCCTGAGTCCCCCATTTTGTGTCCTGCTCAGATCTCTACGCCCCCAACTTTTGAAGTTGTGCTTTCCTAGCTCACCAAAGTAAAGACACAATTGTGTTTCTGTAAAAATCCCTTGAATGACTAATGCAGGTCTTCAGGCTATGGATAACTAGTGGTGTTTGTTAAGTTAGGCATATAAAGAATTCGTAATGTGAGCAAACACTGTAAAGGGCCGATCACTGTTTGTACAACTACAATATATGTGTTTCTTTTCAAATGGCCACAGTGATACACTATAACATCACGTTAAGCCAAGATGAAAGTCCATCATATCAGTAGCTTATATGCCCAGCTCATTATTTTCAATTAGTGCCACCTCTTTCAGTCCATTAGCCACAAGCAGCCACTGATACCGCTTCTGTGTCAACAATCATTTGTGCTGCCACCATGAACTTAAAGGCCTTATGTCATCTGTGTGACTATGTGTAGAGTAGAGCTGTATTGCAGTGGTGTGTTGGTACATGTGAGCCACTTTCTGAACACTGCCCGTGCTTTTTTTCCTTTTTTCTTTTTTTTTTTTTACTGCACATCACTCCACTCTGACATCTGTACTGGTTTATAAATATGCCAACTTTTGACAGGTATTGTGCCAATTGCGGAGGTGAAAACTGTGTGCGTTGGATCAGAGAGATTCTTCAAGATGTGCGAATCCAATGAGGTATTGTAGAAGTAACTATTATCTCAAACTATGTCTATGATTGCTATAAATAACAGGAATTTTGGAAGTTTTTACAAATTCCTTCAAGATAGGTTTCTATTATATGACACATTGTTGGTTATTACAATGATTTCATATGAGTGCACACAACGGACAAGCAATGTTCCAATAAAAAACCTCAGGATGCTCACCACTACCCATCATGACACCAAGCATACAGACCCCCAAATGCTATTACAACTACAAAAGCGTACTTGAACCAAGTATATACTCATTTGATCTGGCGTAGCTATTTGAATCCAAGTCTACGCAGTGAATGCACCAGACTGCTGTAAATTTGCATGTCACATTATAGTATGACACAACATATTGTGGTAACTGAACTGCACGCATCCGGAAACAGAATCCACATTGAATCTTTACTGCCTCTATGCACAGACATTGAATGAGCATATTTGTGTGACGTGATATGTATAAATTACTGTATAATTATCAGGTATTACACTGTATTTATGGAGGAATGAAGTGAATGTATCAACTGTATTTTCATGTGCGAGTTTGAACAGCAAGGATGTCCAGCAAACTCTGCAGACTAACATGTGCTGTGATCTGATTTTGATGCAGCTGGACATGACATTCCACCTGTTCATCTGTGCCCTCGCTGGAGCGGGAGCTGCTGTTATCGCTATGGTGAGCCACCAGTGAGACATATGACCAGCATTACTCAAAAGACATCCCTAAATCCTGTTGAATCAGATGCAGACACCACAGACGACACCTATATGTTTTAAACTGATGCCATATCTATTTTTCTTTCCTGACTTTGGTGTTGGCAAAAAAATGAGCATCTTTCACATCTCCAGTGTTTGTAAAAATGGAGGTAACAGAGTAGAAACTGTCGCTGGGAAACAAGCTGCGTTTTGTTGTGGCTGGTTGTGTTTGCATGTGAGAGAATAGCTGTAGATAGGAGAGAAGGCATTTTGGTGCAGTGAAAAAAACAGGGTTTGTCTCCCTCCCTCTTTCGGAGGCGCCGGGCATGTCATGCCGTTGTCATGGAAACAGGAAGAAGAAAGGCTCGGAGATTGTTGAAAACATCACTCAGTAATTTGCGAGGAGCCATTTTCTGAGAAACAGAAAGTGTTTGCTAGTCAGAGATGATGGTGCAAATTGCACTGAGCTCCTTTGACTGTTTATTTCTTTCCAGCTGCTGGCAAAGATAATTAATCACACTCAGATCCATGCCAATAATGAGCTGAAAAAATAAAATTGAAGCCACTATTAGTGGCAAGTGTGTTTAAAAATACATCCAGCTCAACTATTATCTGGAACTGGAATACGGACGAATTAATGTTAATGTTTTTAGTGTTTGAATCTCAGTCGCCTGATCGGTCTTTCTGCAGTTTATAATCAAGGAGGGGTGTAGCAATGAAACTCATTCCTTGTGAAAAGAGAAGCTGTGTTACAACCTCAGTCATTAAAGCACAATACATTCATTATAACCTTAGCTGCCATGGTAACACAAGTCCAGGACTACAGTCAGCATCGTGCTGCCACCTGCTGGACCATTTCTTTCCTCATTTGTTTTGGAAAGGTGCTATATCAATAAAGTTATTATTATTATTATTTAAAGGGCCAGTCAACCCCCAAACCTCAAAGTACTAGGATAAGTACTAAACTGAGAAGTCTATAATGTTATTCCATTGCATCTTTTAAAGCATCAGTTGCTGCATTTACACAGACAATAGTATTCCACTAACAATGAGAAAAATTACACAACACAACACAATCAGAACGGACTGGCCCAAGTGGAAGAACTCTTCAATCAGATGGGGAGAGTTGTTTTAAACCTCTGATAATCTCAGTAGGAACATTTTAGCTCCCAATAAGCATGTAAACACATGATGCAATAGGTTCCGGCTGGAAAGAACACATTCTTTCTGCTCGTTTTTCCTACATGGTGTAAAAATCAGGTGACATGATGAGTTTCAAGGAGGGTAAAAAGCAACCAGGTGTTCAAACAAGTGAAAAAGAAAAAAAGAAAAGATGAATGAAGTCAGTACAGATGTGAGTGGCGCCACTGAAAATGTGGCTTGGACATATTATTCTATTGAATTAAATCAGTGCTGTCAATAAAGTTGGAGGAAAAATAAAGTTCCTGTTGATGTTTTGGGGATGTAAACACATGATCTCATTTTATTTTGCATCTATCTCTGGTAAGAATAATTTTAAATCAGATTGAAGAAATATTATTTATTTCAACACATCTAATGTTCAATTCAACATGAATAAATATCAGCATGTTGCTTAGTATTGCGTCCCAACTTCCTAATTTCCCCTCACAGATCCATTACTTGATGGTGCTGTCTGCCAACTGGGCCTACGTGAAGGACGCCTGCCGGATGCAGAAGTACGAGGACATCAAGTCAAAGGAGGAGCAGGAGCTTCACGACATCCACTCCACTCGCTCCAAGGAGCGTCTCAACGCCTACACATAAAGCCCAGCGTGAGGCCTGGCCCTGCCACTCCGGCCTCTCTCCCTCTCTCTCTCTTCTTGCTTTCTATCTGTCTCTCTCTACCATCCCCTCCCGAGGGGAGGGGGCGGATGGCGCCTAGGGCCCTCGCCACCGCTGATGTCACTGGTGCGTCATATGACAATGTGGTCTGCGGAGGGTGTGTCACACAAACCTCCTCAGTCGCAAACAGCATTTCAGATGAAAAAAAAAAAGCCCCTTTACCTCTCTCATGGATGGTGTTATGATTCTCATTATGGCAGTTGTAATTTTCTTGAATAAGAGTTGTTTAGTGCTGATAGTAGTTTTAGTGTAGTTTGTAGAATCAGAAGTAGCAGTAGTATTTCTGCATTTTTTTTCGCTTTAATTAATTTAATGTACAATTGTTTTCATTTTTCTTGAACTTTATTTGATACTAAGTGTCATTTTTGCGCTCATGCATAATTTATTTTTTGTTGCTGATTTCCGAGGGGGTCAACAGGGGCTTCAAAGGGTTTTCAAGCACATCTCTCATGTCGTGTGTGGAGATTTCATGTTCAAGAACTATGTACAGTATGTGAACGGGTGGTTAGTTTTGAAAATATTTTAAATCTCACAACACCACTATGAAGCATTGTAAGCCTTTGCCATGCCAGTATTTATTCCCAGGGATTACAACCACTTTCTCACAAAAGCAATTCAATCTGTTTTTCTATTTCAAGCTATACGAGAGCAAGACAACACGATAATAAATACCAAATCAAGAGTGAAATGAATATTTGCTAGACGTGCCAAGCCTGTTAAACAGGAGACGTGATAGAGACAGGACTAGCCAATTAAAGCTAAAATTTGGGGTTATTTTAAGATAATCTTGCCATTTTAATGTATTTTACGGCTTTGAATGATTCAATTGTCTAGCCACAAAAGCACATGCAAACATGCGTTAATAATCCCGTTTTTAGGCTTTTTTTTGCAGAACTCTGCACTGTATATACGGATATATTAAAGCATACCTATATGTTAAGCGCTGACATTCAAGGACAATTCATGTGAGAATAAAATCATTCCACTCTGCATCAGCTGAAAAGAATGAAAAATTGGTGGTGTAATGGCGTTAGTGGGTGGAATTATCAGATGTGAGAAAAGTGTGTGTCAACAGTATTCTTTTTTTTTTTTCTTTTTCCATGTCAGTAACCTTATTGCTCACACATCCTGATGCCATACGACTCTACACAGGTGGCCTATCAGTTCATTGCCTGGCGACTTTTGTTTGTCAGTATTTCTCCAAGCTAGTTTCTTGCACTTATTTGACCATTTCTGTGCTCTCTCTCTCTCTCTCTCTCTCTCTCTCTCTCTCTCTATCTCTCTTTCTCTCTAGATGTAAGCGCATTGGTGTTCAACTCAAAGTTGGATAACTGTACTGTTAGTAAAGACTGTGAATTTAGATGTTTTTCGTGGCATGGACATGCATTAATATAGTCTTATTGACTCAAAAGTTACTTTAATCCACCTCCTTATTTTTTACACTTTTGACTGTCTTGCTGGACCAACCCATTGTTTATATGTGCAGTACTAAACCTCCCACGCTTATGCTACTGATATTAGAGACTCTAGTCTTTGAGTTGTGTCTATTTAGTTTGTGATGAGCTTTCAATCATGTCTTAAAGCCAATACTTGTACCAACATTGCTTACTCTGTAATGATCTAAAAAAAAAAAAATGCTTTCAGCTTTCTCCTCGTATTAGTCTTTTGTACTTTCACTACCGATGCTTAGTAGCAGGCTTTAAATCAAATCTGTTTTGTACATTCATGTGCCAACAGCTTGAAGTGGCTTATTTGACCTGTATGATCAAATTTGCTTGCGTAAATAAAATTCACTTGTGTACTTGTTAATAAATACTAAAGGTGTCCTGTATCCATTTTGTTTTGAGCCAGTACTTTAGAAAGGTATATTGATTTAAAAATGTTACGTCTTCCAGGTGGAAATATACTCAGTAACTACATAATACCACTAGGTGTCACCCTTTCCTCCCTATACAAATAAAAGCAGGAAATAAAAAATTATGTACACACATCTATCTATCTATCTATCTATCTATCTATCTATCTATCTATCTACCTACCTATCTACCTATCTATCTGTCTATGTTATTTGTGTGATAAACCTGCTGCAATGTATATGAACAAAAGAAATGACAAGTAGAAAATGCTCATGTGTTAGAGCAGCACATACTGAAATTCAAGCCGGCATTTAAAAAAAAAAAAAGATAAAAAAAAAAACTACCATAAGGCACTGTGCAGAAAATATGAAAGGTTTACATAATGTGTATAAGTGGTCAGGTTGAGTTTGGCCCTCTACCCGAGGCCACTGATCCACCCGGCCAGGCAATAAATCATATTCAGGATTACATTTTGCACCCTGGTGCCAGACAGAACTCCCTCACACATCTTAAATATGGCCTCTAGCTGAATAATACATTTACATGTAAGGAATATCCAGAGAGTCACTACATTGGAAAAAAAACTACAGTCTTCTTATTTTAGAATCAAGTTGGCATCAAATGGTCAAACCACATGACCTAGTATTAGAAAATAAATAGTAAATAAATGCTATACATGCTTAGTCCAATCTATGCAGAGGGAAATCAAACAAAGAATGAATGAATATATAGGCGACAACATTAACGTTTAAAAAAACAAAAGGAGCAAAATTTAAACAGCCAGTGGCCAAGTTGCTAACTGAATGGATTAAGGGAAGGCATAGCTCGTCACGTGAAAGAAACCCCTCCAGAATTAGCTCAATGGCGCCATCTTGAAAAGACTGATCGTGCCACACTGGCCGGGCTTGCGTGACCCTTTCAAGAAAATCCCTCACTAATTCCCCCACCCCTCCCCCACCCAGCCAATCTGACAGGTCACCTGTACTGTAATTAGATCCTCAGCCTGTGTACCGTTGGCGCTTATGGAAAGCTCTTTTCATTATTTTCCATTTGTTTTTTTGGGAAGAACAAATCCTCAGGCTCCCAATGAATCCTGATGTCTTTTTTCCTGATATCTCCTCGACGTGAGCATTTTGGGTGCATTTGGGTGACATCATGCGTCGACTTCTCTGTCTGCATGTATTCCTATGCTGCCTGAGTATGGCTCGTCCCTTCTGTCCATCCCAGTGTACCTGTGTTTTCCATGGACGTACCGAAGGAGCTGGAACCAGGTAAACTGAACTTGAATTGTGCTCAGTCAAACTGCAATTGGTATATTTTATAAATTTTGAAGATGAACATCAATTTCACAACATTTTTAATAATTTACGTAATTAGGTCACCTATGCTATAGTGTCACTTGGGTAAAAACACAAAAAGCAAAAACACAATCCTACCACCTTGATGTGGTCTTAGGCTTGGGATTCTTTTTAGAGACTTCAGGGAGACTCAGGACACGTTTGAAGTAACATAAAATGCTAAGTGCTCAAACCACATGTGTGTCATCTGTGTTATATCCACAGAAAGTAAACAGTACGGACTTATCCAGAAGTCACCGCAATGCAGATTGTACATGGTGTACTGACTTGTGTCGACATAATATATGTTCCCTGACAAGGCACCAATCCATTTAACCCTGACAAAGACCTAATGAGTCCAATTAGCACTGAACACTATTGTGTGATGCATCTAAAGACAAAGGAAAGTCAGATGTACTTCAATATATGCCTGTTATAAATTTAGGAAAAGGTAACAGGGAGATGGCAGTTGTACTACTGAAAAGGGCATAAAATAAGTATGCAGGTTCACATTTTGGCACAGAAATTAAATATTAGTTGTCTATGAAAATTACTTTTTACACCACTAAATCCCAAGAGTCTGAACCCCCCAGAGCAGGCATAAAGGAGGCTACAACAGACAAAAAAGGAAAAAGAAAAAAAGAGCTAAAGGTGTTCTTGCTTTGTAATAATGCTATGCTAATAATTATAAAATAATTATTTTGTACAAACTGCATGTGCATGATTTCAGTTATTCCACCTTATGTAGTCTATAATCACTAATGATTATGTTGATTAGCTCTGACCTTGTCATCTGGGAAGTGTCCTTTAGGTGGACTACAGTCATGTCAGAAAATTCAGCCCATATGATGGACAGTCTGACTAGATGGACCAGTGTTTGATTGGATGAACATTGAATGGATGGATTCTACAGTTCAATGATCAATAATCATTACTTCATTAATATGTGAAAGGATACATCTGGTTGTTCCAGGGTACCCTTTGTAAAACAGTTACATAAAAACCTATAACTTATTTATTTATGATTTTCAGATCTGTGCTCTGCAATGACCAGGACATGTCTGATATCCCTGTCAATGTTCCAGTGGATACAGTCAAACTTCGTATAGAGAAAACCGCAGTGCGGCGAATCCCGACAGAAGCTTTTTACTACCTAGTGGACCTACGATACCTTTGGATTACCTACAACTCCATAACTTCAGTGGATACTGGAAGTTTCTACAATCTAAAAGTGCTTCATGAGCTGAGGCTGGATGGAAATTTGATCTCCATGTTCCCTTGGGAGTCTCTGAAAGAGATGCCGAGGCTGAGGACACTGGATCTCCACAATAACAGAATTAATGTTGTTCCCAACGAGGCGATCCCCTACCTCCTCAACATTACCTACTTGGATCTATCCAGCAACAAATTAACCACCCTGCCCTCTGATCTCATGGATATATGGCCACCTTTTAATGGAGTACTTGTCTCTTCTAATGCTTCCCAGAAAGTTGTGTTAGGTAAGGAGAAAATGTTCCATCTGGCTCGATTTTACAGGATATTAAGGCCAAGGAAGGACACATTTAGGGTTGTTTGTAATTACCTCAGGAACATCATTTCATCACCTATTAATCTAGCCAGACCGGTAATTCTGATTTAGCAGTAGTAACTGCCAGGAGACTGGTAAATTAGCTTATTCTAAGTAGTGTCAGAGCTCACACTTAATTTATATTACTAATTGCTAAAGTTCTGATTAACTGTAGAATAACTGACACAGTACATCATGACCCCAAATTCCTTAGATCAGGGGTCTTCAACGTTTTCCAGGCCAAGTACCCCCACACTGATGGAGAGACGGAGCGGGGACCCCCTACTTATGTATATGTGTATTTAAAGACACAAATTTACGGGAAGATGAATTTTGGCGACCCCCCTGCAGTACCTCTGTGGACCCCCTAGGGGTCGCGGACCCCCTGTTGAAGACCTCTGCCTTAGATAATATGCAACAGTGAAGTTATACAGTTAACATATATTTATATATATTTAAAACAAAAGCTGACGACTGACTAAAATGACCACATCTTGAGGATGCAAGACGATATGCTTTGACCTAACCCTAACTCATTTCTACTAATAATGATTAGGGCTTCCTCTTTATCCCTGAACTAATGTGATGATTGTACATAAACAAGAATAACCAACCAGACACCAGTTTAAGTGCACAATATAAAGTACTGACCAGCTTATACTCACGTGTCTTGATCGAGGATAGGTTATTTGGCTTGTAACTCAAAGGACATAGCGTTTTGGCATGAGAACAAGGACTGTGGGTAATTGGCACAAGGTATTTTGGCGATTGCCGCCATAAGGCAGTCTGTAGCAGTTCAAACAGTCACCAGAGGTAAAGACAAAAAAAGGAAGAAAATGGTAGCATCCAAAAGCCAAAAAAATATTGTCAGTAATTATAGGAAGTAAATGCACAAACTGTACCTATCTCCTGCTTAATACTATATTTCTTATACTCTAATCTATGACACTACCTTAAAATACAGGAATCTAAAGCTGGTAAACTTGGAGTGAGGTCATGACATTTGCAGGGGGCTGTCTGACTGTCATTAGCATGGCTGCTATTGTTTAGGGTGGGTTTAAACCCATGTTGGGTCAAAGTTCAGGGTCGTGATCAATCAAACTGCCACTATTGTGTTCTCAGAAGCTTTGGTCTAAACTCTGCTTCAATCTGAACTGCGGGAGAAAAACCTTTTAGTATCTGACATTTAACTTGGACCTACTGCAGACCTGATGTCCTTGACAGTTCCTTGACATCACAAGAACTCTTGCAGACACGTAAAGCAATGAAATGGTCAAGATCAATTTGACTGTGAATGATTCATTAAAACAGAAAGCTACAGATACAGTTTCTCACTTGGGGGGGATTCATTGCTGGATGGTGAGAATTGTACAACATCATGAGGTATGTAATGAACCACTCATAATTGCCAGTTGTACAACAATCTGGAAACCTCTGCACCATTGGACATATTGGCAAACAAGCGTTACACAGACTGCATGTGACTGCATGTATGCAGTGGGATGATTTGTTCTCCTAGTGCATACTGGCTGGTCATCAGACACTACTAGTATGCAACTGAAAGTTGACCACTGGCTTTGTTAAACTAAACCTGAACACAGTGTACAAGGTTTAATTGAGCTCTTGCAAGTTTTAAGCTCTACTGGACCCATTGTAAACAGCAAATAGGTCAAATGTCAGTCATATGCTAAGTGACAGAGTTTGACATTTTAGTCACCTGTAAATGTAATCACATCTTTTGAATACCTTTTTCTTTTTTCAAATTGAGTCTATTTTGAAACACACATGAATGAATTCATGCTTACTGCATCTGTGTTGCAGCTCGGACTGCTGGAGGGATATTATTAATAGGCTATATAAGGGCAAGCTAGCTTATCCATGCGGTGTGCTCTGGTGTACCTGAAGGAGAAACAGGATTAGGTGGCAGGAAAAAAACAAAAAACAGCCTGCGCACAAACAGACACATTCTATGGCCCATCCTACATGTGATGTGCTATCTGTCATAACCAAATCATGAACAAATACAGAAATTACAAAAGTAAACATTGTGGTTGGGGCTAATAAAAATACAGAACATTAAATGCAACTTTATTTTCAGTTTCTAATAACATTTGCAAATATGTAGTATTGTTTTAAACTTGACACATGGATTACAAAGTGTTACGATGTTAATGGTCTATTGGTGTTTATACTAACAACAAAGCTAATGGAAAAAGAACGCCACCACAATTTGGAGGAAGCTCAGAGGCAGCTTAGGTACTTTGCCAGTGTTAAGACAAACTAATCGGGTTAAGGGGCTTTAGTGTTCACTGGTACATGTGGTCACCTATTATGTGCACCAGGTATTTACAGCAAATTGTATGACAAACTCCATAACTGCTTAATGACACGCCCCCTTCCTTAGCTCTTGAATTCTATTATCATGCCTACAAAATAGAAAGGGGAAAATTAAAAGAAATGTAAGCTCAAGGGTGGTTCATAAATAGCAGCCAACTTCTGCTAGAACTATATTTGTCATTTTGCAAATTTCCTATTCACTTCTTAAAACATCATCTCAATATGTCCTCTGATTAACAAAAATACTTTATCGCAACATAACCTTTAAGAGCATGGTGTTTGGCACAGCAACTGTCTGAAACAACAATTAATAACTGTAATCCATCTTTGCATCTTCAGGCCTCCAAGACAACCCCTGGTTCTGTGACTGTAAAATCTCCAAGCTGATTGAGATTTCCAAAATGGTTAACACACCAGTGATTTTGATGGATCTATTCCTGACCTGTGCTGCACCTGAGAACCTGGCAGGTGTCCTTTTTCAGCGTGCTGAACTAGACAACTGTGTAAAACCAACAGTGATGACATCTGCAACCAAGATCACGTCTCCTTTGGGCAGTAATGTTCTCCTGCGCTGTGACACCACCGGGTTTCCAACACCAAGTCTATACTGGGCTAAGTCAGATGGCTCACCAGTCAACAACACAGGTATAACAGGATGAATTATAGTAAGCAAAATCAATGGTGTTTCTTGTTTAGTAACCTTGCCACTATTTACATGTTTTATTATTATTATTTAGATTGAGAAATAAACATCACAGATGCGGTAACAGTGCTACAAAGACCTAATCCATATTATGTTCTTCATTATATAGTCCAGGAGTCACCTGGAGACGGCATCCGGTGGTCCATCATGAGCTTGCATGGGATATTGTACAAAGATGCTGGGAACTACAGCTGCAAAGCCAAGAATGTTGCTGGCAGTGCAGAAGCCACCATTTCTGTCTCGATTGCGGGTACCATCAGCACCACCATCCCTCCACTAAGGACTGGCATCGGAACTGGACCAACCAGCCGAGGCACAACATTTATTCCCCCAACAGATGTTACCGAATCACCCTCAATCATGACCACACTCCTTCCAAGAACTTCAACACCACCCGCTAGGAAGCCAAAAACTACCCCCAGCAGTGGTTTACAGAAAGGCACTTTTAAGCAAGCAAAAAATCAGCAGGGAGGTAATGGCAGAAAACTTGCAGCAGATGAAAAGAGCAAGAAAAGTGATCCGTCCAAGTCTGTAAAAGACCTTAAGATTGTAGAGGAAACAGTTGACAGTGCAGTGTTGCTCTGGGCAGCAGATGGGTTACCAAATGATGCCCCACTTACAGTTGTATATTCACCCTATGGTGAGGATGATGCTAAGAGAACACTGGAGACAAATGCTGGCAGTGGAAAAGTGCTCCTAGATGGACTGTCATCTGGGATGAGGTACTCAGTTTGCCTCGTAGCGAAAGGTAGTGCTGCTGGAAAAGATCCTTGCATTGACTTCTACACACTGGACAACGTAGAGGATGGTGGGCAGAACCAGCTTCTCATGATCATAAGCGGCATCGCCTGTGCTTTGGTTTTGCCTCTCATTGCTCTGCTGCTGTACAAGATCCTCGCTCTCTACTGCAAGGGACACAACACTGGTGTAGATGAAGAGGAGCTGGAAAAAGAGAGCTATGTGAAGTTTGAGACCATTTCAATGAAACAAAGAACTTTGAACGCTCGCCCAACTGAGCTTTGGGCCAGGAGACCGACTCATGATTCAGAGCGAATGCTGCTATGTTCAAGGTCAAGCATCGACTCCCAGATGACCTATAAGAGTGACAGTTCCCGGTCTGAATATCTCTGCTGATGCAAGACTCCAAGGCCAGCGCCCACATTATATGAAATACTCTCTATATGCCTTTCATGACGCTGAACTATGAAATCATTTGTAAATCTTTATGAATGTCTATACATTTGTTTTCCTGATCTGAGGGCTGTAAAGAATGAATGTGCCGTACTGAATGGTGTAGCACATTTATTCTGCACTTTCCATCACCCATTCATTTATAAAGATTCATACAATGATTTAGAAATGTGCAGTTATGAAAACATTCCTTGGTTGTTGTTCAAAAGAACATGTGTTAAAAATCAAATCAGACTTTTTATCCATGTCCTTATGTTCTGGAGCCTTATATTTAAAGAAGGAAGGTAAATAGTTTTCACTACTCCACAGCACCTTTGTGGGACTTAATCATAAATGCTACCATACAAAGAGCCTGTCAGTTAAATGCGTATGGTGTCCGATGATATTTTTGATGCCAAAGTGTCAGATGTGAATATTGTGGTGGTGTCAGAGAAGAGCCATAATACTCCCCCATCACATTTCCAACATTATTGTTGCTTTAAAGCATCAAGCCGATCATTGCCTTACTGGACCATGAAGTACTGTCAATGTGTTTGATAGAATACGGTGTCACGTGATTAATATTGCCACTTTATGATTATATGTATATAATTGTCTATAAATGGAGTTGTGTTGCTCTTGTTTTTAATAAAGTGAACAAATGTTGACTTATATCCATTATGTATCACATTATGTTATTAAAGTATAGAAAGTGTACGGTGTCCATGTGCCCTGGGTAAGTCACTGAACCTAAAGTGGCTCCCAATGGCAGCGAGTACCTTGCACAGCAGCTCCAGCACCACTGGAGTGTCAAGGTTTGTTGGAATGATAACTATTGTAAAGTGTTTTGAGAACCAAAACGTTAGTAAAGCCCAGGTCTAAGTTCAAAGCATTTGCTAATCAAATACAGTTACTTTACATTGTGCACTTTTAGTGCAAACAAAAAAGTATTCAGGTTGAAAACCACATAATAAATTTCACTTCCATCTTGAGCATCAATAAATCCTACTTTTCATACTTTTTTCTAAGTTGGTATCACTTTTGTGACAATCTCAGAATTTTCCATTAACAACCGATTGTATGTTCTTCAAGGTTTAACATCAAAAACCAAATCTCAAGACTTATAATGTACTCTCTATTGTACACACTTATGTATGTAAAGCACATGGAGCACAGTCTACCTATGTTCATGTGTGTGATGTTGTTGCTTGTACATTTCATACAGAAACACTAAGAGAGGCGAACCTGCATATTATATTAAGAACAACCCTTGCAGATGTATAAAAATAGACTTAGCAACTGCATTTAGAAATGTGAGTATAAAAATATCACATGTGCTCACTCGGGTATGAACAAGAGCAGGCCTGCTCATCCAGAAAATCAATAGGTCACAGTTGTCGTGCTCTCTGAAGACATAGCAGTAAACCCAGATAAAAAGATGGCTGGACCTGGAAAACGGTTTGTATGGATGTCTATGTGCCACCAGCTGTATGACCTGCAGCACCAAGTGACGTGTAATGCCAGCTGTGCTGTTATCATAGCAACAGACAGACTGTTTTAATAAACAGACTGGATGGATGGTAGACAGGGACGGCCTAAGGTGTTGACGAATGACTATTGATAGCTAGTGTGATAGACAACTCTCAGTGGCCCAAGAAGACTTAGGAAGACACAATAAAGATAAATCCACTAAGGAAGACTTCTCTCATTCTGCTAGTCTCCACTGATAAATCCAGATATAGCAGCAGGAAGTGAGATACAGTTATTCATTTATGTAGAGGCTTGACAGTTGCATCATGATTAGCGCCTTTGTAGCAGTCTAGTGGGAACTGGCCGCACGAAAACAGTAGCAGAATAACGCAATCTCAACATATACATATGGTACCAGAAGCTTCCCGATTTCCGATCTGGAGACCGTGTGAATGGGCTTTGGTTGCATACAGGTAAAACAATCTGGGAGGAAAGAAAAACTCCCTCAACTCCGGCTCCATTCTTGCGCCTCAAGTTGCTAGTTGGACTGTAAAAACTGACCAGCACATGGAACATGGTGTCTTGAACAAGTTATTTGTTATTGTTATCCAGATATCAACTAGTTACACTTGAAGCCACAAAACATTGACAGTCATCAGACAAATGTTCACAGACTGATCACAAGGCTAGATGAAAATATCTCCTCACATTTGGAGTATTGAATGTTGTAATTCTGTAGATGTTCTTCAGTATCAAAAGAACTGGAAGTATATGTCTTACAAACGTAAAGAAGCACAATGTGCTGGCTATATCCTAGATACACACTCTTCCTGATGATTCAAACCCATGTGGGACTGTCATCCAAACGCTAGTCACCTAAAGTGTAATTATAGACATTTTTATTGTTATCTGACATGGATGAAATCGTGGGAAGGTCAGTGCCCTTCAGACTGCAGCATTAGTCTGGAGACAAGGCGACTTTCTCACCAATGTAAATCTCCTGCAGAGTTACTGGTGACGTTGTTCCTGACAATATCCTAGTCATGAAGGGTATGAATAGAGGTTGTGGTTCCTGGCCTTTGTTAGTTGTTCTCCTCCCTAAAAAGAGGACAAACAGTTTAGGGATAATCTGCTTCACTTCTCCATCGTTCTTTATAAATTACTCATTCTACCAATTCTCTCTGGGAGCCACATGAACTTCAGCAGGAGACACTCTGACACACTGACTTCTCATTTACGCGCATCGAACACAAACAGTGTGTCTATTGTGTGTGTAGCATGAGTGAATTACATTTTTACTGTAAGCATGCTGTAAGCAAAACACACCAAGGGTCCATTTTATTCTTGAGTGAATGATTATTGCAGGAACCATGCCATGCCTTCTTTCCATGCCATGTCCATGTCCCTGTCTCTTTCTCTCTCTCTCTCTCCCAGACACGAAAACTCTGTCTCAAACACGCACATCCATCCACATTCACAAAGGACAGAGGTCAGGGGGCGGGGACTAAGGTTATGTTGTTATTATGTGGGACCTTTTGTCAGGCCAGCCTAATTTCTTGCATATTCCACATTCTGCTTGAGAAACTGACTGCAGCTTCAGGACGATCTTGCTCCAGTGCCGGACTAGCATGTGCAAAATTTACCACGGGGGTGTCAGGAATTTCAATCTTTGCTTCCAAAACAGGCTGGCAGCCTGGGGGCCCAAAGTGGGGATTTCTTTTTTTGGGTTTAACACTGCTCTGATGGTATTACCCTCCTTATTCAAGAGTCCTATATCTTTTCAGTAGGGCTTGCATCTCCTTTTAGCAGGACATCTTCTGGTATGTGAAGCTCCACAGTGTCTCTGGGCTTAAGCCTTGGACAAGGATGCAAGGAGTCCATAAGCAAACGCTGTTTCATTTTGGGGATTTTTTGGGTGCCAGCGGTGATACTGGGAATGCCTGAGCAAAAGTGAAAAAGTACAGGAGAGACGAAAGGCAGGATTATGTTGGCTGCAACAATCACAACAGCACTTATCTATTTTATTGTGCAAAGCGTTGGAGCCTTGGCACTCGGCACAACATGTTGGGATGAGCGTCTATCTCGAGCAGGGAGAAACAGCAGCTGTTTGGGTGAGTGTGACACCTCTCCAGTTTAAAGTACTGACAGAAATGATACTGTGGGGACTGCAGACTGCTAGATATTCCATTGTATGAGTGGTATTGTTGTTCTTAAACCATGTTTGTCACCAAGTCTATACAATTTCTCGTTCGTTTACTAGAGACCAGTATGGCAGATCTTCTGGGTGTAGTTAGAACTTCTCATGAAACTGTAAAATCAAAGAGCCAGAAAAAAGAACCACTTTCATAAAGCACCAAAACACACACGGCTTTATATTTTGATGTAGTCAAATTGAAATTACTATACTAAACAGTAATCATGGTATCTTGTCCTACAGCATTACTTCAACAAACCGTACAATTCCTATTACTTAGTCCTCTATCTACATGGATATAGAACAACTATGAACTACAAACACAACTACTGCTACATCATGGTTTTCATGGTTTTCTGAGCCTCACTAAAATAAAACTAAGACAATACAAGCCACTGTCCCAAAGGTAAACTTGTGTGGGTGTATCTCAGTTGGAACCCAAGTTTTTTGTGGGATGCCACGGGGATGACACTTTAAGCTAACAGACGGTGATGTCTAAACAGTTAACTTATCTCAACAAGATGTAATTTTTTTTATGATGAATTGCTATAATCTGACATGTTTCCAAAACTGAGAAAGTCTTGTCTCTATTCTGTGGCATGTGAGGTCAAAGGCACTTCATGGTCAGGCACAGAAATTTACCCTCTAAGTTGGTCCCCCACTTTGGCTGAGAGGATACAAATGAATACAGCAATGAGGACTTTAATGTGAAAGGCAGGGACCAGGAAACCCATGGGGATGTTTTCAATCTTACAGTGTACTGCTCCTAATGAAAATGTATCTATTGTTAATGTCAAAGCAACATCGCAATTAGGCCTATTGTCAATAGGTTGCCCATACCTCAAAGGTTGTGCACAATTTTGTAATTTAAGGTTAATATGCAGAATGTCTCATAACTGATTTTGTCCATTTTTAATAGAAAATAGAGCCAGATAAATGTGAATGTCTATCTTTGTCTATCTCAGTGATCACATGATCAATACAATAATTCAACATATTGATGCAACAAGACTGAGATAATGCATTTCTGTTCAGCAAAAGCCAAACACAACCAAATACATCATCTGAAATGGTGTCTCAAACTGTCCCAACAGAATTGGCAAATCAGTTTCCATATTGATTGTCTACTCAAGAATTAATTGTACAGATCCAAGAGCTGCACAGTAGCATCCCAATAACCGAGCTGAATCAAGATTCGCCACTTGACCATGCAGTGAACTTGTCAATCTGTGATTCATCAGGATGCATCCTAGCAACTCGATACAAATGGGCATCTTGGAGATCTCAGCCCAGACATTTCATTATGTTGTTTGTCTAGCGTTGCTCATTGTTTTCGTCATTCCCCAGTGTTAAGAGTAGTGTCTATGGCTGCACATGACAGTATTATTACCATTTCAGACTGGAGGACTTTCTGTCAATGGCATCTTGGAAAGCAAACACAGATTTCTTTTCACCTCATGGACCAGTTTGTCTAAGATTGACAGGATCTAAAGAAAACTACATCTACTCTATCAATAACTGTAACCAACCAACAGCAGACTTGTTGGAATGGATGGCTCCCTTTACAAATGTAGAAACTGTCACATTGCTGCTGCACAAAAATATTTTGCAGAATCTAGGAATAACGCTGAGACCATAAAGAAATAACATGCTAAGCCCTTTCACTTTATTCATTGCAGAGAGTAGTTAATGTCAAACGATAGCCCTGGAAGCTATCTGTTGCTAAGAGATGAGATTTTGCCCAGAAGAACTTCCCCCCAATATAGACACAAATAGGCTGTTTAATAAGATAATTTGACACATTTAAAAGGGGCAAGGTCAGCTATTGAAATGCTAAATGCTGCCATAGTTACCTACCTGTCCTTAGGATCTATTCAGTCAAACTGACAGAAAGCACATAGAACAGGAGTTTGAATTTCCATCAATAACAAGCCCCTACGAACTTCTGTCTTCACACTAATACAGAACGCAAAAACATTTGAAATTAACAAAAAAAATAATAAATAAATCCTCCTGATTTTATTAATATAAATGAAAGTAATCTTGCAAACAAACTCCAACAAACCCTGGTATAATGCATCTGAAGACGGTGTTGAACAGTGGTTCATTCCTTTGTTAGTTATAGCCATTTAAATTCAAATGTGGTTCGTTTTGTAACAATTTGCTATGAATTAAAAACCTTAAATGTTCACCATTTTTATCACTTCTCTAAATGCACTGCCTGAGAATAATGACTCTGGACTGTCCTGCCCTATATGTTGTAGACCTTTAAGAATAAAATTTGTGTCCAACGTTTGATTTTATTAAGCTTCTCAGCCATTCCTGATATTCGGCCATGGTAAATCTATTCATCGGATGGGCCTCGATGGCAAGAACCACAGAAGGCTCGTGGCTGGTGTGGGAAGTTCTATCCTGCTCGACTATCATTTCAGAGAGGAGAGCATTTACTGGGCTGACAAACACACTGGGGTCATCTACAAAGCATCGGTGAAAGGAGCACTCAGACAGGTGACTATGTAACTGCCCTATTGAGAACTCGGCAGATATAAATGGATATCAGGTCGGTGTATGAAAGGTTTTTATTCAATGGATTTAAATAGAGCAGTTTATGTGATGAATGGGTCTGGGTCTTTTGGTGCTCTTAATACAATGACTGCTTGTTTTACAGAAACTGTACTCATTTGACAAACACATCTCGGGACTTGCAGTGGACTGGATTTGGAACAGTGTATATTGGACAAGTGAAGAAAAAGGGCAAATAAAGAGAATGGATATAAATGGGGAAAATGAGAGGACTCTTTTAAGACACTTGACTCATCCAAGTTCTATAACTGTGGACCCCGCAAACAGGTAATCTATTCTGGTTTTTGTTTTTTTTAAGTAATACATATGTCATGATTATATGTTTTTTTGATAATCCTGCATTTAAAAAACAAGGATGAAAGAATATTATATGAACAAAATTAAAGATGTACGAGAGAAAAGCAAATATTCATTTTTCACTTTTGTGCGCCTTTGTTTGTGTATAACTAATGTATAAATGTGTTACCGCATTTCTTAAAATATGGCAGGCACATAGTTGTATCTGACTCCCACATGCCACTTATTGCCCAGCACTTTACTACCCTTTGGTCCAGTTAATAAGCAATGGTGAATAATTACATTTTATAATATTTATCCATGATTTAAAAAATTGCCTAGAGCTTGTTTTAAATTACTTTTTTAAACTGTACTTATTATATTTCTCTTGGGCTTCAATTCAATTGGGCTTCAATTTATTAACCATTACAAGAATATGACTTTAAGGCATAAACATTACGAGTCTTCTGATATCAGGGACGTGTTAGCATTTAATGGCTCTATTTTATAATGAACATACAAACCTAACATCAGCAAAACATTGGGAGGACTTCATTGCAAAACCCCTTCTCACTTCGAACAAATATTCTGCAGGTTTTTGTTTTGGCTGTCGGGTGGGATGACTCCAAGTATCCAACGGTCCGATCTAACAGGCCGGATGAAAATTACACTAATTGCAACAGGAGAACAACTCAGAGCCTTGTCGATTGACAGAGAGGGCAAAAGGCTGTTCTGGGTTCAGTTTGGTCTGCAAGGAGCAAGTGCCATTGCCTCTTGTGATTACAGCGGGAACGTCCTGCACATCATGGATCAGCCACTTTGGTGAGGATGCTGGTGTATTAGTTACACACCCTTTAAGTTTTGCGACTGAATCTATGTACACTACCGTAACAATATTTGTTTGCACACCAAATGTTGAACTATTCAGCATCATGATAATAAATTGGTTCAGAATTCAAAAAGTTGATTCCTGAAAGCTTGTTACAACTGTTTACTTGCACTTCAGTTGTGCATTGTGCACCCTCCTCTTGTCAACCATTGGTACAATTGTCCTCCTCAAAAATAGTAGGAATAAAGGCTTTTTTGCAAGATAGCACAAGGTTCTAAATATCCTTAATGGAACCAGAGGTAAATTGAATGAAAGAGTCTATAAGTGTCAAAGATTCCAACATTAACAAATTGTTATTACTTCTATTACACTTGAATTATCTTTGTCTTTGTTCGTCAGGTCTCAGTCACTTGGAATATCACTTTTCCTTGAGCACATATACTACACTGATGCTACATCTCGGGCTATAAAACAAATAAATAAGTACACTGGTGGAGAGCCAGTGGATGTTAACATAAAACAAATGGCAAAACCTCCTGTTGACATCAAGGTGGTACACCCGCTCAACCAGCCAATGGCAGACTCGCTATCACCATTTCCAGGTTACAACTGAAACTTAATTTAACATTTAAATTCCTCTTCCACGTAACTTAAGTGTGTTTACATTGTAGATAAGATTTTGTGACCATCTTTTAACAACATATTTCCTTTCACACAGGTTGTGATGAACAGAGTGGCAGCTGTGTTAACGTGTGCTCCAGTCTAGCAGAGACAGGGCTCTGTCAATGCAGTGAAGGCTTCAAACTAAATAGGCAAGGAACCCATTGTGAAGGTTGGTATCTATGAGATAAAAACAACAAATTCAAATAAATATGTCATTGCAAGAAAGCATCTTTAGTTTGGTGAACGTACAACTAAGGAACAACAAAGAAAAGAAAAAGTCTGTGCTGTTTCACTGAATGGAAAATTTACAATAACATAAATAAAGTAAGGCAAGGCATTTAAATAAAAGCATCTACTTGAAAAATAAATAGGTTATATAATGTATTCGCCTGTGCGTGTCGCAGATGTGAATGAATGCGCCCACTGGAACCATGGCTGCTCTCTTGGTTGTGAAAACATCCCAGGCTCCTATTTCTGTACCTGCCCTAAAGGATACACCCTCCTACCAGACAGAAAGACATGCCAAGGTACAGTAAAAACATCATTTTGTAATTATTATGTGTTGTTATTCTATTCAGGACATTATTAGGAGAATGAATATCGTGTGAAACACACAAAAAAACAAAGTCATAAAGCAAAAAAAAATCAAGTTAGTTAACACTACTTGCTAACTAAAAACTAGAAATTTCCTTTATGTAGTACTCAGTGTGATGGCATGTGATGTTTTTGCCGCACGTTCATTGGTCTATAACACAAGTTTTAACCTAAAATGTATACATAACAAATGTAGCTCTGGCTGCAGATTAGATGCTCTCTGTGCTCTTTGCTATGAAAGGTGGCATTTGTTCACCAGACACTACTCTGACCCTATAAAGCGGCTGGGTCACAGGCAGGTCAGGACAGACTAGACATATGTCAGCTGCCAATTGTGTGTTAGGTTACTTGAGTCACTCTGTCACACTCCTAAAGCTCTAACATTTCTGGGACTGGGACGCCATGGATGGTAGAAGGAAGGATGGATATCAAATTAAAGTAAAAACGACTTACCAATTACTAACCATTTCTTGTTAATTAATACCGAAATGTATTGATGTACCCGATTCTAACCATATGTACTAACTGTATTTGTCTTAACCAATTTATTGGTTCCCTAGTAAACAGTAAAGCACTATCCCAGAACAATATATGCAAGCATTGTTATTATTTAACTAATCCAGGTACTCCATAAAGCTTGTCTGCCTCTTCCACCTCTATTTCTGTCTGACACAATGCTCGTCTGTTGTCTGCCAATATAACAATAGATCTGTTTCTAGAGAACAGATGCTTAAGAAAATCTAATCATTTGGCACATACATATGCATTACAGCTGTGATGGAATGTAAACCAATTTATTTTGTGATTTTTTTTTTGCTGTTATTTTTTCCATTTTGTGTCTACACAGTGATTGAGCATATAACGTATTTAAACACACTACAAACACATCCTAACCTCCTCTCATCTTGTGACCATTTGGCCATGACAACAGGGTTCCTCGCAGACACAATGAGATTACGTGATGAGGTGACAATTGCAATAGGGAACATATCTGGTCAGCAGCTTTGTCCAGCTAAGCTGTTAAGCAGACAACCTTTGCAAAGGTGCGGCAGAAAACAACCGTGCAACCAAGCAGCAAGCCAGACAATGAAAATGACAACAGAGATTACATACATAGCTGCTTTTGTTTTGTTTTTGTAAAGAATAAAAAAAATAATAATGATGTAAAAAGCAGAATATACAGTTTATATTAATATATTTGCTCATTTAATCTTATATAATTATTTTTAAATTTCATTAATGTTCAAAATACGGTAGATTGTTGATGGCCAAATGAAAATGTGAAAGACCAGAGACATTATTTTACGTTTCACCAGTAGTAAGAAGTCAGAGCCACAGCAATAGATCCTGTAACTATTTCACATTCAACTAATATCTGCATGGACTGCCCATATGCAGGACATACCACACTCCTGTGAGCTAACATTACATCATGCTCACTGTGTGGGCCTTGACTACATTCTCATCACACTTTCAACTATTTTGATAGGATTAGGCCTGACTTCATAAAGGGATTTTACCGGAGCAGCGCCTAAGAAGCTTGTTGGTCCATCTGGCTCACCTACTACCTGCTGGGCCCAGAAATAACCTGGAAAAAGTCTTAAACATCCAGCACGTTGATTAACTTTTGTAGAATCTGATGCCCATTAACTTGCAATCATTTTTTAATTCAGTTTATGATATTTAATCAATTCCTGGTTATTAATGCAAAATTGCAAGCCCTTCAAGATATCTCTGATTTTTATATTTTATTTGCAGAGATCATACCATGTGAAGGAAATATGACAAAGTGTGGTCACGGGTGCCTGTTAACAGAAAATGGCGCTGTGTGTGTTTGCCTTGAGGGATCTATACTGCAGGAGGACGGACAAGCCTGTTCTGGTATGGAAGATATATCAGCATTCAACCCCATTTCCTGTATCTAAAATCTGCCTATAGTATTCAAAATTTAACCACGATATTCAGTAAAAATATATACTTCAACTCACAATACTACCATGTGCAAGTACAGAGCATGCACAACCATAAATACTGCCATATGTTCATCAGTAGGCCATGGGTTCAGTCAACACTGTGTTACCTTAAATGCTTTACGTGTTGTTTAGCTGCAATAATTTTTTTTTGTTTTTGATCATCTGAGCATGACAATTGAAAAAGTAGCTTCTATATTACTTCTAGCCAATGTTACATACATGCCTACAGTAAGTAAATAAGTAAGTTAGATCAAAGTGGTCAAAGTGAGGACAGATGGATTAAAACCCAGACGGAACAGCACCAACCAGGTGGCCTTTTCTATTATGGGACTGTTTCTGGCATTAGTTTGTCCATGAGGATTCAGGATTTAATGTGTTTTCGTAATTTTAATGCTGCAGAAATACAGTTATTTTGGGTTAAGATGGTAGAAGCCAATGATGCCTTTGTGGACATTTTACCAGAATAGATATATCACACATAAGGTTGTGTTCACTTGACGCCAGAGCAAATACTGTAAAAAAGACAGTGTCCTTTGCATTTGTCCTTATTTAATGATAAAACTCCAGTTTTAATGTGCCAGAAAAGCTACCTATAAGTACCAATTAAGTACCTTTAAGTACCAATAAAAAAAAGATGGGAAAATTTAATAAAATCAGGTTAGTATCACAATCATCACCTATTATCTAATCAGTGTGTCATCTAAACACATCAGGGCCTGAAAGTGGAGGCTTTCTGCAATGAACAGACACTCATCTGATCTAACATGGTATTGGGTGGTTACAGGCTGCTCGTCTCCAGATAGAGGGGGCTGCAGTCAGACCTGCACTCCTGTCACCCCTAGAAGGTGGCAGTGTGGCTGTCTGCCTGGCTACCAGCTCCACCAAGATGGCCATCGCTGCATTGCAACTGGTGAGTCATACGATGCAAAGCAGATGAGTCCACACAGATAAACACAATTCCTTTCAGTTGAAGTCTTGCTGTCTATCTTATGCTCCCAAATAAGACTGTTAGATACAAAGCAAATGTACTGTATTTTTATTCTGCAGGACCACCACCTTATCTGCTATTTGCAAATCTAGTAGATGTGAGAAGAATTAACCCTGACGGCACTGGGGATCGAACCTTGGTGGAGGAGCCCAGAGGAACAATTGTAGCTTTGGATTATGACCCCGTCCAGAACAATGTGAGAAAATATTTTTTGTTGCCATTTTGTTTTTGTAGGTGATGATTATCTTAAGTTCTCATGACTAGAATCGGGTTTTGGTGCAGACATGCAGTGACACCTAGTGGAGAGATCATGTAATTTGATGTCCTGCCCCTTTTTTCACCCCTCGCTTGTAGTTTTCGGTCCGTTTACCCATTGACCTCTATGTTTTACTGCTTATTTATTTTATTTAATACATGTATTTCTTTACATCTGTTTGGTATGCATGTGAAGGTGTACTTTGCCAGCACAAGCCAGAAAACAATTGAGCGAGTTGATCTGAACGGCGGGTCAAGAGACATCCTTATCTCAGATGGTTTGGACTCTCCAGAAGGCCTGGCAGTTGACTGGGTCCACCGCAAGATCTACTGGACAGATAAAAGGTCTGTGGAGTTCCTATAAAATAAATGTTCATTTGAAAGTTCAAAATTTTGTGCATCTCTCTTTTTTTTATGAAAACTGAAACAAATCAAGAAGTTTATTCAGCTAACTGTTAAGAGTCAATTTATTGAGATGGGTTTCTTAAATTAATAGTTAATATCAAATTATATTCTGTTTTACGTTAATGCGTATATGTATGTACTTTTTCTTTCAGCCAGTCAACTGTTGACTGTAGCACATTAGATGGTCTGCACAAAGAAAGCATCATCAGCACAGGGCTGGAAAAGCCAAGAGGAATTGCTGTTCATCCTCTGGTCAAGTGAGTATGGTCACACATTGATGCCCCCTATTCAAAATCCATAAATGTTTTAACCAGAAATCAACAAGAAAGTCAGTTTGATGAACTCTAATTACAAAAAAAACTGCTTTAAATTACAATTTATTACATTATTATTGCCTGTCTGTGAAAATTCTCAGTTCTCCAGGCCTTTATATTTAAAAAGCATAATACTTGACAAAAAACAAATGGACTTGTTTGAGCATTCGTGAACACATTTTGTAGATCAACAGTATACGTTCTGTTTCACATATATTGCATGATGGGAAATTTTGCTTTGGTAAAATAATGTGGAGAAAGAATAAAGAGAGACTGTACATGTCAAACCCTATCATTTTAGGGTATGGCTGACATAAAGTACATCTGTTTTACTTTACTTTTTGAGGAAGTTATTCTGGACCGATATAGGGGCCCAGCCTGTGGTGGAATGCGCCTCTTTGGAGGGGACGGACCGAGCTGTCATTGCTAGCACCCACCTTGTGTCACCCACCGGCCTGACCATCGATTTCACAGAGGATCGTCTGTTCTGGTGCGACCAGAGGAGGGGCCTGATAGAGACTGCTGGCCTGGATGGTTCAGATCGACGGGTCCTGTTAGAGAACCAAGTAGGTGAGGTTCGTGTGAAACTTAAACATGCAAACGCAGAGAGGTGGACCACATTGTAAAAAAATATATATATAACGGCTAATGCTAAATATTATTTTATAGCAAGAAAAATGAAATCGCAAGAGTGTAGCTGACTCAGTTGGCTGCATCTCATCGGTTACGTTGACCCAAGAATGACTTGGAATGATAAATGCTTTCTTCTTTCAGTGACCAGTTAATTTGTATTTCCACAGGCAGAATGTGTTCAAATCCCTTTTTATCCACCGGGCTCAGTGTCATTGCCTTCACAGCTGAACACAAGCTTCTCTCACCTGGAATTACTTTGTCCACTCAGGTCTTCCTGTCCTCTGCTCTGATTGCTCCAGGTCGACCTTTTGACCTTGCAGTATTTGAAGACAGGCTCTGGATTTCTGATCGGGAGCAGCAGCAGCTGAGGAGTGTACACAAGCGGACTGGGAAGAAACTGCAGCGGATTCATGGCAACATGGTCCAACCAGGCTCCATCGTAGTGGTTCATCCCCTCGCTAAACCAGGTACAGCAGGAAAAGAATGACTGTATTTATGTAGTGTATTTAATTTAACATTTCTACAGAACGTAGGAGGACAGTGTGCTACAGCTTGTTTGTTGTTATTAAATTGTTAATGCTAAATAATACAAATCCAAATGTACTCTTTTGTACTGTATATGCGGGCCAATAACAAGTGACCCACAGAAACCATTGACCCTTACTGGACTCCTTGTTATAACTCTGCACCCTCATCTATAGGGGCAGACGTTTGTCTTCACCTGAATGGAGGCTGTGCCCAGGTGTGTGAAAGTCAAGTGGGATTTGCCCACTGCTCCTGTCTATCACACTACATCCTGTCAGCTGATGGAAAAAGTTGTTTGCCCGTCGATGTTTCAAATGTAACAGCAGGTGATGTACCCTACTTCAGGTGCAGAAACGTCTATTAAACTAAGATAATGAATGCTAATGCTAACTTTCTGTAATAATTACACAGAATCTGGAAACAGCGATTTAACATCTCTCAAAAACAAAACATTTAATGATGACAACGTGTCATCAGAGGATGGTTTCCACTCAGATGCAGGCAGTGAGCCATCTGTCTTTACAGACAAGATGATTTCAGGTAACGCTGGTGCGTTTTTAAAGGTAAATTATTTGTAGGTCTTAACAATATCTCCCCCTAACTAAATGTTGTGTTTCCATATGCACCCTTCTCCGTCAGACCAGAATGAGTGTTACTCACTCCGCTGTGATGTGAATGCACAGTGCCTGCTGAATGCTGGCGACCCCAACTGTTTATGTCTAGAAGGTTTCACAGGTGATGGACAGCTTTGTGTGGGTGAGTATTCCTTCTACAGTACTACGGATGCGTTTTAGGGGGATGGCACACTGAAGTTAGCTTATAGGATTACATATAGGATAATAAGTAAGACAAACACTATTAAGAAATTGATTTAAAAAACAAAATATCAAAAGTCTATAGCAGAAAAGTGTTGGCCTTGTTTTACAGAAACATAGATACGAGTCTGTGAGTTCAGGAACATTTTAGGTCACCAATTGATTTTCTCTTCTCCTTTTGTTCTAGATATCGATGAGTGTAAACTGGGTCTGGACAATTGTGACAAACACGCAGAATGCCAAAACAGTGAGGGGAAATTTCTCTGCAAGTGCCAGGCTGGATACTACGGCAATGGGCACATATGTCAAGGTGTGTGTGCTGCAAAGATATTTTTATTATCAAGTTTCTCCCTTTTTAAGTGAAGACTTAAATCCAGTATGTTTCTCTATCCTGGGCGGCACATTGGCGAGGTGGTTAGCAGTGATGCCTCACAGCGAGAAGGTCTCGGGTTCGAATCCATGGGCCGACCTTTCTGTGTGGAGTTTGCATGTTCTCCCTGTGTCTGCGTGGGTTCTCTCCGGGTACTCCTGCTTCCTCCCACCATCCAAAGACATGCTCATTAGGTTCATTGGTGATTCTAAATTGGCCATAGGTGTGAGTGTGAATGGTTGTCTGTCTCTCTGTGTTAGCCCTGCCATAGGCTGGCGACCTGTCCAGGGTGTACCCCGCCTCTCGCCCGATGACAGCTGGGATAGGCTCCAGCAGACCCCGCGACCCTTAACAGGAATAAGTGGTTACAGAAGAAGAATGAATGAATGAATGTTTTTCTATCCTGGCTGACGTGAAATGCATATTCATTAGCTATGTTTACATGGACAATATTTCTTCAACCAGACTAAATGTTTACATTAAAGCTAAATAAAAGGATCTGATAAGATATATGGGTTTAAATGCCCCAAAACACAAATCTAATTATTACTTGTTTAGACATGTGCAAAGTGGTTCTGCCCACTGTGAGGCATTTAATCTGCTGGAAATATAGCAGAAGAAGCTTTTTTCCCCCAGACTTTATAAATTACACTGAATTCATTCAATAGAAAATGACCAAGACAGACAGCTTGCATTTGCTCATCTTTTGCTCATCTTTTGCTCATCTTTTGTTACTTCATGTCTCTGTCCTTACTCACAAACTCACATGGGGTAAACTGATGTTTACTCCACAAGGGGCAGAAAGAGCGGACTTACTTGACTCAACAGTAATATGTAAAAACATGATTAAGGTGGCTACATGATGCATTTTTGTTCTGACTGGGCTAATATTATTAGTGGGATGTGTCTGAATAGTCTGAATATGTAAATGTATGCAGTGTCTGTACTTCTCTTAATTGTGATATAAGATATTTCCTTGTTGTGCACAAGACACCTTAAAAAACATCCATATTTCAAATAGCAGTGTCATACTGTACATTTGTCTAATTCAATGCAATTTTATACTTCCTAAGAGTTGGAGACAACATCCCTGTGGGTGACGCCTGGTAGCCCCATCGATGTTACCACCCAGCACAACAACAGGAATGCAGTGCAGACCTGTCCCTCCACCCATGAGACCTACTGTCTGTACCAGGGCGTCTGCTTCTACTTTCCTGAAATGGAGTCATATGCCTGCAAGTAAATAAAGCCTGTGTCTGGGTCTAACTCTTGCATTTGACACTTGACCTCCACGATTAACAATTTACTGACATCTTGTGACCAGAGGACAGTTTGCAATGTTCAATTACAGTGCAGTTCAAACATTTTCAAACAGCATTACATTATAAACTGGAGCTCTCTGTCTCATGGTATTTATCTCAGCTCACAAGCAGCAGGTGTCACTATTGTTCCACTGTAAAAAAAATAAAAAATAATTAAAATCTTTACTTCCTGACACACTGGCTATGCAGAGTCAGAACTTCAGTCAAAGTTATGTTTCCTCTTACTTCATTCTGCACAGCAAATATGAAATACTGAAGTTTTTGTTTCATCTGTTGCAGCTGCGTATCAGGCTACATGGGGGAGCGCTGTCAGTTCAGTGACCTGGAGTGGTTGGAGCTTCAGCAGGCGGAAAAGGAGAAGAGGAGGAATGTGGTCATCGCGGCCTGCATGGTGGTTCTTGTGTCCCTGCTCTCCATCACTGCCTGTGTCACCTACTGTTATGGGTGAGGGAAGAGGATGAGAAGGAGATGGAGTGTTAAATGTGGGCAAATGCATATATAAAACCGATGACTAAGAGAAGAAAGAGATGCATAACAAACGAAGGAAACACTAACTACGAGAAAAGGGCTAGAAGGAAGAAAAAATAAAGGTAGAGAAACACTAAAGAGGTTAGACAGAAAAGTACCTTACTGTATGTTTGTCAGAAAAAAGGTAGCACCCAAAAGTAGCACCCACAAATGTTACCTTCCACTTACATTAGAAGACAATGGAAGTGGAAAGTGCAAAGGAATTTTTTCCATGCCAAGATTTCCTAAAATCATTGTTTATATTAGGTAAATTGGTTTATCGCCAAGAAATAGGCACCCAAATGCATTCTACTCATATGGATTGTATTAAAATGCCAAATGTGAGTCATTTTATGGACTTAACAGGGTTGCATTAGCTTTTCCACCTTAATAGCTGACAAAAATTATGTGAGGATTTCAGTTACACACCGATCAGGCATAATATTATGACCACTGACAGGATAAGTGAATAACACTGACCATCTTGTGACAATTCAGTGTCATAAACTGGACCTGGCATTCATGTGGATGTTACTTAGACGTGGTCATAATGTTACGCCTGATCTGTGTATAAAATAAGCGGTTTCTCAGCACAGGGAGCATAGAGCAGCACAGACTCACAGTCATGGAGGACCTGCTGCAGTAATGAATGAGCTGACAGCATTTAGCGGTGTCTATCAAACCCAGGCGTGTGCCCTGTGCCCTGAAATGTAGGAGTCTCAGCATGACAGCAGGGGGTCAGGGAGCAGATCGCACATGTGGAACAAATGACAGCATGCAACCCTGGTTAGCTGACTGAAGAGCATACGTAAACGACACACTACGCCGCCTCCTCCCCTTTATTTCCACCTCAGATGCCTCTAAATAGCTGATTTGTTTTAGGGTTGTTTCACTGGCTTACTGACAAGGCTCCTGGCATTCTCCACTCTTTTGACTCACAAAGAACACCCCTCCCCTCAGCCGGCTACAACGTAGCGTTTGCACTCCCGGTCCCCCCGTGGAAGTGGCACGCTTTCAATTACATGGTTGGTTTAGCTTGTTCTACAGCAATTACACCAAAAAATAGGTCATTTCTCAGCTACAAAATGGAGCCGGTGAGGTATGACCCCAGTGGAAGCGCTACATGGCCGCCAATAGCTCTGTCTCAAATTGCCTTCTGCACTTGGCTGCAAGTGCACTTGTGCAGGTTTGGACTTTGGTGGTTTAGTTTCAACTGCAGAATCAGGAATCATACAGTACACAGTGCTCATGCTCTGTATTTTTCAACACAAACGTATTAGGTTAAAGTACACGCACAGCCTCTGGACTAGTGCATCACTAAATCAAGATCTATTTAGTCAACAATTAGGATTAAGGGATCAGATACGCAAGAAGCTAACAAACTAATAAACTAAACATTTGTTGCACCTATGAGAACACTGAGTGCATACATTCTCATCTAACCTTATAAACGCAGTGATATTCCTAGACCTCTTAGAATTCATTTCTTTGAAAATAACCCTCCATGTCTTTTGTCAGTTAATCTAACTTGTGTGGATTTAAATTTAAGAACAAGAAGACTCTTCCACAAACAGCCCTCAGTGGACAATATGAGTGAGACCAGCGTGACAGATGAAAGCATGTCAGAGACCACTGCCACCAGCGTTCCTCGGGTAAGACCATTATCAACAAGGTCTGTCATTAACATATAGATACTTAAGAATTTAAGATTTCCAATGAACAGATAAATACCCAATGCACAGTCCTAGTTAACGTCTGTATTAGGCAGACTCAAAAATCTTCTTGGCTGTTCAAAGACACAACTTTACAGTTATAAAAGAAACTTAAAAACCTTCATGAAAACTCATCAACCTCTCAATGAACCTTCAGTTCTACATGGTGGTAGAAAATGGTGTGGAAGGAAAGGACATCCCTGCCATTGGCTGTCCAAGGAGAGCTGTCTGTCCATCCTGCTCTTCAGAAACAAGTACCTGAAACTTCAATCATTCCTTTCCTCTGCATCATCTAAAATAAATCTGTAACTATGTGTGAAAACCAGAAAACCTTTTTCTCATGAATCGCGTTTTTCTTTTTTCTTTGTCAGGTACCAATGCGTCGTCTGAAGAGTCAGGAACGATGTTCAGACACAACAGGGGCTATGAGTGCTCTATGATGTCAGCTGTCACCATGACGACAACCCCGTCCACTGTCCATCGCTCAAGTCCATCAATGTCTTGTGCGTCTTTCAAGCCAACACCAGGCGCCCAGAATCCCAACTCAGAGTCATCTCCTTCCTAGCTTAGTGGAGACATCAACACAGCTGTTGACTAGACAGAACTGTAACATCTGGATTCAAGCTCTTGTAGCTATCGGTTTCAGAGAAGTATATGATGATGTAACAACAGAACATTTATTTTGCAGCACACGCACTTGAATCTGAATATACCCTTTCTCTTTTTTTTATATAGAGCATTTTTTAGAGAATGTCATCTTCACCAATTACTGCACAAAAGCAGACGACAACATATGTAATATATACATGTATAGTAAATTCCTACAAACGTCCAGAGCAGATTTATAATACTTGTATAGTATTAAAGCATATGTATGCTCAAATACATGTATACACAGACAACTACTTCCTCTGCTTGCTTTAGTATTTAGCTGTTCATGAATGGGTGTCCATGACAATTAACAGCTAAATACGGTTTGTATTTAACATTTAATCAATTTGTCCTAAATTCCAGGCCCTTGATTCTCATTCACATTATTTCAGCTAATCCATTTCTCTTACCCACCCCCTGAACCTCGGGGACCTCCCAAAGGGATCAATAAAGTTGTCTATCTATCTATCTATCTATCTATCTATCTATCTATCTATCTATCTGAATAATTGCAACTGACCACTGTCTCTAATGGTAAATGGCCTTGTTTTTATATAGCGCTTTTCTACCTATTGGTACTCAAAGCGCTTTACAGTCACAGACACATCTACCCATTCGCTCACACAAGCACTCACACATTCACACACCAGTGCCACGCACTGGGAGTAACTGGGGGTTCAGTGTCTTGCTCAAGGACACTGCGGCATGTGGCACAACCCTCTGTTTGGTTCGTGGACAACCCGCTCTACCTACTGAGCCACAGACGTCACTGGCCACATAAAGTATTGTAATTACTGGCAGCAAACGTACTAGCATACTAAACTATAGACTACTATTATAACTTAGCTATCTAATATAACCTCCTTGGTGTCTGTAGAGCAAAATCTGAACAGTTTACATGCTTTTATTTTAGTAAAGGGACATATTTTGTTTGTAATCACTTTCCCAGTTTTCATGTACTTTGTGGAGCAAAAATATTACAGGACTTATTTTCAAAGTATAATATTCTGGCTTTCAGTGGCAAGCTTTGTCAGGCGCAACGTTTCAAAAGAAGAAACATTTTTATTCAAGATGAAGTGCTTGTTAACTTAAAATACAGAAAATGCCCCATAGCCTATATCACCATGGTTACATTTTGTAACAACAGCCATGTCAGAGATTGACTTAATTAACCTGAAAACTGTGATATGCAAAGTTTAAGTTTTATTTATTTTTATATAAAAATCTATAATGCCAGGTTTCCACTTACAATATATGTATGCTTTGAGGAATAAGATGAGGATCAAGTGAAGTGGGATGCTGACTGATTGCTGTTTGATTAACTGAAACGGACTGCCTGGTTTGGAAAGGGAAGGTATCCTCTACTGATTTCCATCTAATATCTTTGTGTTTATATCCATAAAACAGTGGCAATATTCATTTTGAAAGCACAAGCAACTTCCAATTGTGATCATGTATTATTTTCAGCACCTATGGGCTAAAACTGGAATTAGAAATTTGCTAGAAGAAACATGTTTTTTTTTTTTCTTCAATAAAACTATATACACAAAAATTGTGCAGTGTTAATAATTTCATTTGGCACATTCATTAATACACAGAATGAGATGTTACAATCCCTTGTGCCAAGAGCCCAGGCAAAACACATTTAGAGGCCCAGTTCAACTGAAAAACCGACCAGTCACTGGCAGTATGCAGCATTTAATTTCAAACCTACAGTCAATGTGTTATGAAATATGAACTAAATAAATGATGCTGGCTTGTACAGCATGCTTAGCAGCAAAAAAAGAAAGAAATATTTAAATAAACAGCCAAGCAGTCAGCTGGCCAGCTACCAACCAACATGAAGACATCAGATGCCTGGCCTAGTCAACGGCAGTATGCAGCATGTCATCGGGGTTTTCAAGTGGGCGCCTCCCTTTAAATATTATCATTGCCAAACTTTTGTGATTTGTCTTTTCTTTGCAAAATGCACTTTTCTAATGATAATTGAGAGATTATTTTGGCCATTCCTAGACCGCCTGTGTTTTTACGCCCCACCACACTCTTCTTTGAAGCCTGTCCATGCTCCATTGATGATGCTTTTCTCTCCTCCACCAAATCTAACGCTCTAGTGATGTTGGTACCAATGCTGCCACCCTCCACCACCACTCCATCTGTCCATTTCTATTTCTACCTCTATCTCTGTCTGCGGCTCTGTCTCAAGGTTGACTGGGAATTGTTAATAGAAGGACCCTGGCCCCTTTGTTTCGAGGCAATGGCAGAAAACAAAGCACTTTAACTCAAAAACCATCAGGGGCCACATCGATATTGATTTTCGTGGCAAAGGCACACTTATCTATATACTGGGCTCCATTAGAGCTAACAGATAGGTTAGGGCACCACTCTAAACAGCAGCAGATCAGCCTTCAAGCAGAGATGAAATTGGCCCCAGTGTCAATTTATCTTGTATTACTCCTCAATTGGGGCAACAGGGGGCAATAGAGTCACTGATAATGTAAGTAACATGGACCTCGAGGAGCATCACTTCTTTTTTGTTATTATTTAGTATTTTTCCCTGTCTGAAATATTCATGTTTTTGAGTTCTTCATTAATACACAGGATTAGATGTAACAATCCCTTGTGCCAGAATCCCAGGCAAAACACATTTGGAGGACCTGTCCAACTGAGAAACCCTAACAAACCTACGGTCATGTGATATGATGATTAACCTACAATCTAAATTAAGTAAATGCTGCTGGCTTGTAGGCCCACAGAGCAGGAGAGGATAAATTCAAACCTTATGAAATATAAGCTAACTAAATGCTGCTGGCTAGATTAACCCACAATCTAAATGAACTAAGTAAATGCTGCTGGCTTGTAGGCCCACAGAGCAGCAGAGGATACTTCAAACCTTGTGAAATATAAGATAAATAAATGCTGCTGGCTTGTATGGTCCGCTCAGCAGCTAACCAAACAAAGAAATATCGTTACCAAGCAACATGAAGACATCAGATACCTGGCCTAGTCAACAGCAGTATGCAGCATGTCATTGGGGTTTTCAAGTGGGCACCTCCCTTCACCGATGTTTCGTTAAGTTATACACCTCGAGAAGGCTTAACAGTGACTTCCAGCGTCCTGGAGTCACCCCACTCCACATTGGTCACAAGGAGTATGTTCAACAGGTGTGTTTTTTTAAGTCAATGCAAAGATTCGCAGCAACACAGATACGACAGCTTTGCTTTCTGTTTCTGAAAAAAAAAGCTGCATCTCTTCATAAATGTAACCTGTAGAGTTTGCTGAGAAGGAAATGAACATTAAGGAAGTTACTTGTTCGTTTTCTGTGAGAAAAATCAAACAAATTGCTCTGCAAACTCTGCTCACTGCGATCAGCGGCATTTGGAAATGAATGAAAGCAGATACACTGATTGCACAGCAGTATTATTTCATTGTCCTTTTATGAACATTAAAACTTTCATACAGATCCAATGATTTTATCTTATACGCATAATCTGTTGAGCTGCTGTGTATCAGTATGTTTACATCTAATTATCCATGCAAACTTTTTTTTCAGACCTAAGCAGAGACAGGAGTTGGGAGCAGCTGTAGGTGTACAGAGGAGCACTTAAAGGAGCTCATCTATGATTTGAAGTAGGCCTGCGCTTCAAACTGACCGGTCAATCCAACTTCCTGTTATACAGGAAGGAGTCACAGGAGTTATTAAATTGCTAATTGTGACACAACCGAAGACAAAGTCAAAAGAAAGATAACTTTTTGGTGTCCCCAAAAAGTTTCACCCCTGTTCACATCTTGAATATGAAGTTTCTGGCCATGAATGGGTCATTTTAGTAGCATAGAAAAAAAATAATGTATTTCTGGTACAACTTCACCAGCTACCAAGCTGCAAAGAGGAGTGTCCCAATGAGCAAAAAACACGTCGTTCTTAAGTTGTTCCATTTACTACTGTTGCTGGAGTCTTGACCTTTCTACAATCTTGCTTTTGGTACCACTCACAAGGGGTAAAAACAGGATCAAAACAAACTCCTCTAACTACAGGTGAGTATATAGTCATCAACAGACCCTTAGGTTCCTAATAAAAAGAAGTTAATAAATCAGTTTAAAATTCAGTCATTGAAAGCTGAAGAAGCAACTTAGATGAGTAGTAAAAAGTCAAGTCTACAAGAAAATCCCAAAACTCCAGTTGCATTTGTTTTTGCTTTATCTTCGTATGTACCGTCACCTCGGCCTGAAACCCTTCACAAATATAAATGTGACACAGCCCACCAGGAAACACTTCACACGACAGACACATGCAAATATAAAAACACACAGGCAAATGTCTCCAAAAAGTCACAAATGCATGTACTTTAAGAGAACTGTAATTTCTGTTTACGGCTTAACCCCCAAGCCTACACACATAGCTACTGCAGGCCACAAATAGACCCTCACTCCTACTCTTCTCCCAGGCACAATCTGTATTTTGCTCTACTACACAACTACTGTAACGGACAGCAGATTCTGTTGCTCAGTTTCATACATTGGTCATGTATAAGCATATTCTATACAGCAAGAATCTGGAATAATTAGTGGTATAAATCAGAAATGTATTCATTGAAAAATCTGAGACCTGGAGATCCAACCATGATGATGTGCCATGAATACCTGAAAGTTATCCAGTGTAACAATAAGCAAAATTCTTCTTTTTAAGTCCTTTGTTGTGGATATTTCCGAATTTCAAATGACTGTACTGTCCCCAGGTGTAAAGGGGTGGAATTAGTGGATGCATGTGTCAATGGCTATCAAAAAGATATATTTCATTTGAAAAAAGTAAGTTAATTTAAGGAATAAAAAAACAGAGAGGATTAAGAGACGTGTGGCCAGCAGTAGTGTGAAAGACATGCTAAAGAATTGTTTTATTTCCTTCTCTGTTAGCTATATTTTTATTTTCTACCAGATGGGTCTAGCTTTGTCTTATCGCTCACATCTCCATCCCTGCCCAGAGGACAGCTGATGAGGGCTAAAGAGGGAATTAGCTACCCACTCAAAGGCTTTGCTCTGATCCTTCAGGTCAGTATTTGGTCCCTCCAGCTCTTGGGCAGAACAGAGTAACACTCGTTTGTGAGGATTTGGGCAGACTTAAAATCAAAAGGGGAGGGGGGTGGGTCTAATGCATGTATTGGACATAGACACATGAGCCAGAATCTATGGGTGCACGACAGAAGAGGGAAAGTCCCAATTCTGGGGACCTCTCTTTGTCTCCTGGGGCAAGGTTGATCAGAACACTTCTGCATCAATGTAATCTATGCCTATGATTGTTACCAATGTTACCATTACTGACACATAATCTTAAAATGTTTTCAAGGTATTACCGTGTTTTGCCTTACATTTCTTACAAGAGTTGAATTCATTAGCTAAAATCTGCTTTTCTTCAAAAAGGAGGCTTTGTATTTGTAAATTTAAATGAACAAATTATTAGAAAGACAGCAGAATAAAAGTCTGAATGCCATCGTACTGTAAGAGTAGAAGAACTCATTAATCATCTAAACATCAATTTATGACAAGACATGACCATAGTCTTGACGTTCACAGCCTAGGCACACAAACACAAAACCCGAGTCAAAAGGCACATCATCAGAATGATTGTGTTTCGTCAGGAAGGCTCACATAAATTGAAAACTTTAGAGAACTTAAGGGGACATGCATCAACCCCACCAACCATCACCATTTTCAGATTAGAGGCTGGACCGTCTTTGTTCCACAAGATGGCGACAGCGTATTAAGAAAATCCCTTTGTATTGGGTCGACCTTGAGAAAAAGTAACAGTTGCAAGGATATGAAAGTGCCACTGATCTATCAAAAATAATTGCTCAGACCGTATTGTGAGACAGATGATTCATAAAATAGAACTTCAAAAAAAAAACAAAAAAAACTTGTGTGTCTGCTGCTGTGATCTTTTAACTCCAGTCAGGTCACCTTTGGCAGGAGTGAACTTGCCACATGCAGACTAACAAAACAATGACAGCCACATTAGATTATCTGTTCACCTGGGTTTACTCAGTTGAGACGAAGAACACATAGTAAAGCAATGGCACCTTCTGGCAGTTCTGCAAATACATTCCACAGCAGCTGTCTAGGTTGTAGACCCTATTGTGGCATAAAATCAGAAAATATTATTGCTGTCAATAAAAGTGTGAAAAATACATTTAATTAAAATCAAATTCAGTCCACTGTTGTAAAAACAACTTTGTGATATATATATATATATATATATATGCAACCATTTGTTCTAAACATTGTCAATTTCAATGCCTTTTGTACAGTAGGTTGGAAATGTTACAATATAAGATACTCTGAGTGAATAATCTGTGATGTACACTTTGTACAAGCAGCCACAAATCTACATTACATACATGATCTCATTTAGTTTATCCGTATTAAGTCCGTACCATTCAATTCTAATAATTTGCCTTCAGTCATTCCATATCCCTGTGTTTAGTTAGACTTGGACACTGAGAATGACCACTTCCAGTTCACAGCAATAAACATCACAGTTGGTTTAGTGATGATTAGAACGGAACACAGCTTTTTACTGGTCCTTTCCTTCCTGTTATGGTAGGTTGTGGTACATACTGCTGCACCCTTTTACAGTTAATTAAAGTAATCTGGCACATAATTGCTATAATTACTCAAATTAACAGTACTTCAGAAATTACACTGAATAAAATAAAAGAGATACTTTGTGTATGTGTACACATTCACTCATCACTATGCTGTATCACCAGGAAACCATGTGATAGTACCTAATCCCTTCTGCATCATGGCAACAACCCCAAACATACAGCACGTTCATGATGAACAATGAGGCTTGCAACAGATTCTGATTGTCTGGATTGTTTGCTTGGAAGAAACAAACTGCCAGTACCTTGAACAACTAAAATGTACTTTTAGTGTTGTTGCTATGATCAAACAAACGAATGTGTTTATTCAAAAGAAAAAACGTGTGTAGGATCCAATTAATAAAGCATTCAAATATGTTGAATTCAGCTGTTTGATTTCAAACTGCACCTACTCTTGATTATGTTGATTATGTAAAAGTTACTAATAATTATTAAATATTACTTAACCCCAATCCCTCTTTTTACAGTGTACTAGAATCGATTTGTGTGGCTTCAGCATAACTAAATCTAGTGTCAAACAGGATGTTCTATGCATATTCTCCTTTTTTTGTTTATTTTAGTCCACAAGAAAGCATTTTATTTGTTAGAAATGTGTAAGCTGTATTACCTTCTATCAACCAGGTTGAGCATTGCCGAGTAACTGATGTATAAAAATCACATTACAGTGATTTTTTTTACTGTTCATTGGAACCACACTGTACATATAAATGAGTCAAAATAAGTATTGTTAGGGCTTCACACAGACCCTGTGATTTGCAGGGAGAACAGTCTTGATGTGCTGCATAACAATCCTCATGGAGCTGGTAGGATCTGACTTATTAGGGTTAGGAATGATGGTGGCCAATTTGAAGCAGATGGGCACTGCTGGTTGGTTAAATGGGATGTTAAAGATCACTGCAAAGACATGTTTTAGCAATTCTCCACGGTACTTACACATATTCAGTTCAATCAAAATGAGACACAATGCAGCAGAAACATTCATTCATTAATCTATTATTATATATTGTTGTCACGGGGAAAGAGGAAGACAAATAACTAAAGACAATCACATGCCAATTCAGAATCTCCAAAATGGAGCAAAGAAGGCAAATTTATTGAAATAAAACCAAGCAAAAAATGGAGCCAGAACAGATTCTGGTTCTGGTGACCTGCAGTCAGCTTTCTCAACACCATAAAATGAATAACAAAATCAAAGTAAATAACACAAAATGAAAATGAAATGAATAGTGAAAACAAAAATGGAAATGGAAATGAACTTGAAGTAAAACGGTAAAAAATGAAAATGAAATAAAACTGAATAAAACAAAAATGAAACTAAATTAAAGAAAATGAATGTGAACAAAAATGTCATGCATGGAAATGATGCAAAATGCACCACAGTGTGAAACAAAAATGGAAACAAATGGCAATAAAATAAAACAAAGCAAATGTAGATGGAACCCGAACACTAGCTGGAGCTTCATCTGTAGCAGTTACAGGTGCAGGTGGAGGTGATGGAGCCACAGCAGACCCGAGGTCTGGGCTGGATGCTGCCAGCTGTTCAGGTCCAGCCAGGTTTTTGTGGACTGAAAGGATGGAGGGTACTGGAGGTGATGGAGCTGCAGCCACAGAAGACTCCTGTTCTGTGGCTTTAAACTCCACATCTCAATTCTTCATGCTGTTGCTCACTTCCCATATCTGATATAACAAAAGATGTGTTGAGCAGATTGAAGACATTTATAGGAGAAATTAAGTGACATGTATCAATTTAATTCAAACTAGTGTGCTGTCTTTTCAAGAGTGTGTCCTTACCAGCTGGGCAAGAGGTTTGGCATGGGTCTTATGGAAGCTGTCAATTTCGAATTCTCACATCCTTCAGACACAAAGAAAACAAGAGTTTAATCTTTACAGTTCTTCTTTATGAGCAGAGTAAAAGTCAAGAGTGAAGACTGAATTGGTCCTTACCCTGATAGGACTGTAGATGCCTCTACTTCCTTCAGCGAACGCCATGGAAAAGATGATGCTGTACCTAATAACAGAACTGACTAAACGCTCAAAGCAACGACGAATGTCTTACAACGAATGAGATGAAATGTGTAAAAGCACTCAGTAAATACTCGATACGCAAGTAACCAAAGTGACTTTAAGATGAAGAATGAAGAAGGTAAGAAAGAGATGAACAAAGGAATTCTCTCATTGATGAGTCATCAAAACTAAGTAGCCAACATTCTAAAACCCTCAACCTCTTCCACAAGCTCCAGCTCCTTCCCCGCCAGAGAGGTGACATTCCATGTCCCAAAAGCCAGCTTCCATAACTGAGAATCAGACCACCAAGGCCCCTGCCATGGTCTGTTGCCCGATCCACATAGCACTGGACCCTTCATGCTCCTCCTGCAGGTGGTGGGCCTACAGGGAGGTGAGCCCATGTCTCCAGTTCGGGCTGGGCCCGGCCGGACCTCATGGTCGAAGGCCCGGCCACCAGGTGCTCGCCCACGAGCCCCAGGCCTGGCTCCAGGGTGGGGCCCCAGTGACCCTCCAGGCCGGGTACACGGACTCTTGATTCTCTTCTTCATAAAGGATCTTCGGGACCGTTCTTTGTCTGGCCCTTCGCCTAGGACCAATCTGCCTTGGGAGACCCTACCAGGGGCAAAATGCCCCAGACAGCATAGCCCCTAGGGTCATTAGGGCACTCAAACTCCTCCACCACGATAAGGTGACGGCCCAAGGAGGAGTACTGTAATGTAATGTATAAATAAAAGTATTAAATTACACAGTAATGTATTATTTTAAGTTTTAATGGACATCCAAGAGATCATCTATGAAAATATAAAATGTAAAAATGATATAAATGTTTACCAATGAAAGACCGTCAATAAATAGCTGACTTAAAAAAATGTATTTGCAAAAACAACAAATCATTTAATACATAAATCCATTCATAAATAAATAAGGTCGTTTCAAAATCTATTAGAAATGCAATTTAAAAAGACAAATAAAAAAAATTAATTAGCCAATTAAATTAGTATTCAAATTTTAATAAGGCATTTTAAAGGGCACATTTTCGTTTTCATTTTCAACTCGGTTTTCATTTTAAGACACTGGATTTGCTCAGTCCTTTGTCTTCTCCTTTTAGCCTCTACATTTAGTTTCTCACTGACACAAAGGACCTGTGTTCTTACCTTCTGTGATGGTTGGTTTTACTTTTGGAATGTGCCTCACCCTTCTTCCTTAGTTTCACTGCCTTCTTTATTTGTTGTTTCCGCTCAACTTAATGTTAAATAAACATCCTTTATTATTTACAATCTGCCTCCTGCGTTTGGTTGTTTTTCTTCATATAGCTATGGGGGGGGGTAACAAATCATTCATATGCTTTCCTGATATAGAGCTCGCTCAGGGCTTCACGTTTTTTTGGACACCGCCATATTGGCAGGAAAACTGAATGGCGCCATCGCTGATTTCAGGCCGTCAGAGTTTAAACCAGGTAGAAATTGACCAGTACAAGGCAAAACTCGACAGATTATGTATCAAGGACCTTATCATGCCCCAGGTGTGCTTTTTTCGAGCACTTAAACAGCTGGCGTGGACAATGTTCCTGACCTGCAGTATCCAGATATATAACTACCTCATTAACTTTCCTTCGTCCTACTCTGGAGAATCACTGAAAGCATACAATGAAGATTTTTTCTGAGGAGGTCCGTTCACGACAGTAACGCAACTATAATAACAACTAACTGTTTAACCCCGAATTTCTTTCTCATTGTGAGTAGTTTTAGTGCTGAACGAGCAACACCCCTTTGTAATCCACATTATAAACATTAGCCTAGCTTGCCTTTATGAAAAGAAATATGTTGGACATCGTGTTAAAAACATGCTAAATAAACAAGACATTACACATGGAAAACGCTGGATTCTGTACCTGATATAAAGTGATCGCTACACAAGACAAATCCGTTTCTTGAGGGATCCCACCGTTCCATTTTCTCGTGCCTGCTTCTTGCGTGTTTAATCCACATCTGCCGTTTTACAGCGGGATCTTTGGGAATCCTAGAAAACGATTTCCCCTTTACTTGTCCCTGACTATTCTGACATCCTGGGGCACAACAGCCGTCGACCATTTTTGGATGTAACTGGTACAAGGACAAGTTAGTTAGCCGCTCACAGTTGTCAACCGAAAAGCGCGCTTTCTTGCCAACATGGCGGCGTTGTTATTGGCGCTCGGTAGTGATGTCAGCTACCGGAGCTACTTGGACTTTTATTTTCTACTTTAGATAAAGGTTTTCAATGAACATGAAATACAGGCATTTCAATAATTGATTTTACTGGCTTTTACTTTAAAACACTTTCTTAATGTATGAACTTTTCTACAAGACGATGTTATGGCATTATATTAAATGACATACATTCTCAAGATGTTTTCTTATAAACCATGAAATAATGGAAAATTTATTTAGATATCAAATGTACTCAAATATTTTAAAACGATCAATCTAATTTTTAAATCAAAATGTTCTCAAAGCGACGTCCATTTAATATCTACGTATATATGTACAACTATAGCCTGTTGTAGCCTCTCAACATTTAAGCTTTATTGCACAATACTACCACCAGGGGAAGACTAATACAGAGGATGTAAACAGTTTCAAATGCAGGTCCACTGAATAGGTGGTACTCAAGTCACGTATGCTGTATTGTATCTTGTGTTAAAGGACATGGTCTTTAGTGACTGCAAAAGTGGAATGATATGCGAGAAAGGTCAGGTTTGCAACCAAATTGTGTTCACTGCTAGAATTACTGCAAGATAATCTAAACAGCACCAGGCAGCCCTTAAAATGACTCTTCAGGTACTGCCCCAAAGACAGGATTATGTGTGTGCAATGCCAAGACTAAAAATAAACACCACAGTCATGTCACATTTTTTGCACTTTGTTCATACGTTACATTTTTCAGCAACATGTTTTTTGACATTGATACAGTGCAAATGCACAATAGCACAACAGACACCATTAAGGATACATACTTTTTTTTTTTTCTCAATACAGCAGATTTCGACAATTTGCATGTTTGACTTTTTTTTTTTTTTTTTTTGCTAAACATAAATATGCTTGTCCTCCATTTCAGCGTTCGGAGTCCAACAGACTGGTTTTCTTCACTGGTAGGGACCCTTTAACACAGAGAAGTGTTTGGAAACCAATGGCGAGTACTTTTCCAAGTGTGGTTGGCAATTTCTGTGAGGTCATGACAAGTGGTGAACCAGGGCACTGTCAGCATCTGTTTCCCATCATGGCCAGGAGCAGTGTGGTCATCTCAAGTCAGTTCAATCAACTTCATTCATACTTCATATCAATTATGCAACCTCCTCTGGATGACATTCAGCCATACTGTAAACTGGTGCAGGTGTTAAACATGTCTACTTTGTCTTGATATGCATATTATATTAAGATAGAGATAACCTAAGACCTGAGAAAAATATCGCATTTAGCAATGTAAGACACAGACGATACAGTGCCGTTCACCAACAGTTCACTCCAACCACCAACACTTCAGCTTCACACACTCACCAGCGTTTCAAACTTTATCGTTAACAGATTAAATCAAAAGAACAAATACAGACAACAGACACAAAAACATACTCAGATGGCTCACGTCTAATGCTGACTCCATCCATCTTCATATGTACCTCCATTTTTTTTCCCAGTATAATGTAAACTCATGATTGTGGCAGACATATTTGTTTTGTTATCTTTTAGGTTTTAAAAACGACTGAATGTAAATTCAAAAATGGGGCTTTTAAACTTCAGGACAACTTGTGATGGCTTTTCAACATGGTGGCGCTGCTTCCTCAGCATCCTTCAAAGGAGACATCACCTCCTATGAGCTGGTTTTTTTTTTTTTTTAGATGTGCACATTAGTAGTAATGCTCAAGCACAAACACCAACCATTTTATGACCCTCCCACCCACTATACCCCCACCTTTGTGCCAACTCTCCATCTTCCATCTTCCCAGCCCATTTATCTCTCTCAAGTCACTGGTCCCTGTTCTCCATTTCAAACTCCCTTTTTCCCCCCATCACCTCCCTTCTTCCCATACTTATGGCATTTTTTTTAAATGTATTTTTTTATTTTTTTATTCGCGTTTCTTGGTGACAGCCATAGCCGAAAATTTGGACTTGCCGATATAGGCTTCGTAGAAGAACTGGACAAAGAGCACAAAGTAGCTGAGGTACATGAGGGAGGACCACACAATGTTCTGCATGTGAGATGGACACTCCTGGCCCTGCTGCATCCACGAGTACACCAAGTAGTTGACCACGCAGCCCATCAACATCTGGGTGATCTGGGTCAGTGTGATGAACATGGCAAACTTGCGCGACAGCTTGAAGCCGGCCGCCCGCAAGGCATAGTAAGAGTACATGACGGCGTGGACTAAGTAGTTCATGGTCATGAACCAGCCGCCACCGGCCACCATGTCCTTGTAGGAGTACCAGGAGTAGAGCAGCACGGTGATGTGGTGGTACCAGTGAAGGAAAATGAGCTTCTGTTTCCTCAGGACGATGAAGAGAGTATCACCTGTAGGTAAGATAGTGGAAGTGAGAGGTGGACAGGAAGAGTTAATGGTAATAATTTGCCCATACAAAAACATAAAAAACAAAAAAACAACTGCAGTAATTCAACTCAATCTAAATATGCAGGAAATGCTATCTAAATGCACAATGCAAAACCACAAAGCTCTTGGCTCACAGAGGAGCACTGAACTCAAGGCTGACTAGTGGATAATCCAGTAAATAGAAAAACAAGTGGCAGCTGGATTTACTTCCTAATTTATTATCCATAATAATGCTTAGACTAATAACATCTCAACAACAAGGCTTTGCAGCTTCAGTTAAAGCATTCTTTGAATAACAAAATAGAAAGATTGCTTAACTTTGAGTTTAAAAAGTGTATTCTGTTCAGCTGGTAAAAATCAAAGAACTCGAATGGCAGTGATATTTACAACAATAGCTGACATTTTCTAAAGTGGGTGTTTTATTTTAGAAATAATATATCTCATTTCTACAACAGCATTGTGCCAGATTATGGCCTACAAATGTAAATATAGTCTGTACTTTCTTCTTTTAATTGGTGTACCATTACCGTTTATTGCATTCCCAACTGCAATAAATGACATACTGTACATAAGCATGGAGTAGTTAGCCCATACTACAGGTCTGCATTTGTTCTTTGTATTCCTGCCTGATGTGTATGAATTTAAGATTTAGCTTAAATCCGTGATTCTGAGCTGTGTGGGCACAAAGGCACCATAAGACAACAATCAGAACTAGGGAACAAAGGTAATGAGCGTTTGTTACCACTCATTCCCACTGAGAGGATCAACTCCTGGAGTTTACACACCAGTAGGACAAAGATGGGAGGAGAACTGATCTTCAGAATCCACATTTTAAGGTGAGAATAGTAAACTCGCTACATTTTAATGACCAGTATATTGGATTGTTCAGTGGTATATGACCAAGAACAACTTGGAATTAAAATAATACTAAGGAATTTACAGAGGAAAACTAGTACTTTCCAGCCGCTAAAATCTACATAGCGAAGCATTTCAACTTTGGGTTTTGAATGAATGAATTCTTGTAATTGCACTTCACCAGCCAGAGCGAGTCTTGGCTCTCTGCCAGCATTATCAGTAAAGAGCACTGGCAAATATTTATGACAATGGAAGGAATCCAAAACAAAGAATGACTTAGTTGTGCATTCAATTGCTTGGGCAAAGTGCTTTGGAAAACAATTTATAATACCCACTACCAGTGTTGTGCAAGTTCACACTAAACAAGAACTAGTTCAAAGTTCAGTTTGCAGAGATAAAAGTGAACTACTTCAAGCTCATAGTTCACATTTTTTAATTTTGAACTAAGTTCATAGACTCCAAAATGAACAGTTCACGTTCATTTTTTCTTCTTTTTTTTTTTTTTTTAATGAGCAGCCTCGAGCTATTCTATAGAATCTCTGACTGACCTACCCATCCATCCCCACCCTGTGACATTTTTTTCCTCTTAAATAACCATTGACTGTATATACTAGGAAATAACTCAAATGTTTGTGTGGATCAGCTGCTTCTGCAGTGCTGGAGGTGGCTTCTCTTTCGACTGCACCAGCCATGCTGTATGCTGTAAAGAGACTACCCTCACAGTTGGAAAAATTATGCGCTCAGTTCATAGTTCACAAAAATAGGAACATTTATATTTTAGTGGGCAGTGGTTCATGCACAGCACTGCCCACTACACAGACAAACATTTCATCAAAAGGTCCTGACTTACCAAGTTCTGGAGCTTTACTAAGTACGAAGGCGTATGCCCAGAACTTGCTGACAGGCCCATTGTAGAAGCTCTGGTCACAAACTGACTGTTTAAGCCCTTTGGTCATCAGGATGTGCATCATGTAACTCCCAGTGCGGATGGCACCAAATATACTATAGGGACAGAAAAGGAAAAGAAAAGCAAATCATTGTATTGAGGAGAGTGTGAAGGTAGTCCTTGCAATCGAGTTTAACCGTGTTCTACACCTATTCCACAGAGGTTCTGATGAGATGATAGAGCAATGTCTTATTGAGTCCAAGAAGGAATGTTGCCGTCTTACCTAAATGCAGCAAGTGTGAGAGACCATAGCACCAATGGTTTCCTCAACTCAAACTTCTCCCTCTGTTTCATGACATGGCGGCCTCCCAGGATAAAGGCAGCATAGAGTGCAGCGAAGAGAAAGGACTTCTTCCTGTAAACATAAAAAAAATAAAATAAATATATAGATATATTATATTCCCACAGGATTAGTTTTACCTGGGGACGTCATGTGATTTAGACATTACTCCCCATATGTCTATTTTCGTGGCTCATTCACAGGGGATATGCTAACTCTTCATTTTAGTCACATTCACTGACATTATCCCAGGTTATGTCATCTCTGCTACCACACCGCATGTCAGAAGTATTTATACCTTTTATCTTCGACACTTTTGACAGCTTTAGTTACTTTCCTTAATGTGAAAAATCAAACAATGCCATGAGACTGTATTGATCGCGAGAGAGAATCAAAGAACCACTAAAATAAAATCCAATACTTCACAATACACTCCTATGCACGTCATCCATCTCATCATCCTTCTCAATTTCCTTTTTCTTTTTTCTTTGCCTTATTGTTCACTGCGAGTGGGTCTGCATGCTCTGCAGCGACATCTTGACTTTGGAGCCAAACATCTGTCCAAACTTTGATATATAATACAGCCTTCATAATTCTTGAGTAAAAAACGGGCAGAAAACAGCAAACAAAACATATTCAACATACTCAATGCAACCTATTTGAGGAGTCAACACAATAAAAAAGCCTTAATGTGTAATGCAACAAAACAACCTGACAAGTGAATGCCTTCCTAAAATGCCAAGCAGCCATTTGCAAGGAAAACTGAACAAAACCATCACAAAATGATGACATTTAAGTGCATAACGCATGCAGTTATTCAACCAGTCTAACTGCTATTGTTCCTGCAGTGCCAGTAGAACAAGTACAACATAGTCTTTCTGAAACGCTAATAGCCTCCACACTGACTTCACAAGCAATGCCTGAAGTAATGATTTTACAGTTTGCTCCAACTTTCACTAAATCATTCACTTTCAGCTTTCAGTTATTGCTTCTATTAAGGTTCTGACCCCCCCACCGCCCCGTAATGTCGGTTTGCCTTAAGTGTCAGAGATCACTGCTGCACCACATGGAGGAGTTGTGCTGAAACGCCACCTGGCCCAACGGAATCTGAGGAAAAGTATTTCCCAGAGCTCAGCACAATTACAAAGCGCAGGTGGTCCGACTTGACAGACTGGATGCTGAGTAGGGACAACACAAGACTGGGGCATGCTGCCTAAAAGTAGAACAGCTTTGTCTAAAATACTGTCTGGTCTATTGGACACACAGTAGAGTTACTATCTGGAGCGGAGCAGCCAAAATACATAAAATAAACTTGAAGGTAAGTTTGCAGGTTATAAAAATGTATGCATTACCCCTTACAGGCTAAAAGACCAGACAACTATAAAGTGGAGCTAAAGAAGACACATGAGCAGCAACGCCTTTGGACAAGAATAAATAAAAGCAGAGGGCAGTGCATGAGGCATTCTTGTAGCTCAGGGACAAACAAGAGGTTATGAGTAAAACTAGCCCAAGGAGTGATGTTCTAATTCAGTGATGTTATTTTCAGAGGTTATACAATACCAACATGACGCTGAAATGAATCACAAAATTTAAATATATTACTTAGTGGAGATTATTCAATTAAATGATTCTATTTAAAGCCTTAGGTGTGTAGAAAGTAGCTCCTACTTAAGGTCAACTATCTTTGTAACACACAGTATTTACGCAGAGCTCTATACCAGACAAGTGTGCATGACTGCACTAGAAAACACTGCCAAACATTTCTCACAAAAATGTGACATATGCAAGCTGCGAGCAGTGAAACAACCTGTTCTGTTTTGCACCCCTAAGCAAAGCAAAGCAAAGTACAACAACAGCACCTGGTTTTGCTGATCAGGTGCATAGCTAGGCAAGAAAGAGGAGAAAAAAAATCCTTCTCTTTTTCTTAGCAACTTGAAAAACATGTGTGTCGAGTACGCAAAGTTCTCTTTCTGGTATGTCCTCAAAGCATTTATGTAATTTTCAAGGACATGCCGTATGTTAAGCTGAACATCAATCAGCAGTTATGTTTCCACCAATACAAGATAATTAAAAACGTCAAGATCCACTTGTCTTTCCAATGTATTTTCAAAAACAACTCACTCTATTTGAAACTCACTCTATTGCCATCACTATTACACAGTGTTTTTCATATTATAACTGTAACCAAGCAGGAAAGTCAGACAAGATGAGAACAAAAGTGTGTGCAGTAACATTGTGGGTTGTTTAAAATAAAGGACAACATTGTGTGTTGGTATTTAAGGCCGAAGGACGCCACCTCACTGTTCTAGCAGCAAACCCACCAACTGATTTAGGCCACCACCGCTGAACAGAGGACAAAGCAGTTCAGTCAAAGTCAAAAGGAGCTGCTTCCACGGAATGACAACAGAGTTGCGCTGCAGAATGACATCACTGTTCCTCAACTACACATGAAGGAGGGGTGAAGGGAGCAACACACAACACAGTGGCCCACATACTGAAGTGATTGCCAAGGAGAAGGCTTCTCAGCACTCCCCTGCACTGTACTGTCACCCAAGGTTAAAGGTCAGAGTGATATATGGCCTGAGCTCTGCAAGAGCACCTTGTAGGCATTATGAGACCATGCAGACCCAACATAAGATCAAGTACATATTTACAGTTCAACCAGCAGAAAATGTACTTAAAATTGAAGCTATGTAACTTTTGAAAGAAGACATTTTTCTCAGTCATAAGCAATAAAACACATTTGCTCCATGACACTTTTTCGCTACCATCTAGCATGTTCTGGTTATTAGGTTTTATTGCTAATATTAGATTCGATTTTTGCTGATTTTGCAACTTAAAGACATAAACACACTGAACATGTCAGTGGATATCTGACTGATTTGAGGAAATAAGAAGAGGGTGCCCAATACCTTGATCAATTGACGATCAAGATTGACTGGTAGATCGCGATCGACCGGTAGATCGCGAGGACAGTGCGGGTATATCGCATGCCATTAAAAAAAAAATAATAATAATAATAATGTTTTAGATGTTAGTCTATCTGTTGCACCTCCAAAACAAACACCAAGACAAACGTTCATCTTTTTTTTTGTTTTTTAATTTTTATTGCAACATGCCCTCAGTTCAGCAGCATACATCCACAGCCATGCACAACATCAACAACAACTAAGACTATAGTCTTTCTTAAAGACAACACTGTTTTTCTAAAGGTGCAGTGCACCAATTAGCTCTCAAGCCAAAAAAGTGTGCGCATCCCTGATGTACAGTATACAGCGATCGGGCACAACATTAAAACCACTGACAGGAGAAGGCAATGACACTGACCATCTTGTGACAATTCAATGTTCTACTCCGAAAAGTTTGGACTTGGCATTCATGTGGATGTTACCTAGACATGTACCACCCACCTAGACCTGATCAGGCCCCCCCACCCCACAGCAATGACAGCCATACCCAGCAGGACACACACAAAAACGTTTTAGAAACAACTCAAAAAAACATGAAGAACAGTACAAGGTGTTGACCTAGGCTCCAAATTCACTAGATCCCAAACTGATCAAGTATCTGTGGGATGATCCACAGAGGCCCCTCCCCTCAACCCATAGGACACACAGGCCCCCACTAACAACATTCTGTTGCCAGACACCACAGAACACCCACAGAAGGCCCATGTTCATTCTCTGATGAGTCACAACTGTTTTGGAGGCACAATAGAGACCTACACAATATTAGGAAGGTAGTCATAATGTTATGCCTGATTGGTGTATATCAGTAATAAAACTATAGTTAGTATTATTACTCTAAGTCACATAAATTACAGAGGAACTCTATGATACAACTAAAAAGATTAACCATAAACTCAAGCAATCATAACCTTAAAAGCCTTGTTGACTGTTACTTTGACAGACCCCTGACAAGAACCTGCTCTGCTAGTCCTGACCGGTTTGACTTGTAGTTTTGCATATAAGCAAATGTTCACACAAAGACCTCTGTTATCAGACACTATCCTGAAACTGTTGCAGTGTGCGATATATATATTTTTATTTATTTATTAATTTTTAAGGAAGGAACAATGCTCCGATCTGGTTTCGCAATATCGACAAATTTAAAGTGAAGATAGCATGTTGCAGTATACTTACAAGATTAATTATATTGCTGTCAGGAAAATAATAAAGGGTAAAGAAATCCAAGGGCATGGTCAAAGATGACAAGTTGGTTGAGGTGGTGGGGGAGGTGCTGCTGCTCTTGTCTTTGCAAAGCCCCCTGAAGGACCAGCTGTTGTCTGCAGTCAAAGGAATCTATAGGGCTTTTTTAATACATGCCAAACTGACATTAAGGGACAAGGGGCAACAATGGCTACACAGACTACAGCCATCAGCCAACAGGCACATACGTACTGCACTGGATTGGTATTGGATGAATTGAGAGGAAATAATGCTCCATACATGTAGGTTGCTGTAGTCTGCATTCATTCAAAAAGTCTAATTTTCATACAGGGCTTATCACTTTTTCTGTGGTCTCTGATTCCACATTTTCTGAATATTATGAAAATGTTCAGATAAAAGAGGAACATTTGTGCGCCCTGCTGACTTTGTCATATGCACTTCTAAGTCTCCTCTCTTGTGCTGGTTCGCCAAGATGAACAGCAACAAGCGTCCAACTAGTGCCAGTGGTGCAGGACACATAAAAAAAAACAAAAAAAAACGAAAGAAAAATTTGAAAAAGGCCGTTTGAAAGCACTGACCAGATTCAACCTAGGTCAAATCACTGAATTTAATACTTGTGAAATAGTGACCAGCAGTCTGTATTTCCAATGATGTAATGATGTGACGCAATCCAAGCAACAACAGTGTTCTTTTTCCTAATCATAACCCATTGCTCTCTCACGCTCTCTTTCTGTTCTCAGCTCCCTCTCACAGCCCAGGTGACAGATACTGCACCAGCACGCAGCTTTTTCTGTAGATGTGCTGTCACATCTCAATGCAGCCATAAGAAAGGTTTGACAAAGCCGGCAATGTTACATATTCCACGTCTGAGGGTGCCTTATTTGAGAAACCAGTGTGAATTTACATCATCCCTTCACACTTTCATGTGCCTCCACATTCCATCCCCCATCATCAGTACTGAGATGATGGGGGATCATTTTTTTTTTTTTTTTTACTTGAAACAAACTGAACTTGGTTGCTCTAGAAAAAGCCAACATACATGTGACATATAGATATATATGCTTCAACATCTCCACAGATTTCTGCCTTTTGTGTTTTGGTGTACCCTTGATTATCTTATTCGTCCAATACCAATCCAGTTTCATCTTCTGAAATAACAAGCCACATACACTGAAGTATATGAGAAAGCGGGTGACGTGCTGGACACATGATGTAGAAGGAGTCTTTCATTTATCTCTTACGGCAAATGAATCCTTTGATTGATAGCAAAAGGCCATGGAACACCAGACAGAAGGAGCTGTGGAAGGAAAAAATCCTTGAAATCCAAATGAAAAATGTAATGAAAAAAGCAAACACTGCAACTAGCTCTGTTGATTCTGACTTATGTCTACACGGGACAATATATTAGAGGGCTGTGGCAATAGGCTTGACTCTGCTGTTTGTCAAAGCGGGCCGAGGCAGCACAAATGAAAAACTACAACGTCAGAGCTCTTTTGGGAAGGGTCAGCACGGAGTGGTAACAAAATCAGCAGAGCTTTCTGGCCTGCTCTAAGGCTGGAAACAGAAGCTCTACTCCAAATAAGAGTAAGCAGCAGTTTCACTGTAAAAACATTGAAATAGACTTCACCTTTTATGGAGAAGTCAGAGCCATAATATAAATTATATAAACAAATGTGAACTCAAGTATGCCTTATTTTGTTAAAACATGTATTACAGTATAAAAGTATGCAAGATGTCTGTAAAAGTCCTAAGTTTTCCAGGTCATGGTCATACATACAAACAAACAAGCTGAAATTACTTTCTTGGAAGACGTTTCAGTTCTGTTTTTTGGAAACAGTATACAAGATAAACAGTGACGCCTTAGACTGTGATCAATGTGTAAAACAAGGAGTAAGGGCTGCTCAGTGAAGTAGGTAAGGTATCTCCGGTATCTCCGGTATCTCTTCTCATGTGTGATTGTTATCGCAGGGTGAGGTCTGGGCGCTGGCCCAGTTGCTGCCAAATTGTGCTGAATATCTGTCCCTGTCTGACAGAGTTAAGAACATAAAGCCAACAAACCTAAACATCTACAGCTGCCCTGTGCTACTTATGTCCACACCACCTGCCCACAGCAAATACTTTTCACTAAAAATAATGTTCATCAGGCTGGTCCAACACACATTATTCAGATTAAGATAGCAAGTCTAAACATCAAGTTAAATTACCGTGAGACACACCCGGGTACTTCCATCTATTGTAACCTCTTAATTTCAGTGCATGATATAATAAGAATGTGACCATCCCCTCCCCCACTGGCAGTGTTGTATAAAGCTGGTGGATAACCTGCTGCGGAACTTAGATCTGTATTAGCAGGTCCAGGAGATTTCACCTGTTATGTAATCCTGCTTTTGCCGTCTCAGGGTGAATCTACACGCCGGTGACAGTGAGCTGGTGAGTGTCTCACCAAAGTGTGCGATCACAGTGTCACAACTGCATGTAAAACAAATGCGTGCACAAAGGCATTTGCATCTCTAGACATTTGCCAGCGTTTTCTGTATCCTAAACGGGAGAGGCAGTGTGAGTTACTGTGTGAGAAAAAGAAAACCATAAAACGTCACTGAGAAGTGCTGTAAATAAGAACTAGCTCTTACAGGATAATCTGTTATCCGGGAAGTACCAGTTAGTAATGTGGTCACCAGTCCTAGTTACAGTATGCGGTAAGGACGGCACAGGGGTGTGGTGGTTGTAGGTGTGCATGTGAACATTCCGGGTTAGCCCTGTGATAGACTGGAGAACTGTCCAGGGTGTACCCTGCCTCTCGCCGCCCTGTGACCCTTCACAGGCCAAGCAGAAGATGAGTCTAATAAGCCTAATAAGGCTTTAAAATGATCGTACTCATAAAACTGCTATCACTCACTGGTTTAGTTCATCTGGAGGCGTGCATAAAAGGGCAAATTATCTATTCAATATGAGAGTGTTTTTGTTGAGCGGTAATTATTTCAGTCTGCTGAGTGCTTAAGAACATCTTGAGTCATTATCAGTCCAAGAAGCAGAAAAAATGGCTTCTAGCAAGCTTACACTGCACAGCTGTCAACAGTATCAACAACAATGTGCCCATTTTTATCAAGTCAATGCATGCTGATTGTGCCTCGATACTGCAGACCCACTGTCTTAACCTGGGTGTCTAAGGGTGGTTGGTCAACATGAAACATGTAGGGCATACAGACGACAAATAACATCACAATAAAACCTGGCTCAGAAAGACTATTTCACTAAACTTTCTCTGATAAGCCCATAATAATACATACAAAATATCTTCATCCTCAAAAGGAAACCACACTCCTAAAATGGGTTTTTAGGTAGATGTACAATAATGAAAGCCATTCAAGTCTGTGAATCAAATCATGTGTCCAACTCACATGTCATCCCAGCCATCAGTGTGAAATAGTGTAGTATATTTAGTGTGACAGGCATCACAGATTTTGGAAAAGCGTCACTTTCACTCACACCGTGTTGTAGAATTAGACATAAATTGGAAGACCATGGTACCTTAACTGAAGATGTGCGTGAAGCAGCAGCCTGTTATTGCGGCCCCGTCTTCATCTTGTGTTTTTTCGTTGTTTTGTGGATTACATGTTGTCGTTGTAATTTCCCCACAGGGATGAATAAAGTCCTGTCTATATCTAGTCATCTATCGAACTAAAAAATGCTCCAAATAATTTCAAGTACACTGGTCACTGATCACTGGTGTTGTACTAATACTTTGGTGAACAAATTCCAAGTTAATGTCTATAGGCGCACACAAACACAAACACACACACACACACACACAATAAAGCACAGGGTTACAATAATGGGTTCCTGGAGCTTTAGAGGACAGAAATGCAATTAAATACTGTATGCAGGCCACATTCTGCTGATAAGGAGTTGATGGATAGAACATGGAAAGAAATGCTGCAATGCACCAGACAGCGGAGGGAAGCAGATGGCTAACTAATAGCTGATGCTATCATATAGGTTTCAAAATGTTTTTAAAGCACTATGAAATTCTGCAGGAAGATATTCTGATGTTAGCTTGAGGCAATTTGGCCACCGAATAGACATTTAATCCTAATTTAATTATAGTCAAACTTAGTGACTGAACCCTTTAAGAGATTACAAGGCACATTACTGTGTCCTTTCTGAAAAGCATTACATCAGACATACAAGCTGTCTATTACACAAATCATTTTTAACCTACGTCACCAAAAGAGTGACTGATGAAAGTGACAATTAGTATTGTCTCATTTAATTGGAAGCCCATTATTCTTAATGTATTTTCAATGATATGCAAAGAAGCTCGGCACACAGTGTTCAACATAAAAGGACTGCCAAAGGAACTGCTCTGTCCTTTGTGTGCGTCTAAGGTTTTCCTTGACAGTGTGATGGAATATGAAAGTGAAACCAGAGCCCAGCAACACTCCAGGCAGACCTTAATTCCTTAGGAGCCAGCCGGCCGGCCCACATCTCCGTCTCTGGCCGCACCAGTCGTGAGAAGGAGAGCAGCCGAGCAAACATCAAGCCTGGGGTGGATTCTGGGTTGAAGTGGTCAGGACTCATCAGCATCACTATGTGCTGCTCTCATTAAAATAGCAGCAGTATGCAGAAAAAAAGGCTACAGCTGTAGGACCATCAAGAGGAACATCTACGATCGCACTGGATAGAGCAGACAGCTGAGCATAAGAATTTAGTATATTTATGTTCAGATTATAAATATATAAATTATATCCTAATTCAATCCTAACTTGATCCTAATTCGCTTTACCCTAACTATACCAACCCCTTCAACATCTTCTGCATAGCATTATGCATCCTTTGTAAGTAGCCGTTCTTTCAAGAGAAAAATGGAAGCAACGGTGAAATGCTACCCTAATGCCAAATTTAATCCGGCGTGTCTATTGGTCTAATCCATCCAACAGTAAGACTCGAGAAACAATAGGCTGGACTGCTCTTAGGCTGAATACGTAACATGAGACTGAGAGGGAAGTGTGTTATCTCCTCAGGCCATCAAAGCCCCGAAACCTGACCTTCAAGATTTGTCATAAATGATGAATAAATGTGAAGCTACTGTTAATAAAGCAACATTTCTGAACCTCTTAAAAATCTGCAAGGACCACCTGAAATTCCAGCTCCAGTTTTAAAAAGAGCAAAGCAGCCAAATCATATAAATAGAAGGAGTAAACATTAACAGTCAGACCGCAACAGAGATCTCATTGCTCATTCTCGCTGCAGAATTCTGGGACTCTGCATCCCTTGTTATCAGCCCAAAGCAAAACCATCAGAGATCCATCAAAAGTGTGCAGACCCACAGGGACGCCATCTACACCAGAGGCTTTTCAATAACAGAACACAGATTCCAAGCAGCCTGAATATTAATGAGGAATGATGACGTCTGTGGGGGTGAGTCAGCAGATTGTAGATGGCTGTAACAGCAGGTAACATCTCTGTTTTGGATTGTAAGGACACAATGGGAAAACAAGGTAATCTAAATGTCAGGCGACAGGTTTCACCCTATACGCTACACTATAAGGGCAATAAAACGAGTCGCACTGCCAACGCACACTGTGATGGTGGCCGTTTAATCCTCGGTACTACAGTATATTGCATGCTGGCCTGATTTTCATGTTCTGTTGTGCTTGCTTTGCAATGCTTACCGATGACCGCAGCAAGACGTAAGCAGTTCTGCAACGAAGCAGCTTAGGTTTTGATAGAAGTATAGGTAGGAAGACAGGATTTTCATTTGAAGTAAGATAATCTAGTCTAAGAAGCGAACCAGATGCAACAACTACAGATTCAAGCCCACATGTGACCATTGCATTTGGCCAGATGCACGGCCATCTCTCGAAACTTGCTACATATCTTAAAGCGACATTTTGAATAAGCCGTACGCGTTCGTTGAGACACCCTTTATTTAGCATAAAATGAGAGAGAACAAGATCTTACATCGCAGAAAGTCACACATTTTGTCATATCACACTAACAAAAGCACAATTACTACAAAAGTTACAAGAGTAGACTCAGTGTTTCCTTGATTAACTGAAGTGTAAGATTTAAACAAAAGCTGTAAGAGGACAGATTTATGACAGTAGAGATTCACCCATATTAATGTCAGCTAGCTGAGAAGTGCACCATTTTAATTAACACAATAAATCTTTGCTCCAAGTCGCAATGTGATGCCGACACTTCTGAAATAAGATAGATAGATAGATATATAGGTTTATGTGTCCACTTATGTACGCCAAAATGATGGTGTTATTTGATATGCTACTTCAGTTCACAGGAGTATTTGTTAGTGGACAAAAATTTTAAACGGTGTCGTGTGTAATGTGGAAATTCAAGCTCTCCTGCCCCTACACTGCTATGCTCTCATGGTGCTTATGTACTGTTTGTTAAAGCAAAGTCAAGGCACAGTGATGACAATGTCACAAGGTTTAGGTTCATGTCTCCTTCCTCTTGCCAGTCTTCTTACAAATTCGTCCTTAATTGCCCTCGCTTTACAATGCTGAGCTGTCTGCCTCCACTCTCCAAGGAAAACATCAGATCGGTGTACCAGTCTCCATTCATCCCTGCAAAACAATGACACACACACACACAGTATACACCGTGTACAACGTCTACAGGCGTCTTGATGTTTCGAAACACGTGAATTATTTTAGCTGGGACTCTACACTCGACAGAACTTTTGTTTTCTAAGCAAAAAGACTTAGCTGTCACCCATTAAATGATGAAAAATGACACAGGCTGCTTTAAGAATATCAACTGAAGTTCATTAATCACTAAAATTATATTTGAACTCTGAAAGTCAATCAAGAACAAGTCTTAACATAGTCTGACAATGTTAATAAAAGGAAAGAAATGAAACATTATAATGAGGCCATCGCTAAGAGTGATAGTGGTCTGCAGCTTATTCCTACAACCTGTCCTACCGGCTGAGACGTTCTGATTGTATCATTTAATCATCAATCATCATAAGCATGCACAACAGTGGCACTGCAACGCTTAGTGTAAGGCTAGTTGAGAGCCGCTTGTATTGCTCCTCGCTAATGTAATCATGCCTTTATGTGCACGTTTCTACTCTCTGGCAATATGAAAGTCAAATTTCAGAGACAATTTACATTCATGGTGATATCCAAACTTAAATTTGCCTTACCTTTAGGGTCTGATAGATTTAACTCCAGTCATCCATCAGCAGGGATCTTATGTCTCTTGCGGTCAGCTGGACCTCGCCATTACAAATGAAGGTTTCAAAATTGTACACAGGTTTCTATATTACAAGTAAATGTGTGTTCCCTTGAAGCACTTGCTGGGCAGGGACGGACTAGAGCTAGCAAAGGTGTGTGACGAAACATTTACTGCATCGCTGTAATTTGGCGGATCGACCTATGAATCATCCGGACTGATATATTATCTATTATAAGCCTACAGCAGATACGTCACTTGATAGCTATTAAAAATTGCAGCACAGAAATGGCTCTTTCAAGAGCAATAAGTTAAAAAAAAACATGAATCAGTTCTCTTATACAAGTTGTAACACCCAAGAATAATAGCTAACACTGGGGCACATACCGTAAATTCCGGACGATAAGCCGCTACTTTTGTCACTTGCTTTGGACCCTGTGGCTTATACAACGGCGGATGGATTTTTACAGCTAACGGTCACCAGGGGCGCACTATCATGTCATAGACGATGACACGAGGATTAAGAACTGACTTTTCTGGTATAGTAGGCTGGTTATTTTGATACAGTAAACGGCCGTGTTACTGCACCTTTACTGCTGTGTTGGCTGTTTTCGAAAAAGATGCTGGTTATTTAGTTGAGCAGCTGGGTTTCTGCACTTTTGCTGCCGTGTTACAGGCAAGCACATTTAAAAACGAATTAAATGTAGCCATTTAACGTTATTGCCTCGTCAAGCGTTGTAAGCTTTGTTTTTTGTTATACTGCACTACGGTAGGCCTACTATGACTGCAGGAAGTACGCTAGGAGCGCACCGTTGTATTATTTGTGCACTGCACGAATGCTGTTTGTAATGTCAAAGATGTGAAAGTTTGATCGATAGATTTTTTTGTTTGATTGATCGAAAGATTTATGTTTTGCGTTTCCAAACAGTAATTTCTGTCCCGACAATCCCCTCCGTGGTAGAAGAAACCCTTACGGTAATTAAACATTAAAACACCAGCGGTTTATAGTCGGGTGCGGCTTATAGTCGGGTGCGGCTTATATATGGAACAATCTGTAGTTTCCCCAAAATTTAGCTGGTGCGGCTTATATTCAGGTGCGCCTTATAGTCCGGAAAATACGGTAGTTCTAATACTAGAGCATGGACCTCACCCCATCCATCAACAAATAATAAGCAATACACCGAGCATTTTTCCGGAGAATAAACATATTCCCCATGACTATTTAGCTTAAAAGATCAACAAAATGCATATATCACAAAATACCAGAACTGCAAAATAATAAATAGAAACGATGACTATTGAAGGAATGGATGAGGGGTTTCTGTGCTGGAGTTGCATGAGTCACTTATCCATAGTCACTGGGTTACCAACAGTAGATGGTGATCGGCATATAACCAGTTTAAAATAAAGGCCTAAAACAAGGGACACTTAAAAAAAATCAATATCAATTCAAGAGTACACCACATTTAGACACCACACTGTCCCTACTTTGCATTGCTCTCACTCAGTCATTTCCGGCAGGCAACTGAAGCCATTTTATTGCCCCCAGATTCCATTGACAAAAACTTTTCACCTCACAGCACACAGGAGTTGCGAACTCTGGTGATTTAACACGGCACTTTACATCTGAACTTGTGTGTTAACACACCAAAGTCATAAACTAACCAGTCCAGGCAGCGGTAGACCAGCAACTCCCCTGTTCTTTGAGGTTAAATTACCGTTTTTGTCAATGGAGTCTGGAGGCCTCGAAGAGAGCATAGATCGATATAAAGACTTCAGTTCTCCATCCAAGGCTGTCTAATGGCAAAGTAAAGTGGTGATAATATTGTAAACACACCATACACTTAAAGTACACTTATTAAAGGGGTTAAAGTTAGGGTGGCTAATGTAGCTAAAGTACATTTTGCTGCTGAGCACATCCGTGCCAGTTCATTGCTGTCTCTTTATGTCCTTCTTCAAACTATCTGCTGTAGGTAATACACTGGGTAAGTACATCATACAAACACACTACAAGAAAACCCTACCATCCCTTGCCTCAACAAAAGCACTCAGTAATGATGAAACCCGCCTATTATTTATATTCCTGTGCAATTAATATTTATGGTCTTGGTCTGTCTGTGAATGTGATTGTTTGAGTGAATGCTGTAGAGTATTTTATGTGCTTTTGTATTTTATTAATTTTAAACGCAGATGGCCATTTTGCAATTTTGTTGCATCATACATACAGTGATAATAATGACTTCTCATTTCTAACAGTCACTTTTTCTGTTTATTATAATTTATTTGTAAGTTTGGTTGTTTTGTTTTTGCATGTTACTTTTAATAGGAAGAGAAAGCAAATGTGCTCAAAGCAAATTCAGGCATCCTGAGTTCTAAGTGTCCCAAGTGTTACACAGAACTAACCATTAAACAACAACTTTCTTTTATGCATGATACATGCCTCCAAACTACTTTTTTTATTTTCTTGTATCTCGCGCTTAGGCCATAAAAACATGTCACACATACTCAGCTCCTCCCTGTACATCATGATAAACAATAATAAACAACCTATCAAATCATATTCCCCATAGTCATTTCCTGTATCTGCCATGTGCACTGGCCCAGCCTGACATCCTCCAGTACTGGAACAGCAGAGAGGTCAGCACAGACCAGCCGCAACGTGATTGGCTAACGCTCTGTCAGCAGACATCAGAGCTTGCACGTTATTGGTCGGTTGTCAGTACCATGGCATGGACAGCTCCTACACATTGCACCCATGGTGTGTCTTTTTTTCCAGTGAGTAACCTGGTCTAAGGTTGGCTCCAAGTACTCTCCAGGGGAAATTCATTTAAAAAAATAATAGTCTAAACATCTAAATACGACTCTTTTCCTATTATTGACCGAAAAAGACAGATGAAAGCTTCTGTCTCGGCATGTGCAGCCTTTTTTTTTTTTTCTTTCCCCACACCCAGTGCCACCAAATGCTTAATGAAGCTTATGCTAACTTTACGCATGACTCATTTTGTTTGGTTTAGAACCGTTTCTTGCCCGACCTGGCATGGACCTGGACAATAATGACCTTTCAGTGAGTTCATACACAGGACGGTTGGATGGACTGGCACATGACCTACATATGAATCACATCAATGCACATAACCACGAAGCAATATTTACTCAACCGTGGTGAAATATTAGTGACGTTACCTTTAGTATAAAGCCTGGCAGACACCACCTTGGGCAAACAGTGACACATATCTGTGAGTTTATTTTAAAAAACTTACCGCCTATAACTCAGTAGTATAGTAATTCCCAAGGAACATGCGCACTTGCCTGACCATTAGGCACACTAGTTATAAAAAACAAAAACAAAACAAAAAAAAAAAAAAAAGCTTCCTAACATAACAGTCCTGAGGCAAATCTCTATGAAGATTATGGTATTCAGCATTTGTTTAAAATAACTGAGATGTTGATTCAACTGTGTTTTCATTTCGGAGGCTGCGGTTTGTAGTACTATTGTATTGAGTTGAACTGTTGCACGATTCTATTATTTTGACAGCCCCATTGTTAGTTTGTGGGTTAAATAAAAGAACTGAATACTGTTCAACAGCAAACACAAACTACATCCTCCGTAATACCCACACAACTTAATCACTACCTTTTCTACACTCCAGAACTGCTATGTTAGAACTAATTTGCTTTCACCGGTGTACCCAATGAACTGCCAAGTGAGTGTAGTTTCTGCTAAAAATGTCTGTTATTGTCGATAACTGAAAGAATGATAATATTAATCTTTCAATTAATGGAAGAGAAATAACATTTTGATACTGCAGCCTGTCCGCATTTGCTGTTGTCCTTTGAATACAGAAAATCTTTAGGTTGGACAAAGCCAACTGTTTGGAAAGACAGCTTGGTTTCTGTAGGCTTGTGATGTCCAACTGTATGTTAAGCACTGATGCAATATTCTAGCCTGTTTCTACGTGTGATTCATTGAGAATTTGTAAATAACACTAATAGTATTCTGTTCTATATGTTACCTTTACATTATCCATACACAACTCCATCAATTTTGTGGGATAATCTTCAAGATGCACGTACAGCAGCTTAGTTAAACAGAATTGAAAGACATTAACAGACATTTTTCTTTCAAATGGTCAAATGATAAAATAATGGGGGTGACTGATGGACATGTAGCTGGGTCTGTCCACGTCTCAGTAAATGGCTGGGCCGGCGGCTGGGTGGATGAGGCGGCTGGAGGAATGGATGACCTTTACAATAGTGTCGCGTTGCTGATACCGTGCGAATAAATTAGAGGAAATCAAGGACAAATCCTTCCCGTGAAAGACTAACGCCGAGCCGACAGGACAGAAGTGTGTGGCGGCTGCGACGTATTCACATGCGGCTGAAGGCCTGCGCGAATTTTGCTCATTTATTGAAGCCCAGGCAGTAATTTGCGGATGATGACAGCGAGCCCGGTTTAATAGGTTTAATCCCAGCGAGCGGGCGAGCGAGTCGGATGCATGTGCGCCGTTACAGCCACCGATCCGGTTCTCATTTAGCGTGCGCCGCGTTCGGTTTGCCGTCAATGTGGGATTAAAATAAAAAAAAAAAAAAAAAAAAGCGAGGCGCTATTCGCCACAGTGCCGCCTTACCAGTTCTCCTGCATCCATCGGATGGCTTCGTCCTCGTTGAACTGCCTCTCGAACTCGTATTCTTGCAGAGCTAGCACCGACATGGTCACTGCGCTGTGTCTCTCTTCACGCCAGTGAAACAAGACGATTCTCGTGCCGTTTCTCGTTTAGTCTGTTCCCTCGCAGCCTTCGACTCTCATCGCCCGCGGTGCCGTCAGGACCTCGCGGTTGTGCGCGAGCAGCTCGGCGGTAGCAGCAGCACCTTCCTCCTCCACCGGCTGACAAGAGCCTACGCCCTCTTCCTGGGGAGGGTGAACCCCGGGTCCTAACGCCGTCAGTTTTCATCTTTTCTACCAATGAGTTGCCTTTTTGAATTCAGTTCTACTATTATTATTTATTTATACTATTCTAGCCATTTAATTTATCTTTATGTCAGGTTTTAAATGTTATTAATGATCACAAATAGGCAGGTCTAAGTGCATGTGTTCATACCTAGCATTAAAAGGCATCTCCATGTGCACCTCGAGTGACCAGTTGTGATCAGATCACATAAAATTATATATGCTGACCAGGCATAACATAATGACCACTGACAGGAGAAGTTAATAACATTGACCATCTTGTGACTATTCAATGTTCTGCTGGAAAACTTTTGGACCTGGCGTTCATGTGGATGTTACTTAGACATGTAACACCCCAGGCAACCCCACCCCATAGCAATGACACTCCTTGATTGCAGCAGCCATCCCCAGCAGGATGCAGACTTTCACACACACAAAACGCTTTAGAAACAACTAGAAAAACATCAAAAACAGCACAAGGTGTTGACCTGGCTTCCATATTCTCTAGATCCCAAACTGATCAAGTATCTGTGGGATGCACTGGAATAAGCCTGATCCACAGGGGCCCTTCCCCCAACCCATAGGACCTAAAGCCCGCCACTAACAACATTCTGTTTCTAGAAACCACGGGACACCCTTAGAAGGCCCATGTCCATTCTCTGATGAGTCACAACTGTTTTGGAGGCGCAAGGGAGGGAATAGGGAGTCATAATGTTATGCCTGATCGGTGTATAATATATATTTATTGTATAGAGGTTGTTACATTTCTGGGGCGCACGTCAGGCTCTGGTGAAGGCCACACCATGAATTCCATGCAGAAACCACCCAGTAACAAGTGGACAACTCTCAGCACATGTGCGAATGGACCCAAGAAACACTGAGGACACATTGAGATCCGCTTGCACAGATTATGATTGGAGGTGGTCAGGGCCACATTTGACCAAATTCTTTTGAGTATGGTCTATACTTCCAAAATGGATATGCAAATGGCCTACACCATTTAAAAGTATTTATACTGAAACAACAGCGTGAATCTGGCCCTCATAGGCTCTGTTTAGACATGGTATGAACATCCACTATGGGTGATCATATCACAAGAGGGCAGCTCTAAGTGCACGTGTCCATAGCTTGCTTTAAAAGGCATCTCCAGGTACATCCATCTGAAGTACGAAGAAAATCTGGTTGTTCACATGTAGTCATATAACATGTGCATACTTAAGAGGTGTGACTTGACTGCTGGTATTCCAGTGATGTAATGAAGCCGATACTCGACTAAACAGAAACCTGCTTTACCCCCATTTAAAACCTGTTTTGTGTAGTTGTCTTTGGATTTTAGTTCAGGCCGCTAATGGTAGCAAAGACACATTTTCATTTTCCAGAATTTGAAGAAGAGATGAACAGAGCCAAATCCAGTCAGGACTGTAATGCTTGTAAGCACAATTATTACATAATGTATCACTGCATTGCACAATCATTGTACACGCTGAAAGACATTTGTAATGATTGCTTTATCAGCTTATGCAGGTGTGCAGCATATTTCTTCATCCATCAAAAAGATAAATGGTCACGCAGCGCCATTGTGGCTCCACCTGAATGAACTCTCACCTAGATATGGACGACAAGGCTGCACACACATACTGCACTGTCGTGCTTTCAGATGTGCAGTACTTAACTAGTACTTTTTCAACACTGATACTCAGACTTTGGATGGTGGGGTGATGATATCTACTGAAGATATTGCAATTTGACTTTCAGGGTTTATCATTTACACAAAGCTAATACACAAATACTGGCAAAAATCACCTGAGTCCAAGTCCGAGTTGCATTTAATTGATTTCTTGTGACATCATGTGTACTGTACAGATCGGCAGGAAGAAACAAATGATTCCTGTTTGAGTTTCCCTGCTACAAGTTATTTACCATACCAAGGAGAGACAAGGATTTCTGTTAAAAACACACAGGCATTGTTTCCAGTGTGCTTTATTAGCTTTCCAGAGCATGGTATTATTTCAAACAGATAGTAGTTGCACGTGTAAAGGTGGGTCAACAAACCTGTATTTGCTGCTGATGCTGATTGAAATGCTACCCTTCAGGACAAAGAGAAGACCATAGATACAGAAACATTTGTTAATAAACCTGTTGCTCCAGTACAGGCTGGAAGGATTTGTATCGTGGGACAACACCCTGTTACTCTACTACGTTTTGTTTGTTTGACACTAGGGCTTTCTGTGTATTTTATTTCATCAAAACAAAACTGAAATAGTGTTTTGGACTTTAAACATTAAAGCTGTTTTGTTGCAATGCAAAGGTCCAAAATATGGATGTCAAAATGTAATGTATTTACAATATTTGACTGTCTATTGTATAAAAAAACTGGAAATTAACTTTTAATTTTAAATTGATTGTTAAAAGACATAGCAATGAGCAGATGATTATAGTAGAAATACACATTTAAAAATCTATCAAATCATTACTGCAAATCTACATAGAAGTGAACTGCACTGTATACACAATTTGGGGGGGAAAAAAAGGGAAAAAACTCCAGCTCATTGCGTCTTTCTGCTTGCGTAATTGGAATTTTTCAAACAATCAATACACATCCTTTAGATGCTGCTTTATGTCATATATTCTGTAATGTTTTTGTGTTTTTTCAGGGCCTGTGTCTGGGAGCCAGACAGATGAAAGCTGAAAGGAGGCTCCAGCCCCCCACCCTTCACAGGACAAGCGGTTACAGACGATGAATAAATGAATGAATGAATGAATGAAATATCTGTGTTATATGGAGTTAATAATTATTTGCTGTGCTGTGTCCTGCAGTGCTGCTGCAGGTTATTTAAATTGCTCGGTTTAAATGCATTCATATCAGTAAGTATGTTTTCTGCAGAGATTCTTTGATGGGGAAAGGGCAATCCTAATATGTTGCATCAGACTGCCACCAGACAATGTGTATATAATCTAGTTTGGACATAGCTTCCTGTGGGGAGCAATGAGCCAAGACGAGATTTCTGTATTCACATAAATAAATGTGTGAGCCAACTGACTGAACTGCACTTATTTTCGCCTGTGCTCTTTTTCTCCCTTGTTACCTCATTACACTGCCGAAAATATCCAGCTTTTGGATTTCATCACCGCTTTCTCACGGGTCTTTCGAGTGTAATGCCGCTGCAGAAGTGGAAGGTGTGACCTCTCACCTGCCTGTCTAAACATATCATCTTCAAGTCTCCCAGCGGAGCATCTGCCGCTGAGGGCGGCTGTACTATAACATCAGTTGGATTTCATCATCCCTGTTCATTCTCTCCACATCAAACAAATTTCAGTGGGTTGTTAGGAAAGCACGGGCTGACTCTGTGCATGTATTTGTGTGTATTCACATGCTTACCTGTGTGTCTGTTGTGTTTTGTGAGATGCTGAGTGCAGCTGTGTAGTTGGTTGACCCTCAAGGGTGACGTTTGTCAAGTATCTGGAGTGTAGCTGAGTAGTTCTGGATTATAGAGAGTTTGTGCATTCATAAACTGTGTCCTTTTGTATTTGTTAAGGTCTCTCAGGTGAATAAGAAAGAGAGGGAATGTGTGTAGACTGTAAGGTTATCAGCCAGTGCTGACAAGTACTGAGGCAGAACATCTCTGTGTTTTGGTTCTTGTCATTTGAAAAGGATTTAGAGCATGGAATAATGTAGTCGATCAAAAGAAATGTCTCATTCATCATTTTTACTAATAAATAATTGTTTTAAGTAAGAAAACATACAGCCACAACATTAAAACCACTTACAGGAGAGGAAAATAACATTGACCATCTTGTGACAATTCAGTGTTCTGCTGGGAAACGTTTGGACCTGGCATTCACGTGGATGTTACTTAGACATGTACCACCCACCTAGACCAGACCAGACACCCCCACCCCATAGCAATGACACTCCTTGATGGCAGCAGCCATCCCCAGCAGGATGCAGCCTGACACAGACACACACACAAAAACGCTTTAGAAACAACTGAAAAAACATGAAGAACAGGACAAGGCGTTGACCTGGCCTCCAGGTTCACTAGATCCCAAACTGATCAAGTATCTGTGGGATGATCCACAGAGGCCCCTCCCCTCAACCCATAGGATCCAAAGACCCCCACTAACAACATGCCCATGTCCACTCTCTGATGAGTCACAAGTGTTTTGGAGGCACAAGGGAGACATCTTTCTTCAAGTCACATGACTTTGATGTGGGGATTTGCAGCCAGGAGTCAAGAGGTTGTAGAAAGTGTTTTTACAGCTGTGGTTAGAGAAGTGGGACTGGGACCAGAGGGTGACTGGTTCAGATCCCAGGACTGATAGGAAGAAACACGCAAGGGTGGAGTAAATAAGCTGAGCCATCCCCTCAACAACTCCCCCTTGAGTTTAAGGCACCTAACCCCCTGAGCTCCCTGGGTGGAGCACACGGCTACTCCGTGTGTGCGTGTGTGTGTGTACAAATAAACAGGTAAAATGCAGGGGTCAAATTTCCAAATGTGTAAACCCAGAAGTAAAATAATATATACTCATCTTACAAACAATTAATTTTGTTATTGATTAATTTTTACCTCTGGTTACAATGGAAACTGACACTAAACCCATTTTTCATGTTTTTCAGTATTTGAACAATGTTCTTTTGTCACCCATCCCTATATTGCAAGTCACATAGCTACACATCAACACTGACAAAGATGTAGATCCGGGTCCATGCTTGTTTTTGCACTTTTAGTGCATGTTTTGTAGTGATTGGTTTAATGTTGTACTCCAGGCCAGTGGGAAGGGACACACAACCAGTAGTCTGCCTCCCACTGAGGCCCCAGCCAACTGATTTTAGCTATAGGTTTTAGTTATTAGAGTTTTAGCCTTGTTGTAGCCGGATTTTTAGATTATTTTTCTTAATAAAATAATTTTTCTCATACTGTACCTCATCTATTCTCCGCAGTTCCAGTTTTATTTTTAGGTGTATCCCTGATTTATTTCAGTTCAGTAAAAAAATGTTTGCTTTATCTAAGGTCTCTGTCTTATCAGTCACGGCCCTGTGCCCTTATTCTTTAATCACATTAGTTTAGTTTTCTGCTCTTTATATCCTGGGGTGCAAGTCCCCAGGCGTTGTTGTCTTCCCCTCCTTATTTAACGTTGCAACTCCCCACTCCTTGCCCCACAATGATGTAAGAATATAACATGTGTCCATCTTCCTAGTTTTCTACAGTCTTATCCTCATAAGACTCTGATTCTGTATCGTCTCTGCTGAGAAACACCTAAAACGTTGCATCATATATAAAATCATTAGAACATTTTGAACTTCAGCTAATATGGCCCTTGAGACCAGATAATGTTTAAATATTAAGCCTCAAGATTTGATCAGACTCGCAAAACGTGAGCTTCTATTGTCAGCTGCCACTTTAGATCAGGGAGATGCCATCACAGACCACCGGATACACGAGCTAACGTAATCGCACCAGATAACCCGTGACCATGAAATGACCTCACGCACTGTGCTGCAAATGGCTGATGTTTATCTGTGTAGAAATTTGGTTAGTGGGAAGAATTTTTCACTTTGCAGTGTTCTAAGGGCAGACAGCTGTTTTCCTGCACACATGTTGTATCTTACATCAATATGACTCTGTTTAATACTGTATATCCCCAACCTGTGCTGCTTTAGATTTTCCTATGAATTCACACTATGAATTAGTTAAATACTGTAAATACTGACAGTACTCTGTCAGTACTTAATTACTGACTACAATACATATAAATAAGTAGTAATATATCAATACAAAAATGTGCCAAACATTTGTTGGTTGCATCTGAATGTGACACTATTTTTCATCATAAATGGAATACGGTTAGCTTGTAAATTATTGTCTGTATGTAGTAAAATAAAATGGCTGGACAGGCAAGAGTTCTATTATAAAGAACTTCTACCGACTCTTAACCCTTTATGGGGCGAGGAACCATATTTGGTAACTTTCACACACATTTTAAATTGTGTCCCTGTGCCTCTCAGTGAGGTTTAGAAGCATGTGGTTTTCACCCAAACCAATCAGAGAATATCAAGTCAACATACACAGGTAAATTAGGGTCAGATGTGGTCAGCAAGGTCCACCTCTGCATGGATGCTGAGCATGACTGCTTTATTAGGCACCATGAAGAAGTGGTCTAATTGTGTGTGTGTACAAAAAACAAACGTGTTTACATTTTATTACCACTTAATGGCAAGGAACCATATGGCAATTCACTGGTCGTAATTATTTACATGAAGATAAAAAAAATTTGAAACATTTCACAAAAGTAGAAAAGTCTTCTTATACCCTACAATAACACTCTAGGGTTGAAATTTTGAATTTCCAAGTATTTCAGTGAGTGCCCTGTAAAGGGTTAAAGTTATGTGTGGAGCCTATCCCAGCTGTCATCGGGCGAGAGGTGGGGTACACCCTGGACAGGTCGCCAGTCTATCGCAGTTCTTGAAGCCATACAGATTAGCACATTTTATATATATATTTTATTTTTGCTCAAAGAACAATACTACAAGCTCTTAAAAAGTATCCCAGTGTTGCAGACTTACTGGATTGGATTGCAGTAGATTGCATACGTGCAGTGCATATTGCAGTGTGCCTATAGCAAGATTCATTAATTCGTTCAATATAATAATCTACTGATATTTTTTCCTACTGCACTTTTATTGTTATTATGCACATCACTATAAAACAAAATCACTATATCTATTATAATAATAATAATTTAAACTGTAACGTATAGTACATTTCCTGTTGTGCCATTTAAGAATAAACCTTACTGTACCTTTTTTTCTTGTCAACATCTTTCTTTTAAAGTAACCTCTAAGCAATAGCTTCATAGTTCTTATTATTACAGTTTTTTCTTTCTTTAAATAAAAAAAAAAAGTACAAATGAGATATTTCTGGGAAAGCTTACCTAAGTGGGGTAATTGTTTCCATATTCACCAGCTTGCTGCCATCTAGTGGTCGCCCTGTGCACCTTCAGCCTTGCAGATTTATTTTGTTCTCCAAATACCTGATCTCAACCAAACAAATTGGATTCATAATGTATGGCTTACATTACACGCTGTTTATATCATATGTGAGGCTCCAGGCGAACCCTTGCAGTAAATCTATTCCGTAATATCTCCCGGCCCTCTGTGTGACATTGCCAATAAGATGGAGAATTGGTGATGTGATGTATGAGTGGCCAAGGTGAATGTATTGTTTTAACCAAAAGGGCACCAGCTGCAGTCACAGAGTTGCGGCGTGGAAAGTGGAAATCTGACCTATTGGTTTAGCGCAGATAAAAACACATTCCCCCTGACCTTTCCGCTTCATTACCTGCCATGATACCTCATAAATTGAGGAGAATACAGTGCGGCTGTCACGTCTGTACAGAACAGAAGGGTTCTGCAGTTATTTTTTTTCCCCCCATTCACTTCATTTTTTCCTTTATGTGAAGGTTAGACAGTCAGGTTGTCTTTATTTTTATTGCACGTTTTATGAGCTTGTAGGACAATGATACAAGTGAAATTAACATAGTGTCGAAAAAGAGATGTTAATTATACAGTAAATGATGAATGCAGTTAAATAGTACAATTATGCTGATATAATTGTGAGTGTTAATTATTTAAGAATATTTATAAAAAAAACAAAACTAAATGGATTTAATTTTGATTAAGAAAATGCATGCAGACACTATAAGTATAGGAAGGATGCTGTTTTATTTTCATGTTTTGGGCTTTTTAATGCAATTAAGCCCGAATGGCATATTTTCCATATATTCTGAATTACATTAATAAACATACCTTAATCAAACATTTACTGGTTTTAATTGACTGAATTATCTCTGGCGACCTCTGCTGGTTGATGTGAACTAAACTACAAGATTAAAATAGCTTGTATGTGGTGTAGCACCTAAAAAAATAAAACAGAAATCCTTGGAAAGCGATGAGTTCATACTTGAACAGTCTCCTTACTACACTCTGGAGACAGAGCTCCGTAATTATCTCATTAAACGCTCTAATGCTCTTTAATAACAGAAGAAGTAATACGAAGAAGGCATTTTGCTGTAAATGATCTGTGACATCCTCAAAAACATTATGCATCACCGTTATCACTGTTACACACTATTTCAGGCTTTAGTCAACCTTTTTATATCCCCAAAACGTCTCTGATCCCAACTTTACTATTCCATTTTTTCCAATGGAATACTCTCTCCAATTGAACCACTCATAAAATGCCATCCACTTACTTTCCGCATCAGTAGGTACATCAGCGCAATTGACTGTGTTTTAATAAAACAATCCTGCAATAAAATCTGAGCATTATGAAAGTGACAGTATTCGGCATTTGTTTAAAATAACTGAGAGAGAGCGTGTTTGATTCAACCGTGGTTTCATTTTGGAGGCTGTAGCTTGTAGTACTGTTGAGCTGTATTGTGTTCTGCCCCTTACAATTGAGTTTCCACCTTTCGCATGCTGTTTCGACATAAACTAAATATTTTAACAGTCATGAACAGGGATTTAGGTCAAGGTAAGTAAAAAAAAAAAAAAAACTGAAACATTAGAAGCATTAGTTTTCACTAGTGTACCTAATTAACTGGCAAGTGAGTCTATAACTATTGTAGACTAGGTCAAAGTCTTAATTCAGCACTGTAAAATAAATCTGACAGGGATTACAGAGCAGCTATTCCTTCTACGCAAGCTTCTTCATCTGTGCCATTAAATTAGTGGTTATTTTTGTCTTGTTATGCCCCTCAGCATAATTAAGTCAACACATTTTTAGTCCAACTGCTCATAAACTGTTCACATATACAATCTGGCATGTAGGGTTTGTTTCAGTGAGTCGCCAGCCAAAGAGGTTGGCTGTAAAAGCCATCGGTATCGGTGATGCTGACCCTATCATAGCATCGCACCGAACCTAAGCAAACAGCATTAGACCTTACAGCGGTATAACAGTCATATGTCATACAGGCCATGCCTATAACTTACTACAGAGGATAAATGGGAGCTGGCATAGCATCTCCTGCGGTGAGATATAAACCTTTAGCTATAGTCTACAACAAGCTGCTGCTACAACCATTCATCTGTCAACCAATCGTGGCCCTAGATGTGTACATGTATATGTGTGTGTGGCTTCCAATTCAGTAATGACAGTATGGTGACGCCTTCCGGGAGGGATTACCACACTGTGTGCTCTGGCTCACCTGCCGTGTGCGGTAATGAAGGAGAGCTGTGGAGACTGGAGGCTCAGGCGGCAGGTCGCTTTCCACCAGAGTTTACATGGCAGACGACAATACTGGACGTGACTGTATTACCAGAGATTAAAACTGTCTGAGGGACAAAGGAGGGAGGGGGACGCTGCTTGGCTTCGTGCACGTGTTCCTTCAACCTGCTCATGCAATTTAACAGCAGATCACTGGCTTAGAGTCCAGGAAATCGGCGGAGAGCTATGGCAAAATGGGTCGTATTCAAGTGACACTTGTGTGCAGAGTTTGATGGGCGCTATAGGTGAATACAAACATGCACTTAAAGCTGAACAGTGAAATTGTTCAACCTGTAAACCTATGCACTAAAAGCTCAAATCATAAAAACAGAAAGTGTAAAATCTGGAATGAAGACTAAAGTCAACATTTAGTTATCACAGGATCCTGATCAAAACAGCCTATGTCTCATTTGAATGCTGTTCCTGAGTATATGCTTGGCAAACACTTAATGATAAGTGTTGACATTCATCAAGCATTGGTAGCATAAATTAATAAGAGTGCGTGGGTTGTTGCTTTTTGCTGCAAATGGTTCAGATTTACATGTAGGCACTGGTGCCTGGATGTGAAACAGGTGACTGACAAGAAAATCGCAGTTAAGTCATGTGCTTTGTCTTCAAGGAGTCATCTTGAAGGCAGGCTGTCATGTTGGAGGTATCTTTGAGTCAAAGTGATTATTATTGGTGTGGTTTTGAACTTAAACTACACAGAGAGTGGTTGGCATGCAAACAGTGTGTCAACAGTGAGTTTCTGTAGCTACAGTTTGAGTTGCTCTAGCAGGATTTCATGTTGAAATACTTACCCACTGTAGTTCGAAATTACTGTGCAGCGTTTTCTGACTATAACATTAGCTTTTGTGGAGAAATAAGTTGCACAGCGTCACCTCAGCCTCGGCTGATAAAAGTAGAATGAGATTCCAGCAGCTCTGCTTCCCTCCAGGTCTCTGCGGATGTTCAGGTCCCGTGGAGATCAGGCAGAGAGCAGCAGATCTTTGTCAGATCAATACTCCTTAGTGGATTTCCTATATCAACCACAGTGAAATCCTACCATCTGTGACATATAGGTTGAGCGTATAAGTCACTGCTGTGTGGGATCCAATCCAATAAGTCGGTCTCCACGCCTTCTGTTCTCATTGGGTTGGAACTGCTGTAGGGTGGTAGAGGTGGGTGAGCGGAGACACCAGGTAGATGCACCAGGTGGAGCTTTAGCTTTATTCACTAGTTTGTTTCCCCTCTTAGCGCCGTTTGGCACCATAGATCATTTCTGGAAAATGTTTGTATTTATTTATAGTTGTTTAACAAATACACTGATATAAAAAAGTTTAAAAGAGCTTTTATATAAGCTCTTAGTCTCACTCTCTATATATACAGTTAGATCCATATACTGCATGTCTGGACACTGAAGCTTCTTATTTTTTTTGTTTTAAACATCATATTGACGTTAGAGTTACTTAATAAATATGGGTTTAATCTGCAGACTCTCAGCTTTAATTTAAGGGTATTTGCAGAAATTGGAGGACAGGTACAGGAATTACAACCAGGTTTATACACAACCTTGTATTTTGTGGGGCTCAACAATAAAAGGTATTTGGGCGGCATCCTGACATTTATGGACAAAACCGTATGTGTGTGTTTGCATGCAGTATATGAAGCATCTGTGCAAACCTCCTTTCGTTGGCTATGAAATGAAATAAAAGCAAGATATTCTATAGTATTAGATTGCGAAATGCACAATATTTAAGTAGCTGGTGACATCCCTGTCATGACAGTGTAGTAAATATAAAGCTACAGCCAACAGCTATTAGCTTAGCGTAACAGCAGAAACCAGTGGTAGGCTGTGCATTTGACCTCCAACCCTATTCAAAACACCTCTTAATATGATCATTACAATGCCACTGCTATAGAAACCATCAACATCATACATCCGTACGCAATAAAGCCCAACATTGCATTGTAGATGGGTATCCCAAGAAACTCACTTAGAACAACTCAATAAGTCTGCTGCAGTTGCACACCAGCAACTGTTAAATCCAGCAGAAACATCAACGTCGACTCAGTAAAATGGGTTAGCACTCACAGTTGCTGCCCTGAAAGTAGCGGACACACCCTTTCCCTGACTGGATAAGGCTAGCTAGCTCTGGAACTGGGCAGGCTTTCCTCACAATATCCAGATTTTCCTTTTAAGTCCGCCATTAAAGTGGCTTTCTAAGAAGATCTCCAACCAAATCAATAGCCTCTCCTCCTTCCACCATCGTGGGTTAAAAAAATAGCTAACAAAACATTAACAGGGACAGTTTGTTTGTGCAGCTAGCAATAGATGAACATGAACAGCTAGCTTGGTTTAAATGAAGCGGCTCTCTGACCCTCCAGTCAGAGGACACGAAAATACTGAAGCTGCCGTAGAGAAGGTCTAAGAATACAAAGTTGAAATGTGATTGGTTAATGGAACAGTATCATTACAATGTCTTTCAAAGTACAGCTGCCTGCAGTTTTAATTGTGAAGGCCCAGGAAGATTTCTCTGACTCTGGCAACGCATGGCGGCTGAAATATGATTGGATAAAAGCTCTAATAAGAGCGAAGTTACACTGGCAGAAGCAGAGAGACAGACAAGCGATAAAATGAAAAGAATAGGCTATTGGGAATTATTTAATAAGATTAATGGGAAAATATTAAAATGTAAGTCAGTGATTTTGATACTTGATACTTTATTAATCCCATACTGGGAAGTTTCCCTGTTGCAGCAGCAATGTACAGGCACTCAGCATACCATACATAATATAGAACAAAAAAGTAAAATAAACATTAAAAATAAAATAGGAAAACAAAAGTCTATTTACACAATATTTACAAGAATAATAAAATAACTGAACATTAAAAATGAAATTGCAACGAAATGAAATGTATTTACAGCCAACAAGCAACCAACCATGTGCAGAATGTGCAGTAACAATAAGCCCAGTCCAGTGTCATCTGTCACACACAGATGAGGAGGAGTTAAAACAAATGATCGACTTTTGACACTCATCTTAAAGGGATTTTTGTTTTCATTTTTGTTTGCAGTGGGGTTGCATGAGGTACTTATTCATTGTTAGTGTCTACCTACAGGAGTTGGTGATCGGGAGAGGAAGAGAGGAGTACTTGAACAGAAGCCAGGCACTGTACTGCTGTGGCCAGGGTCAGCAGCAAAATGTATTTTGTCAGTTTAGTCAGCTAAAACCAAGCCCAAAATCTGTGTACACTGTATTTAGAATATAATCACTGATGTCAGACAGTGTTTTCAGACTGGGAATTGTGGCTTAACAAGCCACCAGACCAGTTTTGCCTGGTTTAGTCTTGGGGCATCTAGCCTGACTGATGAGATTGTTTTTGTGTTATTGTGTGTTACTTGGCTTGTTAGAATGTTAACGTGTTAAAAGTCATACAGCAGTATACCAGCAACTCCCAGGGTTCCTGTAAGTAAAATTCATGTCTGGTGGCTTTGAAAGTGTGTGTCTGAGAACATTAAACTGATCAGCCTCAACATAATGACCACTGACAGAAATTCATAACATTTACCAGCTTGTAAGTTGTGGATGTTAACTAGACATGCACCACCCACCAAGACCAGACCAGACACCCCCACCCCATAGCAATGAAACTCCTTGATGGCAGCAGCCATCCCCAGCAGGATGCAGCCTGACACAGGCACACACACAAAAATGGTTTAGGAACAACTGAAAAAAACAAAAACATGAAGAACAGTACAAGGTGTTGACCTGGCCTCCAAATTCACTAGATCCCAAACTGATCAAGTATCTGTGGGATGATCCTCAGAGCCCCCCCCCCCCCCCCCCCCCCCCCCCCAATCCATAGGACCCAAAGGCCCCCACTAACAACATTCTGTTGCCAGACACCACAGGACACCCTCAGAAGGCCCATGTCCATTCTCTGATGAGTCACAACTGTTTTGGAGGCACAAGGGAGACCTATATAATATTATGAAGGTGGTCATAATGTTATGCCTGGTCGGTGTATTTTACAAAAGAATCTCATTTATTTTGTTTAGTTTTATATACATGTATAAAGTGGTACAACAGAGAATTTACTCTAACTAGATGCAGTATTTCTGGATTACACTATAAAGGAATAAATTAATGGAAGATTTTACTTTTCAGTTTCTGTATGAATCATTTCAAGGGCATGGACGTGATGGGAAAGAAATGTGAAAATATTTAAATTCTAGCTTTATAAATGACTTAATAAGCATAGACTGCGATGGAAAAAAATAACACAGATCATTTCAAATAAGGTAACAAACGCTGGAAAATCACCAAAAGGCAAAACATAAATATGCATAAAAGGGCATAAAACAGCAAGAACACTGCGGAAATTGAAGAAGACAATCAATATTTATGTTATTACCCCAAACAATGAGGCTAGAGGCGTTTCAGATTTGCATGCTTTACATTTGTCTGTATATAGAAGCTGCTTGTTTCAAACAGCTGTTCGTCAACAGCAGAACAAATCCGTGCGGGACTGTTGACCAGCGCGGAAGTGAGTGCCAGAAATTGGAAAAAATAAATAAATTATATATTTGCACCGGGGAAAACTGGAACTTGCAACATCTGGATTTAATAAAAGAGTATGCCAAAAAATAAAACATTTTATGAGGAGTAAACATTTTACACTCCAGCCAACACCACAATGAGTTACATTATTCTGGCTGTCAGTTGATGCACTGGTTGTTGTGAGTTATGGGCTGATCTCTTTCACCACAAGCTGCTGCTGGCAGGATAGTCACAAACAGCGACCGACTCTGAGAGAAGTGGACAAAAAGGGAAAAAGAAAAAAGAAGTGTTGATCTTAGGCCTTGTGCAATATTACGAAAACACACGTCATCTATAAAAGTGATAAATCGTTTGTTTCTGGGTGATAAAAAACAGAGATTTGTTTATTAGCTTGATGCAACCCCATTCGGAGACTTTCAGACTGATAGATCGCTCAGTTTCCCCCAGGACTGGTGCCCCCAGGCCCCCAGGTGCCATTAATCCATAGAAGTTTTTGGGTTTTGTTTTTTTTCTTTTTTTAGAAATGCTTGTTTACCCAGCTTATACCAATGGATTTAACATAGTAGGACATATGGGAAAGACTAATGGCGTGCATAAATATTTGGCTGCCTAGAAAGACAGATTTTAAAGTAGTAGCTTAGTTGTTGTTTCCTCAAGTCCTCAAGCATAAGTAGTAGGGTTATAATAAGGTGTACAATCGTGAGTTTTGTAAGTGTAACAGGTACTGAGCATATAGTGTTTTAATTTTACTGGTGCATCGTGTCATATATATATTAGATTCTAACCTGTAAAACTCTTTCTCAAATGGGTGTACTAGTTCCCCTAGTGGTACTTTGGAGTACTGCATAGAGGGCACGTGAGGTTTTCTTTTTTTTAAAAAACTAAAACAAAACTATAATCTTTAAAATAATGATGCTGATTCAGTAGTCCTATTTTTAACATAAATTGTCTGGAAGACCACCCCAAAGAAAGCAACAAAGAAGCCCGTTTGACAATAAACTGTATTTGTGCTTTAAACACGGCAATGCAGCTGAAATTAAAAAAAAAAAAAAAAAAAAAAACAAGAAGAAAAATGCAATAAAAGCAGTAAAGAAAATACCTTTCAGGATCAGGAAGTATACAGTTTAATGGGATTTATGTCAATAAGCGGAAACACTCCCAACAAATTAGCTAGCAGTTATAAGAGGCCAGCACCGTTCCAACTATGTCTCCGCACAAGTAGTTTTTCAGTTACAAGATTATCGTTTAATAAATGACACTAATGAAGCAGCAATAGCCCTTTTTTTAATTTATTTTATTTATTTATTTATTTTGCCTTAAGACACAAGTAACTCTTCAGCAAACCCCTGGCTTTTTAAATATATTTCAAATTCTGTTATAAACTGAACCTATGCAGTTCAGTTTTTTTTTTAAACCTGTCATCAGTCAGGTGTGGTTAAAGCCAAGCTAAGTCTGGTCAGATTCTTTTCAGGGTTGCAGAAACTTCACTTTTGGAGAAAATACGACGCAGCCACGTTATCTGGATGACGTTAATGACTTTTTCTAATATTTTCTAATAAAGTTTAGTGAAATACTCATTTCACGCGTTCATACCTGTGGCGAGCACTTAAACATACATTTAAAAGTCACGTTACCAGAGGGCAACTCTAATGTAATAACCACCAAATAGTTCTGATAACATAAGAGACGGCTTTACTTTGTATAATTTAAATCATGTGGGTGTCCATATTTCGACCTTATTCCCTCCATAACTGCACCACTTGAAAGCCAAGAGGTTTTATTCAGGAAAGGCTAATGTCCTGACCTCCAGCTTTGAACTGAACATGGCCTCAGGTGAATAAATGAAGATATAAAGCTTCTCCCTGAGTGGGCCTCTCCATAATATTGTGCATTTTATGGCCAAAGATGCCATGTTTGTACAGCTGGATAGCTGAAATCAGCCTGTTGAGTGTGACATTACCTCCGCAGGCATTCTGGCTTTCGTTTCCACTTGCTTAAAACTCACTTTCAATTCTTGTGGACCTAAGTTTTCACATTATTTGTATATTATTTGTATTTTTGCATGATTTAACCTTCCATATCGTGCCGTTGTCCCATCTTTGGTTTCAATCAGGCCACTGTGCTCACATTGACCGATGGTGGTCGACTCCAGATATTTTTCCCCAGCAATTTTTTAACTTACCCTGCGTGTGAAGATTGTTTGGCACAAAATGAAAAAAACACTAAAACAAACAAAAGTGCTCAGGTGTAATTTTCTATCTGAAGCAGGAGCCTGGGAAACTATCCAGCCAGACTCTGGGTGGCTGACAGCGGCGAACAGAGGTAAACGTCAATTAAGACGTTACAGTAGATGACAGGCCTAAAGAAAACAGTGCTGAGAGATGCCATCTGGGGCAGACCGTGTAAACTGAAGGTGTCTGAACATGATGCTTCAGATAAGGCTAAAATGGTAGCAGCTTTAGACTTGTCAGGTTAACATGAAGAGGCATGAAGAAGGAAGATTTAGGCTAGCTGGTGGGCCTGCAGGGTGCACATTTGTGAATTTGTTAGAATTAGTTCAATTTTGCAAAATCTATCTGCTGTACATGTCAGCAACATGTAACATGATATAAGGGTTGCTGGTGTTTTGTGCTACCTGGGAACTTTAATTCTAATGCATTTGTATCCAGGTGAGTTTGAGTGGGCATGCTCTTTGTGTACTGAAGACACGCTCAAACACATCATAGAGCTTCTGCAGCAGCATTACTGAAGCAATAAAGACTGACATGTTTTGGACCAGTTTTACTCATTTAGCAGGATACCAACAACGAGTGACTCACAGAACACAGTTCATCACTCTCTATATGGAAACAGAAACATAAAGACTGCAGGTAAACTGCTTTCTTAAAGATTTTTTAGCCAATGTAGGGCGAGTTCACAAGTCTCCTGATGGATAATTTTTTTCCTCCACTGTTTCAAGGTCCACGGGAGCCGTGCTACAAATCTTTGCGGCATGCTTAATGTGTAGAAATTGATTTGGAGAGAAAACATCTCAGATGTGTGTTTTGTTTTCTTCCTTCTTTAATAGAACTTCAGAGAGCAGGAAGTGTGTGCGTCATGAAATTCGCCCTGCTTATCTGCTTTCACACGCTCCGGCCAGCCGCCTGCCCTCAAACCTCACCAAGCCCTCACAGTGAGAAGGGCACATACACAACTTGTGCGTGCACACACATACATGTGGACCCACAGATCCACATGAAAGATGCACATACATATAAATATGTCCAAAAACCAAGCAGCAGGCACCAGTTAATACAAATTCCTTTGTGTCCAAAGCATGCAGAAGCAAATAAATCAAAACCTGCAACACAAACATATATATTTGCCTTTTGCAGTGTTTAAACAAATGTGAGCGCTGCACTGAATCAACTTACAACTGATTTTGCATATGTTTGCTCGAAAAATAAAATCCTACTCCGTCAGGTGAATTGGAGGCTACCGTGTAGCTTCTTTTAAGGGTTCAGCTGAGATGGACGGCAACTTGTTACTGAGAACTACTCCTCAGGCATTAGGTGAGGGTGAGAATGTGTGAGGTCACGCCATGCGACCTTTAGCTGAAGCTGCTCGGCCACTATTGGTCCAGGGCCAAAACCTCGACCAGCCAACCACTCACCTCCCCCAGACACACAGCAGCCCTCTCTGCAGCAGGACTGCTGGACTTATGGACAAAGTGCCAGAACAAGTTGGGTCTATATCTCGTGTGGCCATTATCCTACAGTTTTTCTGGAGCACATGCACAAGAAGTTCTCTCTTTTGCTGGGAACTACACACACACATATATATATATATGAGTATGTGTGCAACCATATATATGTGTGTGTATGTGTGTGTGTGTGTGTGTGTGTGTGTTTGTATTTTGCACATTGTAAAAGACTATTTTCTCCCTGGAACTATAAAGACAATCTTTTCTAACCTACTGACAAATTTAAAAACCTTAATATTTCCCATTTAATTTCATGTTGTTATTTAATTTGGCCAATGCTTCTTTGTCCACTTCAAAGAAAGAAGGAAAAAGCTATTGATCGGAACCACTCTCCGTGCGCTGACGCATCCTGAATACTTGTTCATTATCTTAACCCATCAACTTCACGTTTCTTTATACAGTTTATAATTTTTTAAAAAAAACATAGTATAAATGCATATTTTCAAATCAGCCCATTGGTGCTTTTTGAAATTAATATTCTAAAATCTTTAAACTATGATTTCCTTAAACAGAACCCAGAAATATTCTCAACTGAAGCAGCATATGTACACCTGACTGGGAGAATAAAAAAAGTGTTTCAAAAATATAGTTGAAATGCAGGCCTCGTTAGCGCGTTGATATCCTGCAGTAGAATTATTACCAAACCTCGTCGTGTCTCTTCCCAGCCCCGCCGCCGCATGAATATTGAGCGCCTGTTAATTATTTAGATTGGAGGTGTAACGATACATGTTTGGATATTTGCACTTCCTCGCTTTTTATTTGAATTCCCAGTGGAGGGGAGGTGAAAAGTGTCGACTCGCTGCGTCTTGTCACATTGGATTTCTTTTTTCTAATCAGCTGGCGGAACAAATCTCGCATCGAGATGTACTAGTGCGTTTGAGGTGTCCTAAAAAAAACACACACACACACACACACACAAGGCAGGAGTAATCTGAATCTGAATTTGCTTTAAACAGAGATTGAGAATTACATCTTTGTTGGAACATGAACTCCATGCTAATAAATGTTACTATGTATATTTCCAAGGCATTATTATTCGTAGTTATTCATGAGAAGCGTCTCATTGTTCCACTTTAAAACGAGTTGGGTTTGACGCGCAGAGGACTCTGAATTTCGAATATTAATTCCAGATAAAAGCGTGAGCAGAATTTAAGCAGCCAGGGCGCAAACAAAATCCGATTTTGTGATATTTCCCTGCAAATTAATTAAACGTACGTGTGCTGGTTTTCATCAGAATTCAATAAGCTCTTACCTTGCAGAGGCAGGGGAGGAGAGGGGAGGCAGCCCGTCCGCGGTCCTGCATGCGCGCCGTCCCAGCCAAAATGCACAGCTTCCCTCTGAAAGCCTCCTCTCTTGTGGTCACCCACTGTTCACATGTTGATTGTGTGGATGTGTATTGAGGCTGTAGACTTGTGTATTCGCTTAGGCTTATCCCCCTGTCAGATGATTATTGCTCCGCGTTACCAACTCCATCAAAAGGTGACACTTGTGCTCCAAAAGAGCGCGCGGCTTTTTTTTTTTTTTTTGTTTTTCTTTCAGAGGAAAATCTAATTGTGCACAGAGGGTGAGGAGTTCAGGCTGCTGGATGCGCACTGCAGCCCAGAATGTGAACACAGAAGAAGGCTTCTCTCGTGTTTGATATTTAGCAGTTTTGTAACAAAAAAAAATATTTGGACTAGCTGTGATTTATTTCCCCTCATAATAATAATAATATTACCCTCTTGAGAGATGACCTACGGCTCCATCCAGAATGACATCAGATCTTAAATCAGTCGGTCACGTTTGATTTATTCTTTCAACAGATTATAGATATTTTCAAAAGGTAACGTTCATGGTATTATGAAACGACATAATGCGCACAGCCGTGCCTGCTCGGTTTGTTGATTCTGACTCTCTTTACGGGAAGTGTCGCTGCGTTTCCTCTCCCCGGTGTCTCCTCTCAGCCTGCAGCCGCGAAGCTGCACTCATCCCCCGCCTCCATGCAGCCCTGCATCGGTCCACATACCTTCTGTATCTCTGCGGTCGCTTGTTTGCTTAAGCTTGCGAATCCGAGTTTGTTTTGCTTTGTCGCGTTTGCGCGCCGTGAAGCTTGACTTAAGAAGCGCAATGTTACAAAAGAAAACAATGGCAAGGCAAAGAGACGCGCGTAAAAGTCAGGTATGGATGCCCAATTAGAAATATATATATATATGATTTAGATTTCTGGTGGAAAGAGGGGCAAGAGTAGCTTCAAAATATCCAAGCAGTAACTGGATAAATTTAAAGTGCTGTGCGTTCTCTAATAATCCACTTCAGAGAACTACCGTCTCCTCTGAGATCAAACACAGGCAGAAAAAACAAACCCTAATGGAGTGTTGTCATTGTTGTGTGGTCCAACTCTCTTTTTGTTGATTCCCGTGTTATTTCAAGCACCAGTGACCAGCCGAGGCCCTTGGCTGAGCAGGCAGACATGTATTCAGCAGTTAATCTGACGGAGCATCTCGGTGCTATGTGTATTGGAGGGGCCCATTGTTTTCCCCTATAGATTAGCCGCACAAGCACCTCACATAATCGAAAGGCTATAGACAGACTGTCATTGCTTTACACTCCACTAACAGACTACCAGCACAAAGATTCAATAAAAGTCCCCCAGCAGAATGTTTTTGAACAATATATTTACTTCCATTAAATAAAACACAATAGTTTTTTTGGATGTTGGAAAAAAAGAAACATGATTCCGTACCAAATAGTATACACAGAGCAAAAACCAAATAATTTGTCGCAGGAACATTTTTGATGCGTCTTTTTTTTCCTTTTTTTTTTTCTTTTAAATCCAGAATTGCTATTCTAAATCGATATTCACACAGACATTAATAATAAATTTATAATATGTTAGAAACACACAACTGGTGCGTTTTAGTATGTACATTCCCTTTTGTTTGCAAGCAAAACATGATTCCTTTTTTAGTTTTTTTTTTTTCTTCCACATGCGTTGATAAATTGAACCTTGAGAAGACTGGAGGGTTATAGCGCATTCGCCTCGACAAACAGGAGATGATGATTCAAATATATATATACAACCTTTTTTTTTTTCAGTCAACAATCAACGTCCAAAAATCCACCAGAAAAGTAAACCCTCGTGACGATGAAAGGGAATCAGGCCTTTTGCTGAGACGCAGGGTGAAGCAGGCCCGGACTCATCATCAAAGGGGAATAAACCTAAAAACTCCCGTTTCAGTTTGACTCCGACTTGGAGCTGAGCTTTGTTTCAGTGGTTCAGTCTTCTAGTGCCCTTTTTGAGAAAAAAAAAAATGAAAAAGTTGTTGTAGTAGTCTCTTGTTCCTGTGGCCGGCTGTTTCTGATTACCCACACACTGCAAAAAATGACCACCATGGCAAGCCATTTTAGTGTAATCACCCTCAAAATCACATTTTTGCTCTAAAATAAATGAAAACTAACACACTAACAGTTCCAGGACTATCTCACGCGTTTCTTAATATATTTGAGATTTTTTTTTTTTTTTTATGAAACAAGTGGCAGTGTCTTGAGGTAAAAGTCGGAATAATGCCCAACTAATATCAAGAGATTGCCAAGTGGCCAAGAAATGTTCTGAAACGCGTTAAAAATATTAAAATGATCTCAAGGCCAAATTTCTTTAACTCGGTTTAGAGGAAAAATATCACTTCAAGAATCACTGCTAGCCTCTAACATGTTGCTGTGGTGGTTATTTTTTGCAGTGCAGGTAGGTATTAGACTGGTCTGTCCACGGCGTATTGGCAGGCGCTCAGATTAGTGGCCGGATTCTGCACACTGGCGTATCCAAAACTCGAGTGCTGCTTGGCTTTCAGTCTCAGGCTGGCCAGGCTGGAGTTACAAGTGTCCCTGTACACATAAGGAGGAGTCGGAGGCGCGTAGGGACACGCCGGCGTGGGCACCCCCGAGTTGAGAGACGGGTTGCTGAGGTTGTTCAAGTTATTGAGGCTGTTGAGGCTGGAGCCCGGCACACCGGTGACCGCCGATGGCACCATGCTAGAAGTCATGGAGGATATGGAGTTTGGCGGCGAGAACATGGTCTGCGAGGATAAGGGGTTGACATTCATGGAGTTGAAGAAGGGGAAGCTTTTGGTGGATAAGGAGGCGGAAGTGAGGCCCTTGGCGGCCCAGTTGTTGTACGTGTAGCTGGGGTACATGTCGTCGTAGGGCTGCATGAGTCCATTGAACTGCGGGCCGAAGCCGTTTTTGCAAAGCTCGGCTTGCTGGTTTCTTTCCCGTTTCCTCCACTTGGCTCGCCTGTTCTTAAACCAGACCTGGAGGAAAGGAAATGTAAAGGTTAATCTCTGTGCTTTTTCTTGCAAGAACAATTTTGGGTTGAGGATTATATTTTATTATCCCCTATATATATATTATTTTTTTTTACACTTAGTTGTAAATGTTTTTTAAAACGAGCTTTTTTTAATTTCATTTACTACATGAAGCAGGTTTCGTTAACCTTTTTCTTTCGGTGCTGGCAATTCCCCTTTGATTGCCTCTTTATCTGAGCAGAATACACACTGCGGTCTCACTGGACCACCTTAATGTGGAGAGGATGTGTATTCCTCTGCAAGCTTCCACAAACAAGCTGACCTTAATCACACAACGCCAGAGCGACAATCGCAAAATACAAGCTTTGCACCTCTTTCACACGAACAGGGGAACACGACTGGTATCTGTCACCGACTAATGTCAACAACCTCAACTGTTAACAACGTTATTAGGCTTTAATTACACTTAATAGGCAAAGAGAAAATAGTTCTTGGCCTGCTTTAAAAAAAATAAATTACGGAAATGCTTAAAAATGTCAGAAAACTACAACTTGATTATTTTGCGTTGTGTGCTGGGAATTCTAATTATGTTTCATCTAATAAATAAACAGGAGCTCACAGTAATTAAATTGAGCTTTCACCGGCAGTATATTTAAACAAGACTCTGGTTATTTGTTCCCCAGTTAAAGACTGTGACTTACATTATTTAAAATGAAATCTCAGCCGTGCGTAAAGTTCTCCGTACGCGCACAAGTATGTTAAAAGTATTGGATATTTGCAGAAAATCCGTACCAATTGGCACGGATTACACGACATTATTGCCTACGCACGAACTGTTTTTGTTTGCACCCGAGAGAGTACTCACCCTGACTCGGGCCTCTGTGAGGTTGGTCCACACGGCTATCTCCTCCCTTGTGCTCATGTCCGGATAGCGATTCCGCTGGAAAGTGGCCTCCAGTTCCTGCAGCTGCTGGCTGGTGAAGTGAGTCCTCTGCCGCCGCTGCCGCTTCTTTTTGGAAGGGTCATCAGAGGAGTCGTCGTTTTTGTTTTGAATCTTCTCTTTTTCTGCGAAGAGGAAACGGGACACTTTAGTCAGTATCCGGCGAATTGCACAATGTGCGTAAAAGCAAATAAAATAAATCTCGATCCATGTAATATGCTGTGATTTAATAAATAAATGCTGCTGTTAATTTCATATTGTATTTATTTTCCAGAATTATACTTAATGTCGATACTGGGAGTATTATAAAACTAATTTCAGTTTACATACGACACGCGTCTTCATTTACAAAACTTACATAACAGAAACTTTTCAGCGCAACACCACACACAGGCCAAACAAATGATCTGATGACAGCTACACGCGCGTATTTGCATGCATGTAAAACTCCCTGAGAGCCATCTATTGTTTGATATCAAGATGACATCCGCGGAGTCTTGCTGAGAACATCTGTACTCCGAGCGGTTCTTACCGACAGACTCCGGGCTTGATGTGTCCGACACAGTGTGCACCTCTAACCGATGTTTAGAGTCCACAGAGCGCTGCAGCGGCTGTAAACTAGAGGCCATCGCCAGAGCCGTGTGGTGTGTGGAGGCAAGTTTACTCCCTGTTAGGTGGTGGTGGTGGTCTATGTTTAATGGATCCCTCATAGAGTTCATCGGTGAAAGATCGCACAGCCTCTAGTACAGGAAGGATAAGCGTAAAGTCCGACTGCGGAATGTGTTCAGCTCTCCAAAAAACGCACGACAGCTCGGTTCCTCTTGCGGTTGAGACAAAGCCCCCTTTCTGTTTAATCTGGAAAATGCTTTAAAATAGGCCATTGAGTTTTGCCATAGCATCGGTGGAAATCAGCGGCTACCTCTGCTGACTATCAGAGTGACAAGGACAGGTAGTTGATATTAGATCCAGAGGCATACACGCACTACACCGCTCACTGTTCATTTCAGCTGTTGCCTGCGCACTGCCTATCCAACTGCGCCTCTCTCCAGACCTCCACGTCACCATGTTGCGCCCGCCCATACTCGCTGACAGGCACATCCATGTGGATATGACGGTGTGCCCAACCAACCGGAGCTTGCAGAAACGAGATATGCCTGCCAGTGTGTTTATGCCGGGGCTGTCGCTTATTTTTTCTCTTCCAAATAAAAGCATGTAAAGAGAGATGGGACGCACGGTGTACCCGCGGCGCTCCGAGGTGCCGTTGCGCAGCAGCGCAAGACCAAATAAAAATGAAAATAACACCGTTTGGCCTCATTTTATGAGATGGGTCCAGTGGCCCAGTAAAACTATTGATACCCAAGTTGAGCTGCACGCTCGCAGGCTCTTTCGCAGCAGTTTACTCTGGGACTCAGTGGTGGATAAAGCGAGTCACCGAGCGGATTGTATTAAAAGAAAATAGATGCACACCGAATATCAAACACAGCCACCACAAGGATCCTGTGGAAGGACAAACAAATGTAACTTCAAAAGGAGCTCTGAGCCAGCCTGCTCCAGAACTGTCTGTGCGCACTTGTCAACTGACGCTAACTGCCAGACATGCACAGTATGTTAAGAAGAACACATGTGCCACTCGTGCAGTTCATACAGGCGTGATGCACAGTGGTGATGAATTGTGAGTGGCACGTATTCATTCCGAGGCAGCTGAAACAGAAGTAAGGGCTGATAAAGGCTCCTGCAAAATGACTTTAATCACTCAGGGAGATGTGCGTTGTACATTTCTATTTTATGTTCCAAAAGCGTGACCAGGCTGACCTAAAGCTGTTATTATCCACTACACCCTCGTGTTCATGCTTTACGCACGTTGTCCGTCATACTAGTTGTCAAATTAGGCGATCCCCTCGACCTCCCCAGAGTTAAGGTCCACATATCCATTAAATCAACCAGAGCCACACAAGTTAACCACGCAGACTCAGTGCGTCGACGACGGATTTCTTTATCTGGGTGCTTAACTGGATCTCTCCCCACTGTGCGTTTTGTACCCCACGGTCGTCCTCGCTCGTGTGCTGTTTCTTAAAAAAAATCTACTAAGACTCTCATTTGCCTAAGAATTTCTGAAGGAGGACTTTTTAATGAGCCATGTCTCATTATTTATTTATTTATTTATTTATTTCAATCTGATTCCCAAAAGACTGTGACGCATCGAGGCAAAGTAAACAGGCCTAATCAAACAAACGCGACTTTAATTTTCAGAGTGGGAGGGGGTGTGTGGGGGGGGAGAAATGTCAGCTGGGTAACAGGTGATTGAAGTGATGGACCGGCTGTAAGGAGATGAGCAACATCCGCGCCAATTTAGCAAAGCACGTCGCTGCTCCTTCATCACCGCCATCATCATCGTGAAAGGCGCAACCTCCACGTGGCCAGGCGGACGACCATTCAGCCAACACATTTGGGGTTGGCGGTGTTAAAAAGTTACTGGGCTAATCCCGTGAAAGCCCCTGATATATAAATACCAGCAGACCAAAGAACCTATATGCAACACACACACACACACACACACACCTCTTCTTCATGTACCAGAGCTGCACATCCCGGTGTCCATCAGAGTGCATATATTAAGACGCATTTGTCGTTATGAGCGCAAATAATCACACTTAGGACGTACAAACGTCCCTGGAACACAGTGTAGAAGATAGTACTGCTGCACACAATAGGCCAATAATAAATAATAATAATACAAATAATGCCTTGTTAAAAATAGCAGGACAAAATCCCGTTTTGTGTCCTATTTTATGCCCAACAGCGAGCCGTCTGTTGCTCCTTTTTTCTCTCCCTTCCAGGCGTGTTGTAATACTAAACTTGAAGTGGATTATCGGTTTCCTCTTCATTTCTACCTTCTGAATGCTTTATCTCTCTTCTGCGGATTACTGCGTGCAATAGGCCTCCGCCATAGAGGGCCATTAATTAGCAATTCAGTCAATATAGGGGGAGACGACAAGGCTTTTTACATAGGATTAAGGAGACATCAGATTCCTCCATTAGTATATTCCTCCTCACGAATGGGCTTTCATTATACATTTGGTTTTCCCCGGAGTCAATCCGCCAAGCGCTGCATACATTGGAGAAAAAAAACAGTTGGTGTGTGTCTATATTTGCGGGCATCACTCTCCCTTTGGTTTTTACTTTTAGTATTCTTCTAGTATTCTAGTATTCTTCTTCTATTCTTATTCATTGATAGTTCACAGCTATGGAGACGCAGGCCCGTCAGTGTGGACTGAATTAATCAGAATGAGAGTTATTGGTTATTCGTTTAGGGTTCCTAACAAGACCTGATATCATTTCCCCACCGCATCACAGAATAATTAATAAATCCTAGGCTTTGTTAGGCAGGATTGCAGCTTTGCTTTAGTGGATGCTGTTTTGGAAGTCACCACTGAATAAATCAGAACATATTTAAGGAGTGCTGACAATTTATTTGTTGCACCACATTTCGGAAGGTCTAAATTTAGCGTGCAATTAGAAGTAGCCAATCATTTTTAATTGTATAATTTAAGCGCAGAGCGGTCATCCGTATCAAAATCCTTGCAGGATGCTCACTGCTGTCTGCCTGCTCCTCCTGCAGCACTGGAGCCGTGAAGCCTGTTCCACATTCAACCGCCAGGTGTCCCTCTAAGACAGCGAACAGACTTATTCCACCTACAGCTTCTCTACTGTGAGGAGCAAAGAGGCCAAAATATCTGAATAGATTTTTAAGATCTAGCGTAACTCAGCGCAGAATGCACTCTCCTTTTTTTTTTTTTAAACCAGTGAATTGTTCATATTAAAGTCAAAGTTAGAATGTGAGGACATTATTTATAACATTTTAATAAAAACAGAAGTGATTGCTATAGTTTCAGAAGAAATCATGATTTTTTTTGTAATTAAAATAGTTGTCTAAATACTTTAGTCACACTTCTATAACTGAAGTGAGATTTTAATATTGCAGTATCATCATCCCTGTATGCTGCCTGACTTACCAAAAATGTGTATTATTAATTTAAGTGGATTTGCCAAAAGATGCTAACATTGTCAGGTTTACCCTTATTTTTGAGCTCAAATTTTACTCAGTAAAAACTGTATAAATGTATCTTTAAATACATTAATAATATACAAATAAAATATATGCTGCATTTAGCTAATTGATACATCTCATGTTTGGGGATTAAACGCATGAACATTTTTTCTTTTTTCTTTTTTTTTTCCAGATTTAAAGTTGAGCATTTTCTTAAATCTCAGCCTATGCATATTATTTTATCAGAAATTCATTTTGTTGCTCCTGATAAATAAAAATAAACCACATTGAAGAATGTGTGGATCAGACACTCACCTATTTGCGCACAGGTGGTGGTCAGTTTGCGGCAGTGAGAATCCATTATGGCAATCTAAGGAAACTGCTTCTGTGAAAAAATGACACAAAATAGCCACAATTAGCCTTTAAATCAGACAAATAAACTCCCGTGTCCTTCACTAGTGCAACCAATGATTTTGGAGTCCACAAAGGACCAAACTGTGATGTGCACAAAACACAATATGTTGGTGATTTTGAGGAAAGTGTTTTAAATTAATACAAAATCAAAATAAACGTGTTGTATAAGAGCAGGGCAATAAGAAAATAAATTATAAAAAGAATAAAAATCCGTCCACTTTCAGTGCTTGGACCCCTAAATATAAAAAAAGATAAGAACAGGTTGAGATGTGCAAAGTAATGACACTGGTTGGGAAATGTGCTTCATAAAGAACTTCTCTCTGGGCTGAAAGCTTCATTCTTGCAAAAAATCAAGCTCTGTTTATTTCCAATTTAATTTATTAAGAAAAAAATAAGAATCATCTTATAATTGTGAAGTGTTATTAAACTTGATTTCAGACAAAAAGAGTTTAAATTCCAAGTTGTATTGTTATATATTTCGGTAACTTCGGTATTTTTTTTTTTTTTTTGTGGCAGTGCGTAAAACCCGTCGTGTTTTGCATGAGCCGGATTTGGTGTTTCTGTGCAGCCTGCAGCAGTTGGAAGTGGAGTGATTCCGTAGTAAAATCACGGGATTAGAGTCTGATTGAGATGTCTGTCGGTGGGATATTACAAAATTCATTATCGCAGCCCTCATACTACCTCGATATGAAGTTACACAGATGGGGTTTTATTAGTCCAGGCTCACACTGTTTGCTTATGATAATTCAAGTCGGGGGAATTTGCATGCAGTCATGCTGTTAACCATTTTCCTCAGTTCTTCTCTTCACCTGCTCTACATTATCTGCTAGGTTTTTTTCCCCTCTCTTTCTTTAATTCAAAAGATGCAGATATTGGAGGTTAAGTTTTTACACGGCGTGTACCTGCACCACCTTTCTTCTCATCCCTCCTCTGCTATAACCCCGCTGCAAAATGAAATAGTGCAGGTCAGGCGGTGAGATGGAAGGTTATTGCATGATGCTGCGTGTTATCTAATCAGAGAGATTTAATGAGAGGTTCCCTCATGTCAGGCTGCCTGGCTGCTTCGCTGCCTCTGAAGAGAAACGCTGTTTCTCCCATTTTTGTATTTCATTTTGTAAAAAAAATTAAAAAAAATAAACAAAAAAACAAAAACAAAATGTGAGCACAATTTCATTAGTGAAGAAATAATTTCTTGTATTTTTCCCTTTTCTTTTAGTTTTGTTCTTTATTGCTTTCAAAAGAACTCAAATGCAATGCATGCTTTCCCTAATTATATAATAATAGAAAATAAATTGGTCAATTTAACCAGAAAAATATATAAAATAAAAATAACGTGAGACACAAAGTGAAAAATATATGTATATTATTATGTGCAATTTAAAACATGTATAATGATAAATGTCACAGCCTCCCTAATAATAATAATAATAATAATAATAATAATGGTGGTGGTTCTGTGATTCTAATTAAGCCTGACAACACATATTTATGTATATGATTTCTTTTTTCCATCTGCTGCCCTATAGGAGCGGTTTAAAAATAGCTCTATCAGTATTATGATTACTTCTAGTATTAATCTCGTTCATCCATTCATTCTCACTCCGCGGACCCTCTCTGCTCTCACCACCAACGGTTGATATGAATCAGTGACTCATATGGCATCGCGCCCAGCGCAGACAGAAAGCTGGCATCACCTCGCCCTGTCTTTACTTCTGAAATCAACACAGTGGAGCATGAGACTGCAGCCTTTACCGGGAGATGAATCGACTAACCTTCGCCATATGGTCGCGTATTAATTAAAGGCGTGAGACCGTGTGCGTTGCCTCTTTTTCCTCCAGCACTTGATAAATATGTATAAATGCAACGAAAAGTGACACGGAGCAGGTTTAAAACACGCCGGTCTACTCATTATTTGTAATTTTGTTAATGAAACAGCTTTGTTTACGCGCAGGTATGGGCCTGTGTGTATTTTATTCGACTATAACCAACTAAAACGACGCTGAAACGCACTTCCTTTTTTATAGTTTTCTTTAAATCTTCACCAACTGGGTGACAATACTGTCTTTTTCATTTCCCCACACTCCATCACTCCTAACGATACATCATGATCATCGGCCGACCTGTAAGGGCGAACTCTGCCCTCACATCACTTCACGCTCCTTTATGTTACAGCCACGGCTTTGAAACGCGCAGAGCGGGCAAAAACGCGAGGTGGAACAAATTCCTCCACTTGCATTAACTCACATATCATTTTTTTTTTTTTTTTTTACTCCTGTACTGCACTTACCAGTTGTAAACACCGGTGGGATGGTTTCCCCCGCCGTTTTATTCTAGAGTGAAGAGATAAATTCCACCGTCCAAAACTCACTCACAGACACCAGTAGTTGTGTTTACAGCGGAAAAAAAGTCAGGCAAATTCAAGGTCCAGTAACTCTGAAGTCTAAGTTTCTTTCCGGAAATGCGAGCGTTGCATGGATGTGCTTCCCGGCTATGTATCCAAATAAAAAAAAGAGAGAGAGAGAGAGAGAGAGAGGGAGACGCGGCGCTACTTTTTAGGATTGTTTGGTTTTACGCGCATAAATAACCATCTATTTACAGCGTGAGGAGAAACAGCGAAGGAGGCGCTTTCATCCGAGTCTCCCCTTGGTTCGTCCTCTTCTGTCTTCCTCAACTTTTTCCCCCCTTGAAAGACGCTCCAAGAGTGGCGCAATTTTTCCAGCTTTTGAGCTCAGAGAGGGACCCTGCGTGCGCCTGCGAGAGTGTGTGTGCGCGCGCGCGTGCTTTTAAAGGGGTGTGTTTGTGTATGCGCCCCTGTCTAGCAGAGGGAAACTCGGAGCCTCTCAACTTTCAGCACCAATCGAACCAGAATAAATAAATAAATAAATAAATAAGCAAATCAGTGGCACCTTTAAAAAGCACACGTTAGAATAAGGAACGGGAATAAAGCAGCCCTCCCCGCCGCTTTCCCTGGAACTGTGCCCGCATGCAAAACATATAATGGTTCAATTTGCTTAAACCCAACCTGATATTTACAACAGGCAAACTAACTGCTTATTATCCAAAGTCTGCACGTGCAAAATAAACAATAGTCACAACCACAAATGCGTTACTTAATCCACTGACAGACAGTTCTTTTAAACACTCCTGTAATCACTAAAAATACTCCAATTAATACTCCCCCAAGCTTTTCTCCCTGCGCACAGCGACGCTTTTTCTAATTTCACATTTCTGCAAAAAATGTTTTTGAAGAGGTGCGCAGCAACCAGAAAAGTATTTAAATTGATGCATTAGGCTCCTCCAGGGCCAGACAGAGCGCTATCGTGTTGCGGATTTATGTGCAGATGAAGTGAACAGCTGGCTCGGATGCAAATGTTCTTTATAGATCCGTTTCGTTGGATACAGACTGATTTTTTTTTTCCATTCGCATCTTAAGTGAGGCGGGCAGACCGGACGTAGGCCTGCATTCCCCGCGCCTAATCCTTCTTTTACATTTTTAGTCATACTCCCATTAAAGCGGTAATTAATGCGCCCGTCCACACGGGAATTTCCAGGCGAAAGGAGGGGGGGAGCTGAAGCGAAACGTGCGCATCATCGACACCAGCATCCCTGAGCAAAATTTGGTGAGGAATCCAGACACATAATTACTTACTGCAGCCTTATATGGATGTATAAAGGAATAATAATAAAAAGAAGAATGTAATATTAACATCCTTGCCTTGATTCAGGCCTATTTATTTATTACTGAAGACATCAAATGAAGCCAGGTTTTAGCAAGGAGCACAGTCTTCCATAAAAGCTCGAGAAAATATTTTATTAATTCTTCCTTTCTCCTAAACACACATGCAGACTGACTGTGAGGGGTCAAATGCAAACCAATATGAGAGAAATAAATAAAATGCGCATATTTGCCCCCCAAAAAAGAACAAACAAACAGCTCCATCCTTCACAATTTGACCTGTGCGCTTTAATATTAGATGTTGTGATATGGCACAAACAGACGTCGCATAAAATGCAAGCAAACGACCCCGAAGTCGGTGCAGAAGACATCAGCCCTGCATCATGTACATCTTCAAATCACGCCCCGCCTGCACGGAGAGGAAAAAAAAACAGAGGGTGAGCTGCGTCTGGAGAGGCGCGGTGGTTCGGCTATATTCTGCTCTTACCTTCTTATACAAAGAGAGAGAGAGCCCGAGAGAGAGGGAAAAAAAGCAGTCAAGAGCCTCCTCTTTCTCACGCAGAAAGGTGCAGAGGAATGCCTGAAGTTCAGAGAAGGCTGGCGGGTATGAAATCTTTCGCCTCGGGGGCAAACCGGCGGCTTCTTTTCATTTCAAGCGCTTATCGATTCGCCGTTGTCATCTTTGGCGACGCAGAAGGACACTTGAAAGAATTTCTGATGGGGCTGTGATGTGAGAAACGGGGGGTGACCTGCTCCGCTGATGCTCTCTCCTGATTCTTAACGAGCACATCAGCCCGCCGGTGTCAGTGTAGTTGGACATTTCAACTTTTCCTCCTCCTGCATACTGGAGAGGAGTCTTAAAACACTCTTTCCGGCTTTTACGCGTATCAGCGCGCACCCAAGCCTCCACTTTAAGAGAGGAGAGATGATAAGACTGTCCAGCCAGGCAGCCACACAAAATATGGGAACATAGATAACCTTTTTTTTTTAACTAACAAAAAACTAAAAATAAAGAAATGTGTATTTCGAATGATTGTCCGCATTTTTAGTGATATTTTTCTTTCTCACTAGGGTTCATTGCAGCTCTACTCAGACCAGAAGGTGCACATGATGCCTCGCATAAGATACACATTTCTCATCTTTAGATGTGTGAGGCCTTATTTAAAGTGTTTAAACAAACCTTGATCCGTATTTTGAAATTATGCACATGCACCATATGCACATATGCAATCGCTGCACAATATGGCTCAGTTTAATTAATAGAGACATCAGTGAATTTCTGGGCCCAGATTGCACGTGTTAAAAGTGAAATTAGGCCCCACTTAATTTCCACAGGATCCACAATAAATATTTTGCTCTAATTTCTGCAAACTTTACGTCCTCTTAATGCCAAATCAGTTAAAGTCAAATCACAATTAGTTTGTCTCTCTATTTTTTCAATAATTTCTGTAATCTTACATTAAAAGTAGATTATTTTCCCACAGCACACAGGGAAATATATACAAATACATATGAGTACATATGACTGCCTCCATTGCACCGGGAAGCTTGAGTAATGCAGATGTGAAGTGGTTCCATTATTCAGGGCTTCTCCTCGCCTGAGAAACCAGCCTGATTTTCTTTTTTTTTTCTTTCTCAGATTTAGCCTCAAACCACATGTGATTGTCGCCTGTGTTCTGTCTGGCCAAAACTCTGTGGCCATGTAATAAAAATTTAAGTCAAATTGGTGTTTCCAAAGCCACAAATCTTTAAACAAATCAGTTTATGCACTGCTGCTAATATGTTAAAGTGATGGCGAGGAATTTCTTTTTATTAGGGGGTGGGGGGTTGTGACTTTTCTGCAATTGAAAGGGGGATGAATACAAAGAAAGCGATGAGTCGGAGAAGAAGAGCTAGGGGAAGGGGAAGACAGAACGTTAGATGAGACTTTCTCCTCCCGAGACAGAAATATCCTGTGTGTATTTCCATTTGTCAAGTATCACTCCAAGAACGTTATTAGCGAAAAAGCTGCCTGTAAATTAACCAAATTAAAAGGGTGGCTCTTTGATAGCTCTTGAGCTTGTTGAGCGGCTTTATGCCTGATCCTTACTATTCCAGCTCTGTCACAGTACCAAAGGGAGATGAGCTACACCAACGCTAAGCACTCCAACTCAGCAACATGGCTTGTGGTTTAGAGCGTAATACACAAGGCCAGTAAATGACTTACATGTTAGGCTACCCTCACTCCTCCCGACATGCCCAGCTAACATGGTGTATATTTAAAAAGTACTCAGCTCTTCGTCTTTGTCTTCTTCTGTAATTATCCTATCCTCGGCTTCCAAAGAAAATGCGTAGCTGATGTCATTGTGGTTTTGGCCCCCCGACTGCTCTAATATTAATCCCATGCATGAAGCAGCTTCAAATGAACAAGGATTACTTTGAATTAAACTCTGGTCCGTGCCTTTATGTGAGCACATTAACTCCTGTCATTGCTGGTCAGTCAGACGAGGCCGTCTCCATTCCTCTTGACTTTAGACATGACACGACTCTGGTCAGGCATGATTAAAAATGTCCCTGAGACCAGGACGGCATTCATTACGTTGACAGTTGCAGACAGACAGCAGTGCAGCCCTTTATGGCGGAGGAAAGTAATAGTCAGTGCATGCATAAACACATGTGGCCTCAGCCTTAATCACAGGTGCGAGCTGGCCAATAAATTGCTCAAGCAGGTCTCTGATCAATTACATGAAAAATCAATGGGAAGCTGCCACTAACCTGCCTAAGGGGAAATCGGCCAAGAATGAAATTGGTGTGATAAAATGACTATGATGCCTCCCACCCCGTCGATAACATGTAAAACAGTTCGGCTACATGCTAACTCGCCTGTCAGCAGAGCCGAGGTGCACCCGAAGGTCACAACTGGAATCAGTTTAGGTCTAATTGGTCCACTGTGGCAGAGAAAGAGGGCATCAGGAGAGGGAGACGAAAGAGCTGGCTAGGATATATACTGCACGTCCGGTGTAAGTAAAGTGAAAGATGCAATTAATTCAACGTAGATGTGGGAAAGACGGACAGACGGATAACTTTGACAACAGCTTTTCAGCGGTAGCATAAGCACAATAGCATTTGCCAATTAGCTCTTAGCGCGGTACAGTTGTGGCTGATAGCAATTTCATTACTTTTGCAGGATTCTAGGTTATGGGATCAACGAAATATTACGATTCATTCAGAGGGGAATATGGATATCCACTTTTAATGGTTGAAGTACATATTGTGAGGATGTATTGATGATAGTTTTTTAAAAAAAAATGCTAATATATACTGTAAATGCAATCACAGGAACCTATTTTTTAATCTTAACTTCCTGAATACCTGACCGTGTAAACAGCAAAGACAACATTGGAAAAGTCAGCCTGGAATCATCTAATGTCGTGTGCTATCGTCTAAAGCCATGTATTTTGTGATGTCTGGTTAAATTGCTAAGTTTATCTGTGTAATTTGATTCAAATTAATATGTTTAAACACTAAAATCTAACAACAGCTGACCAGCAAATCTCGGATTCTCCAAGGTTAAAATGACAGTTTTTGTCAACAGTTTGGTGGCTTTGAAAAACGATGTAATGGCCTAATTCCTCATAAAGGTAGCCTAAGGTAAAGAAGTGACAAAAAAATTGTGCACTTATAGTGATGTTTATCTTTTAGGTCTGCTGTATTTTAGGTGGCGATAAGTCTGATGATGCCACCCCTATCTATAACAGTTCATTGCTTAGTTTCCGTAGTGGTGTGGACCACCATCTACTATAGATTAGTACCTCATACAACCCAACTTCATAAAGACCAAATTATTCCATTAAAATGCGTTGATATGCCATGAGATTGGGGCGTCTTGGCGAAATGCCTTCATGCAATTCCATGATATCACATAGGAATACAATAGCTCGGAAATAATGCAATACAATTTCCATTAAAGCTACAGTCATGTTCCAGATCTCCTGTTCAAGCAAGTCTGGCGCTCCCTGATGATGACGCTTCTTTATTTGGAGACAGGGCCAATCAGAGCTTTGTATGGAATTTTTGTAAGCCACAAAAATGTGAGAACAAATTTGATCAAAAGATGCTGATGCACTGACAGGGCTTTATGTGTCGCAAGAAAAATTAGAACATTTTAATTGGCATGATCCTTCAGTCAACAAGGCAAACTAAGAAAAGACACGTCAGCTATAACTGATGAGATGAAATAATAATCCTTTGTCCTTTGTCCCTGATATGAACTCGTGTTTATAACTTCTGCTGTTTGGGATATTGTAGTACATAGAGATTAAGAACCTAAAAAAGACCATCATGGAGATTTTTAATATGTAAAGAGAAAAAAAGGAGTATACTGTACATGAAAGACAGTGATGAGAAAAATCTAAAGAAATATATAAGGAGGAGACTGAAGGGGAAAATATAATTATATTATTTTAAAAACTGGAAGATGCAGATCAAAAAGTAAAATCTCCCAATGGCAGACAAAGATATAAGATGAGATGGAGAGGAATAACCAGAGAGAGAGAGAGAGAGAGGGGAGTTAGCTGGATACGACACGGCTAATCTGAAATCAGGATGCTAGTCCCATGTCATGTGTTCTGATTAGTTCCAGCGTTTCATGCTTGCCTCTGGTTTTCATGGAGACACATCTCTTGGCTGCGCTGTACACGAGTGCACAGCATGTCACCACGCCGCCACAGCCGACCCGATGCAATCACTACGAGTGACACACGAGATCCTTAAAGATGACGCGGGGTCAACATCCACTTGTGCTATGTTGTGCATGTCAAAGTCACATCGCAACCATCATAGACTGGAAGTGTGGCTGATTTAAGAAACACCATTGCAACTGTTAATCTTTGGATGTTTTCACATATAGACCTCAACAGCTCTTTGGCCTTTTCCTTTAAATCTGCACTTCAGATTCACTAATCTGTTAGCGGGGAAACATCACAGAAAAGGTGATGGAGGGAGGTAGATGTGTGTGTGTGTATGTGTGTGTGTAGTCATAACCCTTCACGCTGGATGCAAGATTCACTGTGTGTCTCAGTCAGTGTGTGTGTGTGTGTGTGTGCAGAGGTTTCTGTGCTGGAGAGAAAGCAAGGAGTGAGACCGTGTGTGAATGAGGAGGGTGAGGTGGGGGTGTCTAATCCAGTCCCAGTGTGAAACTGTTGACATTTGTTCTTTTTTTCCCTTCATTATGTGACTGGGGCTGTTTTGCGCTGGATTAGCTACAAATCTCCCATGCAGCACATTCAGCATGCCACTAGTAGTTTAACTTCATTAATAATGGATGAAGAGATTGTAATCCAGGAGTAAGAGAGCATGCAAGAATACCATACACAAGGAGAGAGGCGGACAGGGAGAGAAGGCACCCCTTTTATAAAACAAGGGCTTTCTATTTTTCTTTCTTTTTTTTATTTTTATTTTTGTCCTGTGATGCTGATAACCCTACTGATTTCTGCTGCCCACATGTAATATGGCATCAGTGCCATTGTCTCAGGTTGTAATTTGCTCGAAACCCACAAAGGTAGGGGCGTGTAATCGAATACGTGGCGGGATGAATAAAAGAGGGGGGACTTCGGAAGTCTCTGCGGTGCATATGCTAGTATCTTCCATTGATTGTGTTTACTCAAGCTTCTCATTGCAGACTATTATAGAAGACCAGGGGACACACCCTGGCCTAACAGCAGGATAAGGGGGATTAAAGGTATACATATTCACAATTTCTGTCTCTGCCGCCCGCCGATTTCTGTCAACACCATGGAGATATGGCACAATAAGGGTGAAGATTGATAGAGATTTGGGGTTTTGTCCAGTTTTTATTCAGATTGGCCACAGAGGAGAGAAAATACCTGTTGCACAAAGGTGACGGTGTTATTGCAGTCAGGTAAAAGACAAGGAGATATTTGATTTACAGTGTTGTGGATAAGTGTTATTTAATTTCATTTGTGTTCATATCAGTAAAATGCTTACAAACTGCTATGCATGTGCTGCCTTCTACTGGAGCTTGTAATTCTGACATGGGAAATTGTGTACACAAAATGCTTGGGGTTCAAGTGGTAACAACAGCAGCAAGAAGTGTGAGGACACTGCTGCTAGGCAACTGTTTGCCTCGGAGACTAATAATTTAGCAAGATAATATCTGAGTAATGCAATGCTAAGGCATAGCAAGAGATTGATCCCTTTGGGGATTCCAGTATATTCTACAACAAAAAATAAAAATAAAAATCACCACCCCCTTCCGCCATTGCAGAAAACGTCAGTAAATACTGGGAAAATGTCCACTTACAAGGTTGTGACCACCCCAAGAGTGGCATGAGAGTGTTCATATTGTCTCTTCTTGTGAACACTCTAAACATGGCCGCATTTGAAGTTACCATTACCTGAGGATTGGGAACCATGTGAAGAAAACTGTATTAACTGTTTCTGTCACTGGCAACACAATACAACAATGACTGCCTTGCAGCAAACAAACAATCAGGTCTAGAAATTCCCATCACTCCTTGTTGTGTTCATGAACCCTTAACCATACACTGGCAGCCTGGCATTGTGACAGTTATTCTGTACTATGGTATCTGATAATGCTGAAAAAGGAGGCTAACATGGAACAATTAAACATGTTCCTTGAATGACCACTGGAGGCTGGCTCAATACCCGTAGACATCACTCCGCTTAAGTTCATGCGTAATTAAGGGGGTGGGGGTGTACAGCACTGCATTGCCTTTGGGCAACAGAAAGTTTGTTTAAGCCCCATGCATGTGAATCTAAATGATGCCAACCAATGAGATTGATGTAAAAGGTATATTTCAGTCCAGTAAAATGTGGGATTTACTATGAAGTATGATTTAGAGGCGGGACATCCTTTTCTGGCACATGGTCACAAGAGGACATGGTGTGAGAAGAAGGTAAGAATATTTACCCTAATAATCATATTTAAAATGACATAAACTGTAAATACAAAATATGTGTGTGTGTATTAAGTCGTAGAGAGGGGGTTTTTGTCAGGTTTTATAAAGTATTTCTTATTTTGCACGTTCAGAAATTAATTTCTTCTTTTTGTTGCCTCAGGGCAACGTTGTGTAATAAGGGGTACTTCTTGAGGGAGACTTTGTTAATGGTGTTTTTGAATGTGATCATATATTATTTCATGTATTTTTTCACAAAACTAGCTGTAAATGAAATAATGTTGTATTTATATTGAATTTGACTTCTTTTGACACATTTTGACCGAAACATGGAGGACCCACTCAAAATCAGGATGTCCACTTGGACAACACATCACACTGGCCGACAGTATGTGACAACAAGGGAAGATGAAGGGTTCCTGGGTGCACAGGAACACCAAAAGTGATGTAATGTGCACCTCTGTTTCATAGCACAGAATAACTGCTTTCTGAACTTTCACACTGAGTAACAGCAATGTCTAACACGAGAATAAACATGACATGACAATGGACTATGCAAAGCTAAGCCTGTATTAAGTCAGATATGTAAATATGATTCAAGTGTTTTAAATTCTTTGTTTCATGATTTGTTGACATTTTGTATGATGTATGAATTAGGAATTTCCTCTGTTGTTTTGTACCATTGTTGCACAACGAGAAAATATCTTGAAATGAGGGGTCTGAAATAAAAAAAAAAAAAAAAAAAACTTTTGACAAGAAAATGGTCCAAAATGAATCAGTAAATGACAGTGAATCATTTTCAGCATGTACCATCAGAATGTGTGCAGTAGAGGGTTTTAAGTGACAGGTGGGTACCCTCATATTTGCCTAGGTCTAGGCCCAGGTGTCACCTGCCGCAAATCATTGATGTACACCATATCTATATAGCTATGGTCATAGGAATTGTAAAATGACAAAACAGGATTTTTAATTGTTGTGTTGTCACTCTTCAACCCAGGCTCCGGAACATGACACAATGTCTGCTGCTTTGTTATGTTCAACTGAATGGTTTGATGTTGAAGGCTTGTGGCTAAAACGAACAATAACCAGAGAGCATCCGGTTCATTGTGTTCCTTTGAAAGGAAGTAAATCTGTAATCTGAATTTACTGCTATCTAAAATCACTACTGACTATTGTCATACTTTAACCATTATCAGAGATTCTCCAATAGATTTCCAGAAACCATAATGTTTACGAAGCCTCTTTATATACAGGTGTTCTTAGACAGAATGACATGAGATGATGCATGATATCAATAAAATACCCAACCTCATGATTTTCATATTGAACCCTTAGAGAAGCAATACTGAAGCTGAAGACAATGTGTCTTTACCGCGGCACAACAAAACCTTGTAGCTCGAGGGCTGCCTCTATTGCTGCCTGCATTCGCTTTCGTCTCAGGCCAAAAACCTCATCTTTTCAATTCACACAACTCAAACCCACATAATGTGGCGCTGCCCCAACTTCTTTTAATGCGACAGGTGGAGAAACACTTTGGCACGGTAATAGTAGTAGTAGTTGTAATAACCTGTACTGCTTCTGAAAACCACCTGTTTGCGTACTTCCTGTTTCAGTTGAACAGAAATCTTGTTTGTTCTTGTCAAACTGAAAGGAGCTACATTGCTCCAGGACTATTTCTGTTCCCACATGAAAGCAAGATCGCCAAGATAACTAATCAAAGCTTGTGTCTACTTAAGATCAAAGTAAAACTATAATTAGAAATGATGAACTGTATTGATCCCTGAGGGCAAATTTGAGCACTGAGTGAAAGTGTGATCTGAAGGGGAAACATACAGCATCTGATCATATCTGACAATGAGAATCGGACACAGGGGCAAATTTGACAGTCTTTGCTGGACATTGAAATATTGAGATTATTTTTTTTCTCTTACATCTGTTTAATACTTTCAACATTAGACTTGATGGACATCTACTGAATAGACTTGGTTAACCAACGAGCAACTATTGTGCAGCTTGTGCGTTTGCTCAAGGGCACAACAGCTGTCGTTTTCAAGGTAGCGGAGCGGTACCTCAACGACACTGAGCATCCAGCAGACAGCATCCAGCCCCAACCTTTCTTGTATAACAATCAGATCAAGTAATTAGCTGCAGGCTGCTGGAGGTGCAGGGAATACCAGGCGGACAGCTTTGATATGTGAGGTGCCACATTGCTGCAAATAAATGCTTAATGGGCTAAGCTTAGGTGATGTCATAGTTCAGTGTAACGACAGTTGCTAGCCTCGTAAATAATACTTAAGATTGTTTCCAAGTACGTCTTTTGACTGACGTGCCGGGTTGCTTCGGGCTGGCGCTGCTGACCCCCGGCATGCTGTGAATGTCACACAACAGTTTCCATTGTAATGAGGTGACGGAACAGACATAGGCTGCAAGAGATGACTTTCATTGCTAAATGAGTTTTCCTACATAAAAGAGACTCTTGCATATGGCGCAAAACTAGAATAGTGGCACTTTGTCATTGTGAAAAAGCCCCCCAAAATCATCCGTGACAATAGATTCACAGATACACTGTGAAAGGAGAAAAAAACAGAACGGCCTTCACAGATGCTTTCAAAAGCCAATAAGAAAATGCATCAGCAAAGGCTCTTAATCATTTAGTTTAAATGAATTAAAATCAAAAGTGAAAACGTTTATTAATCTGTTGCAGGGACAAAATATGTTTTGACTAAAATATCAATGCAACTGATGTGATGGGAACTGGCGATTATTTTTCATCAAAGGCTAATCTGCTGTCTGTTACTGATTACTAATTAATCAATAATTCTATGAAAAGGACATAAAAGAGGTAAAGACGCCGTCCCAATAGTTGGACGAATACTAGCCCCGAAGATATTAATTTTTAAATGATATTAAACCTTTTAAAACCCCACATCTTTACTTCTAATAAACTGAAGTCAGCAATATCTATCTATCTATCTATCTATCTATATATATATATATATATATATAAAATGTGACAGAAAAAAAGTTTCTACTGGTGGTTTGCTCTTATATTAACAGTCAAATTTCAATCTCTTGTGAACATTTGCAGTGGGTTTAGTGTCTCGCTTAAGGACACATAAGCTGTGACTGAGATCAAACCTCTACTCCAAGCTGCCACTCCCTACTTTGTTCCCACTTTCCTGTCACCCTTTCCCCATATGACACGCCAATAAATCATATGAGCACCAGAAACTAGATGCCTCCATTTCGGGTCTTTCATCTCTAATACTTGCAACCTTCCACAATAATACACAGATATGAACGATAAGCTCATCACGAAAGGGGAAGTTTTCCACGGCGGCTGCCTCTACATGATACATGTGTTAATGCTGAGTACAGAGTTACATCTGGTTCCCCCTGGCTGGGAGGAAAGCTAGCCTGCTGACACTGAGGCTAGGCTAAGCTGCCGCTGGATAGCTCAGGCTTTCCATGTCTTCTGGGGGCTGAAGTGCATGCGACGCGTCAGCCAAGGCCACATGAGCCCGGGAGCATTCCCCACTTTCTCTAATGTTTCAATTAATTGCAGGGCTGTCACGAACGGTGTTCAGCTAACAGGAAACACATTGGGACTGACGTGAAAGTCCAGATTGTTGATAGATGTAATTAGAAAAGTTAAATCTCGTTCCAGATTGTTTCACACAGCCGCAGCCCCTCGACATGCCTCTCTAATATAAGACTAACAGGTTTCATTTTAAGCATATAGTGTTATAGGTATCACTATAGTGCTATTATAGAATAGGGATACTTGTAGAGATACAGTTCTGTAGATATTTAGTTGGTAAACACGTGACAGAGGGTTAAAACTATCCTGAACAGCTGCCAATTAGAGCACCATGGTATGCCGATGAAAACCTTGATGTACTTTCAGTTCCCTCATCCAGGTTTTCATAGCAACTCTGGCAGATTGTGCAATGACCTTGTGGTCACAAGAAAGCTTCTTTAACCTTCAGGCTACTCCACTGTTGGAATACTTTTGTAATGAAAAAGGGATGAGATAGTTTATTATTTGGAGGGGGGGCATGTCTGAGGAGTGTGAGAGAAAAGAAAGCATGGGAGTGGAACCAAAGCCTTCATTATATGACCGATAATGCCTGATGTGATGGATCACGCAAACGCTCTGCAACCCCGGTGGTGCACATGACTTCATTTTGCATGTGTGGTGGGACAAACATTCACTCGAGGCAGAGCTCTCCCCTCGTTTCTGCTTCGCATTCTCATAAGTTACTCTAATATATATCGCACGACCAAAATTTGATTATAAAAATTAATCAGTGCATTAGAGGATCACATTCCAATTCTGTGAGATTCAGCTGTGGACGAACCTTTGAACTTGGATCTTGACAGAGTTATCTGAAAGTGACAGTCAAGAATATATAAAGTGTGATTATTTGGGCCAAACACAGGGAGGTTGAGCAGCTGATGAATAGGACCTGAGAGGTTTTTCAGGAAAATCATTATGTGAAACCTAAAATGTGTATAGAACCTACACTGAGCTAAAGTATTGGTTTATAATAGACTAAATGAATAAATGATGCCATAGCTTGTATTGTTGTAAAAATAACTCAGGAGTTTGAACTCATGCAAGCAAACCTGTTTGTTTTACCTTCTCCGTGGCATTAATCCAACACATTATCAAAGCAATGTGATAATTTTCAAAATTATAAAAGCTTTTGTTACGGCATAGGTTTAGGTAGCATACATTATTAGAGTTGCAGGTTCTGCAATAGGACTTGAAAAGCCAGTTGTGTGCTGATAACATATTAATGCAAAACTATAGGTATAATATTCTATTCAGTGACAGAGAACTGACCAGATAGATTGGTTTTGTTCAGATAAAACCAACTGCTATATCAACTTTTTAATAAGCAGTAGTATAAATGAAAAGATATGTGTTAAATAAAGTTGTAACATTACATGACTGGCTGAGAAGCAGTTCCCAACCTTTGAGGCTTTTGATTTGGGATTAAAGTTGACAGATTTCTGTGATCAGCAGAAGCTAAAAGTCATTTTTATATTTTAAATGTTTGTTTCCTGTTCAAAGACATACTGTATGGGATTGGGACAACTTGACTGCCACAGGAAGGAAGGACGTCCTGGCTTTTGTTTAGTCTTTATTATATATCTGTCTGAACATGTGGCTAACCAAAACATCCAAAAAAGCGTTTAAAAAAGGTGGGGTTTAAGGTTTAAGTAGGAAACTTCTACTGAAACTTAAACCTCAAACTTTCCACCTGTCCCCTAGAACTGAAGAAGCTCGGATGAGAGGTGAAACATCTTCTCAAACGCTTTTTTGGATAAACCATGACCTGGATGACTGAGAACCTTCATTAACCAGACATACTAACCAGAACACTGTATAGATGGTGGTGAAGAGTGGTTTTGAGATCATCCAGCTCCTCTCTCATGATCGAGCCAGTCTCCTGAATAAATTGGTAGAATCTTTTACAATAATGTCATCTAAGAACCTTTTTTGCCCCAGCAGACCATGGTGAAGAAAATGTCCCTGGTCACCCCAGACTCATAAAATATTTGCAGAATGAAAGAGCTGAGTCTGGCCCTTCCTGTCTTATAGTTCTTATATAGTTCCTCTATAGGTAGCCTTTTACCTATTCTCCGTGCATTACATAACAAAGCACTGTTAATGTTAATGTATTATTATGTATTGTGGGCAGAACAGTAAATCACCCAAAAGTAAAACATCTAAAATCAACGTGGAACTGTGAAAAACTGGTAGCAATTTCAAATTATGCTGTACCAGCTTTGGAAAAACTAATAATGGAAAAGCTAGAAAAAGAACGAAAAAGCCCTGTTTGCCAAGAAGATAAAATGTTTACAGGATTTGCTGCCATTGAATGGTGGGCTTCAGGTAATGATTGATTGATATTTTCCACTAGCGAGTGAGACATGAATTCAGCAGAGGTTGACAGGTTGTAGGTCCATGATCCTTGCAAAGAGAACCGCAGATCCTCTAGTATGTTGAAGGCTTGGCCCTTGTGGACCAACTGAGTCTTAACCCCTTCTAGGGCGCTCATGGTTATAACACGGCGCATTCCGATCACTGGACCTGAAGGGCAGTTCAAATACCGGCAGGTCATCGAGGGCCCATATTAACAGAACCAAGGCTTTGTCACCAATCCCACTCAACTTCGAGGATCTTTAGGGGGAAACAAATCGATCAGTTCCTGACTCTATAACTGGTCTGCGGCCACATAGAAGAAAAAGGGAAGGAAGACATTTGTTCTATGTAGCTCCAGTGCTCAACCTTATCTGTAACTCAAAGAGGACACCATAAAATAAACCTGCCTCATATTTGCACAAGGCACGCATGATTCACACAGTCGATGTTAAAAAAGCAGAAAATGTCTCTTTGTCTCCCCGCTGATAAACAAATAAAGCTGTATAAGGTGAACACCTTCTCCTTTTTCTCCTGACACCCAATTAGATATCTGTCCAATTACTTCAGCATACAAAACACAGAGTCCATGTTCAATAATGTCTACTGGATACACTACGTGAAAGTCATTTTTCAGTCTAATATCAGTGCCTTCAGTAAAAACCACAGGTTTAAGATGGACTTTTATCACTCAGAGTAGCAACACTGCAGTGATGTGTATCAGTGATATTCCATATATCGGAGACCCTTTGCTTTCTAAATGATGGCCAGTTGTCTTCAAACAAGGGACACTTTGATCTTTCTATGTCCTCCAAATTTCATTTGATATATTGCTCCAAAAGTAATGTGGCCGTCTACTGATTAGTTATTGGGACGCTGAGGAGGAAAGATGAGAGATTCAGTCATATGTCGTAGGTTATGCTGAGTGAACAATAAAGAACTGAACCTCTTTCCTTTGCACTGACTGACTGCAATATATAGGAGCACTGCGGTGTAGTAAAGGGCAGATAGCTATTGGTGTCTCAGAAGGTCACAGTTAAGGCTCCTATGCCCTTCCCATACGCTGTCGGCATGCCGTCCTGTTTCCTCCCTGCTGGGACACAAAGAGACTCTGTCCTGGCCGCAAGGTTGGAACTCAGAAAGCGAAGGCGTCAGCTATGTAGCTCCGAGCAGGAACAGTGGAGCCGTGGAATAGGGTAGCAGGGTGGAGGAATGAGGGTGCCACCTGTTCGCCTTAGCCAAACATTTAACCCTGGGCAACAGAAATAAGAGAGTGGGTATTTCTGTTTAACACGGAAACAATCAGGATTGATACTGTCCTGCAGAACAACATGAGTTTGAGGTAAATGTTAAAGAAAGACGGTCATAAACATTTACATTCTGAGTAATTCTGGATTGGTAAATTAACACAAATGTAAGGACAGCGGATTCAGCTATTGTTGGAATCAATCTTCATATTATGACATTGCGTCGCATTGGGTCATGGTTATAATTAGAGGGTGACACGGGAATCAATTGTCGCTCCCATTCCATCCCGAGCCCACAAAAATACTCCCATCATATCCCGATCACGTGACTGCCCCCCCCCCCCCCCAAAAAAAAATCCTGTCCCGCAAAATCCCGAGAGAAAGACTCCCAAATCCCGTCCCGCTCCCTATGTTGTGTAGATGCTGAAGCTGACTGATTGACTTGTGAACAGGGCAGCTGCTTTGTCTTGCTCTGATAGGCTACCAATCAACAACAAACGTATTGTGGGTTGTATTTGGTTCTCTTTTCTAAAATGAAATGCCTCACAATCTTCCTCAATGCATTGCAGCGTCATTTTTTAATTTAATCTCCGGCTTCGTCCCGCTCCTGTCGGCTCCCGTTGATTATTTGCTCTATCCCGTCCCTATCACGTTACCAACAGTGAAATTGACTCCCATACCGCGAGACTCCCACGAGAGTACCGTGACCCGCGGGAGTCCCGAAAAATTGTCACCCTCTAGTTGTAATGTGGTGAAGTACTGGGATTCTACCAGTTCATTTCCGGTTTAGCATGTTAGCATGCTAAGTTGAAGAGCTGGCTGAATGAAAAATCATAAACATAGCTCCATATCAGTAAGTAAGTGTAAAAGTAATCAATGTAAGCAAAATGCTCAGTTTCCAAAGTTTAAAAAAATACTTCCTATGGTCATCTTCTCCAGATATAGCACATGCATAAAGTCAAACTACTGTCTTCTCTGGTTCTAACAAAACTGTGAACTTGTGTAGTTTTGCAGGCCTTCACAGTACTCTAGCATACAAAATGCAAAATGCATTCTGGGATACCAGGAAGATACCACGTCTGCACACTTGGAACAGTACTTGGGCAATGACTGACACAAATACAAACAAGAACGCAAAATGACAATGTAATACCCTATGTTACCGATTAAGTTTCCATTCCCATGTCCAATGGTAAAGCCTGCCAACCAAGAGAGGGAGGGGTTCTTAAGGAGAGAGGTTAAAACTGATTGTTTAAGGCTGTAGATTAGTTGAGAGGCTACATAAAGGCCCACTGTAAGATAAATAATGATATTTTTTAAGTTATTAATCAAGCAAAATGTCTCTAGGGGAGTCCCTGAGTAAAAATATAGAGCTGGAAATGAGCACAGTAGGTCTCCTTTAATGGTGGTGCTTGAGATGCAGATGCTTCATAGTTTGGTTGAGCATGCCAGCAGCAGTGGTTGGAAACAGCCTGACTCTGGTAGTGTAATAATATCACAAAAAAAAACTAAAGTTATTCACCTAAAGCTACTGTATTTCGCTCTGAAAACGTCATCACAAGGAACTGCCCCAACTACCGTTCAATCTCTACCACTCAACCACTTCTCACACTTAACGTCCTCTTCTTCCAGATCTACAACCTCATTCATCCCAGAGCTCTTTTACAAGGTGAGAAGTGCCAGATCCAACAACAATTGAAAGCAGAGCCGGCATATCAGCTGTAGCCGTCAATCATACTTTCAATCAATCACTGTCACCTGGCCCCGCGCCAACCTCTCACCAGTCCCTCCGCCACACCCTCGGCATGTGAGCCCTACGGAATGCTGGGTAATGAGCGATGGTAAGGGGCATCCAGGCATCCGATTACAAGCCATGTTGGGCAGAAAGGAAAGATGTATCATGTGATTGTGTGTGTGAGAGCTTGTTTACATTTACATCCTAGGTATTTAGCTTGCGCTTTCATCCAGAGGAACAGTGGGATGAACGTCCTGCATTGCAAACATTACAAGCAACTCAGTAAGGAGACGAAAGGTCAGAGCAAGTTAAGACGTTTATGACGGGTAACAGACCAGGATTACTGTTGACATGTTGGGTGATAAGTAGCCATTTCTCAGTGGTTTATGTTGTGATCACCTGTCATTCAAACATTAGCCATTTATGGATGAGTCACTGTTTTTTTTTTATGCTAAATAGCCAGTTAGCCGACTTCTTAAATTGGCATGTATGAAGACCTGAGGGATAAAAGAGAGCATTATCTTTAGATAAAAATATATTTTTGACCGTTATAACATGAAAATTAGCAATGGTCTTTCAATGTGCACTTCCGTGGAGTTGTTGGAAATGACTGATTTCTAATCAAACAATATGCGCACGCAGCACATGACCACTAGATTCAAAATTGACTTTGTGTAGGTCGGTTTCAAAACCCAAAGATAAAATAAAAATCTGGTCAAACTGGGTAAAGTTGCTGCTTTATTGATCCACACTAGGTCAATTGAACCCACTAATTTTTAGTGTGGACCTTTGAAAAGAAGGCTGCATATTATTTCCATTTTTGCCTTTTTGTAGTGCACTTCCATGGTACTTGAGTTATGGTACCATGGCACCGTTCTCAAATGTTACAGAACAAGCTACAGTTCTCAAATGTTACACTGAAGACAATATAATAATGAAAGATTTTTTTAAATGTGTGGATAAAATCCAGATAGTGGTCAAAGAAGAGTAAACGGCAAAGAGAATAGACAAACAAAAGCATTAATCTGCATTAACTTTTTTTCCCATTTGTCAATAATTTTTCATTTGGTATTTGGCCACAGGAGCCCATGGAGATAATGTTGTTGTTGTTGCTATGAGAGTCTGGTCTTCACCAACCAGGCGCACAGACTTGCTGAAGACATCATAAGACTTGTAAAGACATGATATTCGGGTCTAACATGTTTATTTGCGGTGCATTAAAGTTGGGTATTTGCAGATTTGGTGATTTACCAATACTCGTTCCAGGGATAGCCACTTTAAATCAGCTTGAACATCTAAGAGTTGAGTCCTCAGACTAATAAGTATCTTTTAAATGGCAGCAAATATCACATCATGCCACGGAAGAGATGGAGATCTCACCATTAATCTGTGCTACAAACAGCGACTGTTGGAGGGGGCACCGTGAGGTATTAACTGCAAATCCTCTTTCCTGAAAATTGTTCACAGCGCAAATGGAAATTCCATCAGAAAATTCAGGCTCATTTATTATTCATCTTCACCCTCTCGCCGATGCCTCACTCAAGGTGATGAAAAACGACGGCAGATATGCAAGTATATCATGTGGGACTCTAATATATCGCTATCAAAAGCAGTGAACTGGAAAAGACAGGATTTAATATGGTATCTGGTCCTAAGTCCTTACTAATTCAATAACATTATGCTAAAGATTTATTAGGCATCCCATTTCCCACAAACACATCTGCTTGCTTGAGTTTGATGCATGGTGAGCTGCAATGTGTATTTTAGAGCTGTTTGCTTAGGGACAGGGGGAAGCAAATAGCTCTCAATAAACCTTTAAAGGAAGAAATCACAAGTATTTACTTTTTCCATTTGATCACTCATGACACATTTTCGTGTTAAAAGCTTAAAACCATCATACTAATCCTCTTAAGAATGACTTTGTGTATTCTTTTCAATGTGTGCAAGTGAAGCACACTCATGCAAAGTGATTACTCTTTAGATTTTCAGTGTCAGGATACTTTCTGATTTATTGATAGGAAATGATTTTTTGTCCTGAAACGGACACATTATTCTGAAGAAGAGTGCAGCTCAGTGGAGAGAGCGATCCGTCAAATCTCACCTGGAAGACGTCCAGTCTGACACAGGGCAGATGCTATCAGCTTTTCTTCAAATCTGGTTTTGGAATAAGAAGTGTAATTTTAGTTCTTAATTTGCTGTTACCAGATTCCTGCAGAGACCATCATATCATCTTCATTCACCTATCAGACCAGAACTAACCTCATTACTGAGGAATGTGTCCTACACCCACACACACCCACACACCCACCCACACACACACACATTGCAGCCTCCTGCTCTTTACAGTATATCTCAGTGACAGGGTGTCCTACCTGTCTGGGCTCAGATGAAGAAAAGTTCTTAACATATATAGAAAGGGATTCCTTTTATCTTTCTCATTTTTACCCTTAACATGACACACACACATGGAAATAAAGAGCCACTGTCTTTTCTGGAACCCATTAATAACTGTAAAATGCTTTTCTATCCGTTTGATTTGTAGTTACAAGGTTAACCTGTGGTTCTGGAGAATTTGAAACCTCACTACTGAGTGATTGTTTCAATATAAATGGGGCATGAAAGCTCCTCTATAACTTTTCCTTGGGGTCTTGTCATGGTTGATTATACATCCCATGAGTGACTCTTGGTTTTCAAGTGGCCATTTTACAATTTCAAAGTCAAACAGCAGTTTTATTCTCTGCATATATTTCCTTGAGGAGGTGAAATAACAAACCACTGATTGAGGAATATGGTACCAGCAGTCATAAGATGCGGGGAGACCCTGTGTCAACATGATATGTGCTTGTTGTGACAGTGGGGCTTCTGCATGCACAAACACATGGCTGAGTTTGGAGGTATAACTGAGGCCAGCTCAGTGTTGACACCTCCAGCTGTCTCCAGGGTTGGAATAAAGATCTGACACCCGCAGCGGTCCGGCGTAGACACCAGCTGGGCCTGGAGCCAGAGAAAATGTCTTTCACCTCCTCTATCAACACCACTATTCTCTCTCTCTCCTTCACCACCCAAGTCTCTCTCTCTCCCCTCCTTCCACTCCCTTTGACTTTTCTTTTATCTCTGCATTTTACTTTATTCCTCCAACATTTTTCCCTCGCTCTCTGTAAGTCTCTCCAAAGCATCCTTTACGCTTCAACCCGAGTTCCTCGGCCTCAATCCCTCCCTCCCTACTTCCCCTCGTTCTTCCTCCTCCCACTTGCAAATCCTTTCCAGTGACACAACACTGATTTTCTGCCAACTTTTCTTCCCTCCTTGAACATCAGTCTCTGTGGCACAGTAGCTCTTGACTCTTGTGATGACTTCATACCGCCTCTCTTGGCTTGGGTGGCGGTCAACTCAAGCGGAGAATGAGGACTCTTGAGAGACGCAAGTGCTGTCTGCTACAAGTGGTGCAGAAGATGCAGCAGTAGGATAATGTTATTCTGCTCTTCTAGTATATTTAAATGTACAGCCTCTGTACAGAAAAGTCTCCCTGCAGAGAAATGACTGAGAAATGGGCCCAGAATATACAAAAGAGATCTGTGCGTTGTCCTATTGTAGAGGAACGTCATTGTCCTGCTTGCAGTTCTTGGTGAAAAGAACACTGATCGTAGATTTGAGTTGTGATCTTGGCACAAGAAGTTGGTAAAGAATATTTGGTCAGATGTCTGCATACAGCCAAACATGTTCACCTAATTTATCATAAAACGGGTACAAGGACACACAGATGACATCACAGAGTCATCACACGGATGACTCTGGCGAGTAATCATTCCAAATTAGTCAGAATCCTGTCCAATCTTTCCACTGTGTTGGTAGGCAACAAGCTCCGGCCCTAGTGTGTGTCACAGAAAACCATACCACACCTCAAGAATAATAACTGAAACAGACCTACAGCCCAACCTGTAACTAGCTGCTGAAATTTTCTGCCAAGATCCAAGGTGAAAAAGTCACAACAAACCTTTCAGAAACATCTACAGGAGCCATGTATCTGTTTTTGAGTTGGATGTTCGGGCCACATGCTAATTGTAGTGTGAAATGAAACACATTCAAAGTCTGCATCGGTTCACCCTCACACCACTGTCAGAAACTAAGCCTGCGAGTAGTTCCTACATCACAAATCCTGCGACACCACCTATTTTGCGAACAAACTTTGCTCTGCACTTTGTGGTTACAAATGGCCTGTCAGCCTGCTTTGACTGGAAACCATCTGCATTGGCAAATGTTACTGTGCTACAATACAATGAACTATTCTTGCTTGACTTTAGATGAGAAAGTGGAACATATACAAAATTCACGACTGGTGAATCAGGGGAGAGATTGCAGGACGTCTGCAGGATGAATAGAAGCATACATTATCAAACCATGCTGCAGCTTTCAGTTTTCATAGGATGGCTTCCTGCCTCAACTTATAGCACAGACTGAGAGACTAATTCTTAGTAACATTTCAGAAATTGCACAGGTTGCACTTTGAAGACAGCGCGAGATGGCTACACCATTTTTTAAACTTAATATGTCAATCATTTCAGCCATGAGTAGTTCTGTGGGAGACGTTTTGTGACCACAAGGTATCAGCCTTTGCCAGTGCATATTTACAGTATGTTCCAGCTTAAAAATTTCCTCAGTGCACATCTGAGACGTCCAAGAACATTACTCCAGACATTATTCACATACTTAGAGCGAAATTGCATTAAAAGAAATGATTACGTTGCACAGGCGAGTAACCAGTAGATAATTAGATTTTAAGAGTATTAATCTTCTTCTAAAGAATTTAACCCATCATAATAAAATGTCATGAAGACCATTCTTCATTTGAAGATTCATTTTATTTCATTTGAGCAGAGTTATGTTAAATCACTGGCTGATTGTTGAGAATACTAACTATATTCAGAAAAGAACTGGGTTCAAATAAAGTTATAAATCATTGCTCTGTCTGATCCCAACAATTGTTCCAGTGAAAGACGCAATTATGGTATGTGGGTTTATTTCAAGTCCAAATTTGTACATATGATATCCAATCTTTACAGGAATGTTAAACATAAAAAAGTTGGAATCTTTGGCTTGCATCAGCCACGATTGTACTTTCTGGTTGTGTTTGGCGACGTTGTATTATTCCCGTGTCTGAATGTAAGAATTATGGTGAGACCCAGGTCATTTTAGTGTCATTTTCTATCAAATGTGCAAAAAGATTGAGACTTTGAAGCTAAGCGGCAAAAAATACAGACAGGCTTGTAATTAAAGAAATCTAGTGTATTATCTTATATAGCTGTCTTTGTTTAGTTTGTTCTAGTTTGTGAGACAACTCTGTCGCTGTTCAAATTGTCCATTGCTCAGTCAGGCTCGGTTACAAGACTTTTAATGACATCAAAAATTGAGTGACTGTACACCATCAGCCGCTGAGGTACGGAAAGCCGTACTGGGTTTGACTAGGGCTCTAAAAAAGGGTGCGGAAAGGGAGAGGAATGCCTTCGGATTTCATTTGGAGCAAAAACGCTGATGCGGTGGTAAACGAATGCAGACGAAAAGCTGGAGAAAAGAGTGAAATAATGATCCCAGTCTTGACGTGGTTCTCAGACAGATTTTTGTGGTCACCCAGCAGAAGTGTTGCAGAAGCGATTCCCAGTTTCGGCTCCTTTCCCTAAATGTTTTCCCTTTGCAGCTCTTACAATTTACATTTTATGGGGGCTCGTATTCAATGGCTGGTGGTGGTACTAAATGGGGCTGATGCAGTAGAAATTATTGAAATTAACTGGACCCAGGTTGATCAGAATTATAGTATTTTAAGTGGAGCATTGTAGGAAATCCTCAAAGTATTTTTAGGATTTTTGTTTGAGGCACTGATTTTATTGAAGGAAAAGTTGTCAACTAAGGAAATTAGCCCTCGGAGAGTGTTACGACTGAGTTCAAACAGTGAGCTGCAGTCATAAAGTCAGTACCTCACTGGTTATGCAAATCATTTTAGAACCTTTTGACCTGCTTGGCTTTCATACGAATGAGGGGGAAGATACTTTGGTTTAAGCCTCTTAGTGACAGGAACTCTGGGCCCTGGGCCAGCAGTTATGACTGATGGAGAGGGTTGTCTCCTCAGCTGCCCCAGTACCCACTGAGAGAACAAGCTAAAGATGTAGAGGCCAAATATAGAAGGCTATTTCTCACCCTGGGTTGATGGATTACTCTAAAGCCAAACTATGTACAGTGTCCAAAGAGGTAACAATGTAACGTATTCATGGGTTGGGTATCTGTTATCACACACAGTAACTGAACCCTTTTTCACCTTTTCCTTTTATCTAGGCTTGACGCATGTAATAGGCTTCTTCTGCACATGGAGATCGTTGTAAGACTCACAGCTATGAAACTAAACAAGACCCCGAGAAAATTATGTCAGAAGCCAACAAAGCTGGTGGCGTTTGTTTTGAAGGCTGTCTGCTCCCGACTCATGCAGTCTCCTTAGCCGGGTTTGTGTTCTTTGGAGCCAAGTCCAACCAGATGTTTCTCTTTGAGCCACTGTAACTGATAGCTCATGATGCAGTGTCATTTTTCACCGCCGTATCTCCCCACTCCTCTCGACACCCACATAATGCTTCGTTTCAGCAAGCGGAATCAATACGTATTTTAAAGTAATATTCTCGTAGAATAATTTATTTATTTTTTTATTTTTTTGCATGGCTGGCGTACTTAAACTGTCTGAAAGCGATCTTTCAAAAGTAAAGCCTGTGTGGGAGGATTTGGCTGTGTGTCGGGAAATACGAATCAAAAGAGGCAGAGATCAATATGGTTTTGAATCAAACAACATAACAGCAATTCCCGCTGTCTGTTTGCACCAAACTCAAGACTGAATGACTTGTGTGGGGGAGGTTTTCTTCCTCTGTTTTCTCATATTCTCTGAGTCCCTGATATCAGCTCCACTGCTGTAAGGAAATTATTGGTGCAAAGATGGGGTTCTCTCTGTTTGAGTTAACGATTGACCTTGTTAATTAAATGAGAACAGTTACCATGCATGGCATTGAACTGTTAAAGATTGCACACAAAGTTACGCAACGAACCGCAAAAATCAATTCTCAGCTGAGAGGAAGATCAAAAATTGCTTGATGAAATGGTTTTGTTTGGTTTTCTATCCACGACTTCCCACTCCCACTGTTCAGTGGCTCCTGTGGTATGTTTGTATCTTTTCTAAACTATGGATTTATAGATGCCTTGGCACTGTAAATCACCTCGAAATCAAGCAACCACATGCTCAGTATCTACCACTAAGGCCAAAAATACCTCAACTTTTTCCAGGAAACTTTGTTCTCTTGTGTTAAATCAAGGAGCTTGTCTGAGCGGACTGAAGTTCAAAGCCATGTTCGCCACAACAACACAGAGAGTTAAAGGTCCCAACAGATGCTGCTCCTCCTCTGAGCAGCAAGACAAAAAACATAACAGCAGTGACCTGTATGTCTATGTTATGAGGGCATTTTTAAATAGTTGGTATAGCTTTCTAAAAATAAATGGCATGAGTATCCTTTAGACAATGTTGCACAAGTGGCTCCTATTTGTCTGTTGATTAGAGGAGCTTTCAGTCTCCCATTAATGCTTGTCAAGCCCATCTTCTTTCAATAGATTTCTTAATGAATCCACTTTCATACATACAGTAATTCAATAATAGTCACTTGAGCCCCATTGAAGAACATTTCTTGTCTTGGAAACTGTGTCAGTAAGAGCCAAAATTTAATTTAAATGCTATGTGTTTTTGTCTTGACACTGGAAACAGTTCTTTGTTTTGTCCCCCCTCGCCGGGTCAAGTTCATGCTCCGCCACTCATCGCTCATCTTAGAGTGCTGTTTGTTTTCATGTGTCAAGGTCACACTTGTGCCTGGGTCACACCAAGCATTTAGGAAGACAACAGTAGTTGTAGGGTGACACTGGCAACAGGCAACTTCAGTTTCAGCTGGAAGCTTATCTTGTCAAGCTTAGTTTGTTTTACTGGAAATATACCAGAATATCTTGCATGTGTGCGTTGCTGTCACTTAATTCTTTGTTCAGTGACAGCAGCCTTCACATTCGGAGTGTTGTCCTCATAAGCACACATATAAAAGCACATTTAACAAGATTTTGCGAGACTGAGACAAACATGGCAAACTTCTCGTATGAATTATGTCTTTCAAACATTCAGCTAATTAATTTAGGGAAATGGTTGAGAGCAAATGTCATAAAATGTTTTCATCTGAATTAGTTTTCAAGCTAATCCCTAAATCACCCCACCCTATCCTTTAGACGCAAACACAATCTCAGAGAGACTTTTTTAACTAGCATTCTGTAACGCTTAATTTCAACAAAAAGACGATAAAACAAACAAAACAAAAAAATAAGTATTCACTGCTTGGATCCTGGTGCTTTTCCATGCATTTTTTTTGCAGCGTTAAAATTAGGGCCACCATCATAATCCCTGGGATTGTTCGGTTAGTTAGAAGCAATGCTAAAAATGCTTTTGGACACACGGCGCTCAGCTCGGAGTTTCAGCATGGTTTCAGGTCCAGTCCAAGTTCAACTCGCACCACTGTGTCATCCGCCAGACACGGAGATGAGTCACTGCACAACTGGAATCGAGGGGGCCGTGGTGTCGGGTGTCCTATATGCTCAAGAGCAACCGATCAATGTCAAGAAACAAAGCAAAGGACAAATTAGCCCAAGTGGACATGGGAGATCTCGGCATGTGGAGTTGCATTTCCTTGCTTGAAAGAGCTTTTAAGACATGTTACCACCACCTCTCATTTGCCTTAATTGAGTTTAACTTCATGGTTAAAAATATATATAAAAGAATGTGATAAATATTTATTAATTTGGTTGAATATGCATTTCATGGCTGCAAAGATGAAAAAAAAAATGACTATGTCGTGAAGTCATCAAGGACAGCACTGCAGTGTCGGGATACCGAACCTACTTTTAAGACTGGGCATGTCTGCTTCACCCTCCTAAAACAATAAAGGGTTAAATTACATTTGTTTTCACACATGTTAATCTCTGCTTGTAAAACTTACACAGGCCCAAGGAGGTGTGTGCTCATACAAAAATTCCTCAGTGAGTTTGTCAGGCGACGAGTGCGTGGCTGGAGTGAGTGAAATTAATGAAGTCTGTAATGGGTTATCAAAGAGTGGAACCTGATATCTGTGGCGGGAGAACCCCACCTGTTTATGGGGAGACGCACTTTGTCGACACGCACACACATATATTACGCACACACATCACGGTCTGCCAGACAAAAGAATTGCAGGTGGGGTTCAAAATGCTCCCCCAGTGCCAGAACAACAGGTGGATAGGCATTTTTTTTATGATGTCTGCCCTTTCTGTGTGCACTTTTCAAGGCGGGCAACATGAGACGTCAGAATTTCCTGCTAGACAGCCAGAGAACTGTATACCTTCTGCTGAGTGAAATGTACTTTGATTGAGTTCAGCTTGATTAAGATACGCCGTATGTGTCGGTCATTATCTGCAACATCTCTGTGTAAACATCGGTCTTGCTTACTGTCTATCCTTGCTATGCAATCTTGCTGATCTCTTTCAGCAGTCTGTGGCTTCTGGATGCCACGTAATGGTGTTTCAGTTTTGTACTCAGTTGTTTGTCCCGTCATTTTCAAAGAGGCAAGTTGAGGTTTAAAAGGTACCATGATAAAAGGTGCAATGATAATAATAAGCCAATAAATAAAACACCTGGCTGTACTTTTTAGAATTAGATTTATGTGAAGATGTGTTATTTTGCAGAAATTAGATGAGAAATGAATCCCTGTCTGTGTGCTTGATATGAGGCTTGAAATGTGCTAGCGTAGCTTAGCATAAAGACTTGAAATAGGTGGAAACACCTAGCCTATCTTTTAGCAACACACATCCATCCATTATCTACAGTGTAATTGTTTTATCCTGTAGAGGGTCACAAGGTCACTGCAGCCTATGCCAGGCAGCATTACGCAAGTGGTGGAGGAGGTCCTGGACAGGTAGCCAGCCCATCACAGGGCAAACACAGACAACAAATATCCACAATCACACTGCGTATGTAAACTCTCAGGCCCATTTAGGACCCTAGTTAATTAGAATCACTAATTAACTTGGTGTTGACAAAGCATTGATCTTTTGCATGAATCCCATCTTAATTGCTTTGTCTCTGCTAAACTCTGATGCAACTGACGTTGAGGTTCTCTACAGGCAACATGGCTATCTGCTGTGAAGTAGTGCAAAGGCAAGAGAGTAGGAATGAGAACATAGTGTTACTTGAGAGCTACTACATAATTGTAGCAATACTTTTTTTGTCCAGCTGAAAAGAAGTTAAGTTATTTGATTTGTATTCATTTGCAGAGGATATTTTTTGGCAGAAAAACAACAAAGCAATCCCACTTAGGACTTTTAAATCAAGTTTTCTAAGATGACAATTTCCATGTAACCATGTAAACCGACCCATCACTTCACCCAAAAGTCAACCACCCATGGCCACATGCCAGTCCTTGTCAGCCAAATGGCAGAGGACGTGGAACGCTTCACTGAGCAGCCAGTGTGCAGGTAACACCCCTCTAAAACCACTCGGAAAATAGCGCTTCATTTCCACTCCACGTGCATTTAAGTATCAGGCCACTGCACGCCCAGCTGGGTACTATGTGCACAGTTCCACTCACTAATAAGTCTAAAGTGACTGTTAATCTGTAGAATATCAAAGAGTTATTTGCACTACTTGTAATGTCAGTCTTTCGTCTACTGTGACAGTTCTTGGTCTCAGGATTACAGATCCATGTTACTTAATGCTTAGAGCTTACACGTTGAATTCGCTCCTTCTCCAGTGTTATCAAAACAACGGTCTCACAAATACGTGAAATCAGCATCGGCTCGGAAACGCAGATCATGTGGCAGAGTTGTTAAAAATGTTCTTTTCTTCTGTGGCGACTGCTTCAACTTTTTTTTTTACGTTTTGATTTGCCAAACGCTGGAGGCAAGTTTGAGCAACCAAAAGAGAACGTTTAATAAAAAGCTAACCAAAAAAACATTACAAAAGCACGGGAACAAGTCATGGCTAACAAAACACAACAAAAGGCTTAAAAAAATTAAATAAAGCACAAACAAGCAATGCAAGAGGTAAGGGCGAGGAACAAGGAGACAAAAACATCACATCAGTGAGGTGGAAACTACTGACAAACTCATGAGGTATAGAACCGGATAGAAATAGACTTTGAACTAACTGAGAAACAAGAACTGCTTTCAAAATAAAACAGAAAACTGAATGAACACCACATCAGAACACAGACTAAAAACCAGAACACCGCAACACTAATTCATGGCTTTGTGTCCGTTCACAATGCAGTTACTTTTGGTTTTCTTTAACAATCACAAAAATGTAAACCTCCACTAACTTTAAGCAGGATGTTTTTCTGACTGAAATTTAAAAAAAGGAAATGATGGTACTGATTCATAAAGTCGTTCAATGTTATAGCAATGAAAACAGGATGGTGGTTGCTTTTTAAAAAAAAAAAAAAAAGTTGGCTGTTGATTCTGGGTTTGTATCTTGCACTGGGATAGGTGTGCCTTGTTTGGCGCATGTTAAGTGTCACGAACACTCATGCACAGACTTTGTCGAAATACCAAAACTACCGATGTAAAACTACTAACGCAGAATAGACGATTGTGAAAGCTAAAACGCGTGAGACAATATTGCATCTGCAGGGAGGGCTGCTCTCTGTAATACAGAAAGAGGGCCAATGCAAACTTTAACCACTGAAAGCCAGCCGAAACTAAAATGTGCCCTTTCAACACGGTAACACTCGCACTGCAGTTACACGTCGTTAAAAAGCTGAGCAATTATGGAAACCATATTTTGAGGTCCATTTGATACTTGTGAGGTTGCACACACATATTTTATTGCTGCAGCCTGAAAGTATTCTCACTGGAACGCAAACACTCACTTGTAATAAGCCAGAGCAGACTTATTTGTAGCTTCTCATGACTGAATGTAATAATGACTTATTTTGATTCACTTTTAATTAAACACTCTGCAGTTGACAAATTAATCCATTCTCTTACTTTAGTTTTGTTGTGCTATTCCCTGACTAATAAATACATTTAAGAACTATTCTGGTCTTGACATATAAACCCAATCACCTCAGTAACACATGACCATCATCAAGGTCACCAGTCGAGTTTCCAAACTTTCCACCAGTTTTCCAAACACTCCCACCGCTCCACATTTTCCATCCCACTAATACCGAGCTCATCATATTATGTCCTTTAAGTTCAGCTATATAGAGTATGTCCTAAATGACTGTACAGAAGTGCTAATCATTTTCGGTGAGAAGGACCCTGTGTATAGTAAGATCAAAGTTAAGCTCAAACATAGCTGGAACGTGTTACCCTCTGGGCTATTTTTAGCTTCTCCTTGCTAACTATCTGCCTTTCGGACTTGATTGGAGATTAGCGCCGTTTTCATTCTGGCGATGAGTAAACATCCTTCACCTTATTTTTGAAGCGCCCAATCCTCCCTCTGTGGCTAAGTGGTTGGGCACCTGCTATTTTTGGGAGAATATGGGGAGGGTTATTCTAAGAGAGAAGGGCTTGTTTTACACCCTTATCAGAGCCTATAAATAATGTCTGTGCAGGGGGGAGTGTGTGCAAAGTATACGGGTGATGATGTGTGTGTATATGCATGCTGCGTGAATGGGTGTGTATCTGTGTATATCTGTGCGACAGAGAAATTGAGACTGACTCAAGTGAGTGTTGAAATTTAACAACATATACAGTTTCTTCTCGTGCGGTGTCAGCTCAGAGCTTAGAAGAGTTGTTGATGATTAATTTTCCAGGTCATTAGCTACAATTCTATGCCAGCTATTTAAAGTAACTAGTTATATAACAAATACACTCTTTATTGTGATTATCAAACATTTTATCATATAGGACTCAGCTGTAAAATGTTTGATTATTTTATCAAAGCAAGTATAGCCTTATTACATCTTGTACCAAGCATATTTCAAATTTCACCTTTTCTCAATTAATAGCAGGATGTCTGCATGAAATGTTGAGGCTTTTATTGAGTCAGTTGGTGCATTTGCAATAGATCCCATAGCTTATAAAACTCTTGCTGCTATAGTTTAAAACTTTAAAGAAGTTGTACCTCTGGCCACACAAAAAGCAAGTATTCTCCATCAGCTGTCAAAGTCAAAACACTTGTTGTGACATCTTTGGTTGGGGTGTGGCGAGGAGTTCAAAATGCATGATGATTCGAACCTGTGGAATCATATTCAGCTATAGTTTTCTGTTCTTTGTAATTACAGTTTGCGATTTCTGGGTTTATTTGATCAAATGATTTGTGAGACCTGTGCAAAGGACCTTGAATTTCCTTACTGGAACTAATTGTTATACTAGTGAAACAGTATTGGACTGAAATGGTGTTTCCAGAGCAGAAAAAGACAACATTCCAATCAGGGTTGAATACTGTTATAAACTGCATATAGTCATACTGCAAGAAATGACCCGCAAGAAACTATTATCACTAATGAAAGATCCACATGACATCGCCATTAAGAGTGCAATGCAGTCACTACGAGTCAAGAAACGTAGAATCTGTAAAAGTAAAAGTGGACAATATTTAAAGCTACATCGGAGAACATTTTTCTCCCCCTTCTGGTGGTCAGAGTAATTACACTGTCTACTAAGTCTACAGCCCCACAATCACACCAGTGGATCTCACCCTTGATCTGGACCATCAGAAACTTTTCTTGGATCCTACAGTATATATTCTTTTTCGTTCTCCTGCCAGTGATGGTGAATTCATAGAACCTTGGTTACATTCATAACTTTTTCCACCATGGGCCCCACCAAACACTTGCGGTTGCTGTATGCTACCCTATCTCTATTGCTTCAGCTCTGGCAAACCAGTCATTGCTGGCTGGTGTAAAATGCACCGGTGTGCCAGTGTGGGAGTGTTGCTACACACAGCGGCTTTAAAACTCTGGTATACACAGAGATTTACCTGCTGCTGATTGGCATTATCTGAACCCGATGTTCATTAACATGCATATGTCTTGCACTATGGACCAATGATAAATTAACAGTAAGGCAACTTGAAATGTTGCAATATCAAATCATCAGAAAGCAGCAAGTATTCTGGTTAGCTTAGCAGTAAACTGATCATAAAATAATTATATCCTACCACTTCACAGATAAACAATCATAAACAGCTGTAATAAAAAGTACCCACAGATAACAACAAGGGTATTTGGAGAGAACTTTAATTGGCTCTTAAATGGATATAGCAAGAGGATAGATGTAAAAATCATTAAACCGCTGTGGAAGTGTGTCTTTAGTGGTTGCTACTACCACCCAGAATATTGAAACCCAAGTGCTGGTGGCAAAATAACAACTGATAATCTGATACAGAGTTAAAAAAATATTTAAACGTGGTGTTTCTAATGAATTAAACCGAATAAATGGATTTTACAAGCTCTAAATAATGCTGATGTACAGAAAAGAATGAATGTGTTTCACTCATTAGTGGTTAAGGTAAACACTGGCCTGACAGCTGGTCAGCTTCAGGACCGTGAAGGTTATGATCACAGTGAGTGATTTCTATCTCACCATCCACCCACTCAATATGGCCCCAAGACCCTTGCTCAGACCTTCAGACAGCTGGATCCTGGTTCTGGTTTCACCACTGGTTTGGTGAGTACAATTACTCTACCACGTTCTGTTAGCACTGTCACATATTTTCAACTTGTATTCCGTGTCTTCTATGAACGTCCTTTCACACAGACTCAGTATACTTGGCAAATAATTTGATCTGTTATATGGACACTTGTTCCACAAGAAAATAGTGTGTAAGCAGATATTCTAAAGAATGGAGAAGCCAAGAGCAAAGCCTTCTCCTTCTGACTTTTTCTCTTTATGAGTTATGTCTTTTTTTTTTTTAACTGCCCTTCCCCCCCTCCTTGTTTCTCCCTCCTTCCTTCTCCTTTCTCCACTGCTTTCCCTTGCCCCTTCGCGCCAGCTGTGGTCTGCACAAAAACTGATTTTCTGAGTGTTAACCACCATGTTCTTCCTGCCGACGGCAGGATTTCATTTGCAGAGCACAGGGGGCCAATATCTAGGGTAATTCCCAGGGTTTAGTGCCACTGATCTCTTCCCAGCTCACCTTGGGGAGAAAAATTAAAGCGGCGATAGGGCCTTACCCTGCCCAGCACCGTGTTCACCCTGTGCTGCCCACTGCCTCACTGATGTCAGCTCCTGGTGGCTAACACAGATGACACCTGGTCAGGCTCATATTCACTAGACATTCATACACAAAATGAAAGAAACGCGACAGAGGAAATATTATAAATATTAACATTTCTGTTATGGCTTTCTTGTGAAGACATAGCACATAAGTATATTATTAAAGGAATGATTTCATTATAAAATGACCATTTGAAATAAAAGTATGAATTCAGTGGTTCAGTACGAATAACAATAACCATTGTCACCCTCAATAGCTTTGTGTTGAAATGTGTTTATGGCAGTGTGAAATTAGTCTTATTTTTTTCCAAGTGTTTTTCTCCAGTTATGTCAGCGCGTTAATAAATTCAAGACACACTTTGTCTGGATACTTTTTCATTACTGCAATACCACAGATTTTTATGTAATTGCGTAGGCAGCTAACGTCGTAAATATCGTAAGTACGTTGGACACAAATACATAATTACATCTTCTGAGTCGTAATTACTTCAAGACCGCTTTCAGTTGACAGTGTTATCTGTAAACAAAGTTTTTTTTTTGCATTTTCATCATTCCGTCATTATTTAAAAGAAATCTAATATGTCGCACTATCCCTGCTTGTATGTTTCTGTCTTCCCAGCAGCAAATTACTTTTCAACTGCTTAATGAAAACCTTGTCCATGACCATTTTTAGGTCTTGGATTAATGTCATTCCCTGTGAATGTGACATCTGTAAAAATCCTAATTTAATTTAAAATATGTTCAAAATGACAGTATTCGATTTAGAGGGAGGAGAGACACGTTAACAAATGAAATGTCAAACGCGCGAGTCACTGTTTTACAATTCAATCAGTTGGGGAGATGAGTGATTTCCATTTATGGAATGTAAAATTAGTTGCAGGGGTTACTTATGAGGAAATGAAAAAGAAATTGGAAAGTTTCTTTTTGGGTTTCTACGGTCCGCTCAAGGACACTGCTCGTCATTGCTCTGGTAGTGTGCCTTAGCTGTGTGATGGGAACAATTAAAGGCAAAGTCTTGTTAACCATGTGCTCGGGCTCGGCTCAGAGGAAGTGGAAAATAAATAGGTAGAGAAAGCACACACGTTGGTTTATGGCCTCTTTCATTTATGTACATATACATTCACTATTCTGTATTTTTTCCCACCGGTCTATTAAAAGTTGGAAAAGAAATATCACTAATCCTCCGACATCTTAATGTTAATACTTTTTAAAACTACACTTGAAAGTGCACACAACCACACACACAGCTCCTTTTCAGTGGGAGTGGGAGGTCCCACGAAACAATCTATTTCAGCACATCGGGGATCCTTGTGGATTTAAGTGAAACCAAATGAGCCGATGTCTCCCTGATTAAATACGCAAGTTATCTTTCTTTAAAAAAAAATGAAAGTGCATCTCATAATTCTCTCTCCGTCTTTCATACATGACAACATTTACTGGTTTGACATTTAACCATACAGATTGCGCCACAATGTGTTTTCAATCGACGCGAGATGTGAAGCCTGCAATGGGACATGCATGCTGGCCTTTGAAATGATGCACCAGGAGGAAAACATAAACAAATGTTTGCCACCAAGCACGTTCAAACCCCCCATTCCTCCCTCCCTCCTTTCAGTGCTCGCCCACCCCCGCTCTCCAGAAAGCCACAGCCTCACATGTGACACATTACCAGCAAGGCAGAAAACATGTTTTTGGAATTAAACTATTACGAGCCCTCCAAACAAGATAAATTTCCTAATTGGCTCCTTTCACAACATTTACATATTGCTGTTTTCTTTCCCCGGGAGATGGGTGTTATTGGTTTGCTGGGCGTGAAGTGTCCCGTGGAGGTAAAGTTTATGAGAAGCGGCCTGATGGAGACAGAACCACACCGCGAGAAAAAGAGTGGCCGCGTCGACATACGAGGCAAAACAAACAGTCTGACTTCTAAGCCTTGGCAGACCCTGCTGACGGGTCCCTTGGTTTCTCAGCTTTCCTCCCAGATGCCTTTTAAGCCTTTTATTCTGCTTTTTACAGGCAATCCTTTTATTTTTTCCTTGCACTGCTTTTGGTGTGTGTTTCATTAATCTCCAGAGGGATACACTCAGAAAAAGAGGGAAGGGAGGAAGACTGAGAGAGAGGGATACGAGTCACAGTGTGAAGGAGGTAGCGGCCTCCTCAAATGCTACTTTCAATCAGCTATATGCTGCATTTGATGACACATCCACACACATACAGGGTGCTGCTGTTACAATACACATAGCCAATGTGAAATGATACCGTCAAAATGGCCAATTCCTGCTGAACCCAAAATAGCTTCACACCGCACTTTAACAGCTCCTCACTTTCGCTGTCAAGTTGAGCAAACACAGACGTCACAACTATCAGAGGAGTCGTCCTTCTCCCTCTCCCTCCTGCCCACTTCTGAGACGCTGCTGCTCCGGCTGCTGCTGCTGAGAAACTCTATCTATTGTTTGATGTGAACAGACAGATAGTCTTCCAAAGATTGCCAAATACTTTGTGTAAACAACCCCCATTTTAACCTTCCCCAAAGTGTGACTTAATAAAGATGAAAATACGAGGTGTCCGTTCCCCCCCACCCCCCACTCCTCGCTGGGACGGCCAAATGAAAACCATATGCGTAAATACAGCCCGGTGTGCCGCGTTAAGTGTGCACATGAGAGAAGAAACAGTAATCAGATTGGTTTCCTGTGACAAACAATAACATTTATTTTAAAACCAGCAGCATTTTTTCTCAGAGGCAGTAGCTCCCATGGTAATCAGAGCCAGACTTGTCTTGGCTCCAGAACGGAGGGGATGTTGCTACCTAGCTGTCTTCGTACTAGCGTGGCAAGTGGGAGGTCACATTAGCGCCAGTGTGAGAGGAGATGGTACTGCTGTTTAAGAATCGCTTTTGGTTGGAAGAGGATGATTACTTTAAATGCAACACTTAAAAAGTTTTATGAGCTGGGACATTTTTCCTCATAAAGAACCACAACCACTTATTAACGCCTAGCAGCCAGAGCTGCAGATCAAGGAAACTTTTAATCGTTGCCTTTTTAAAGTTAATCTGCATCATATTTCTCTTATAGTTCAACTGCATATAAACTGCACAAGTTTTGTACACAATTTCTAGGTGTGCTGGATGAGGAAAACCTCAATATGTTTCAGTAAAATGGAATTAGGTTGAACATTTTTGTAGGTCTTAACCTTCTGACAACCATGAAAAAAAATATTGTCCAATCACATCTTTTCTTTTAAATTCCCCAATTTGTGTAAGGTAATTAGAATACTGAAAAACATTTTTTTGAAAAACAAGTTTTTATTTTTAAGAAATCATATAACTGATGGATGACATTTTCGTTAATGAGAAAGAGAAAAGTACCAAAGCCCCAGCCCTTCACATTTGGTATCATTGAAAAGCCCTAAATGTCCTCTGTAGATAGCAAAAGGAGTGAATTCAGTAGTGGGTGGGATATATTTAGATTTACAAATGTCCTTAACAGAGGACGAATTTGAACTACTTGAGGATGTATTGTCCAGTATTGCCTTATGGCAGTGATATCAATACTGGTTTGTAGCTGGGGGAGCTGACTTCCAGGTTACTGCTGTTAACCGGTGGCTCATCTGCAAAAGTACTAATCTTTTGTGTTGCATAGTTAGTCTGGAACCTCTCCACTAGGAACAGGTTATGTTCCGGCAAAAATCTGCCAAGCCAATTAAATCGTTTGGTTGGGCTTTATGCGGTGATGGAAGGAAGCGTGGCAGCGAAGTAGCCATACGCAACGAACACCGTTGAGTTGAATTTATTCACAACAAAATGGCTGCCATGGTAGAAGTGAGGAGCTGGGAGTTTCCTTTTGCGTCTGTAGCAACAGCGAAATAACTTAAGAAAAGTTAACAGGGATTAAGCTATTTGTCGCTTAATGTCTTATACTTAGTTGCTCTGATTGGTTGTTTGACTAGCTAGCTAGATTGTTTTCATAAAGAAATCCCAGTTGAGTACAACCAGGCTCACATTCTGACACGATTTGAGCAGTACTTAAATGTATTTGTGATATATATGCGAAAAACTATGCCATGACATCGTTTGTCCAATAGAGAGCATTTAACCATAAGATATGCTGCAACATAGAAATCTAAAAAAATAAGAAAAACTTTTTGACCTTCAAACTTTAAACTCAAAATCAGTTGTGTATCAACCAATTCATATGCATATGAATTGGTTGATCTTGATCTCTAAGTTAATTGTATATATGCATACATATGTTATATCCTCATATATGTATATATCTGAAATAACAGTTCTTAGAATGTATACACAATGCAAATGCTATAAGCAAAAATAATTGCATGACAGAAATAAACTGAGAATTATGGGTCATTATGTGGGAATAGCAGGTTGCCTCTTTAACCAGTCCTTATGAGGATCTACTTTAATTATTTAATGTGTAAGCTCAGGTTCCTCCCATTTTCATAATGAGTGATAGCTTTGGTGCCCCATGTAGCTCAGCTTAACTGTGATCAAGTGGAGGCCTGTGGGAGCTCCCAGCACGCTTACAGTCCCTTAATAGACGAACGTGCCAGCGATGATGGATCACACAGTTTTCATCACAAACTCATAGGAGTGTCTGCTCGCCTCAACTTGAGGGCTTGTGACCTAAGAGCTCTCCCCCGTTGGGCTGATTTTAGTTGGACAAATTTCCCCTCCTACAGGGTCTCTGCCGGCTGTGAGGGGAGCGGCTACGAGGCTCATCTGCCTCTTATTACGTTCCCAAATTGAATGCATACACAGTGGATGTGTTAATGGATAGAAATGCGGCGCAGGGACATGGCGTGCAGGGCCGGTAAAGAGAAACTTCTCCCATAGCTTGTTGGACTGCCGGGATACACAGAACTCTCAGTTTATCTCTGCTATTATGTCTAGTGTTATGTTACTTGGCAGAGGTTAGAAACTCAGATATTTCTGTGTTATTTATTTACACACTACACATGTGAGTATATTCCATAGAGACAACTTGAGACCTTCAGAAATGTACAATATTTCCCCTCTTATTTTCACTTTTGTGGCCTGCTGATGTGACCTAGAATTACATGCCAAATGCTAATGTTGACTTCAGTAGATACCAGAGTCACTGCCCAGCTGCTGCCGTGTATCAGCACAACCTCTACGGCGTTACAAAACAGGCATTTGCTGAAAAGAAGATCACCATGATACTTAAAAGTTACCTTATCACTAAAGTAAGTTTGGAAATTAAAATGTTCCACCAGAAAATAGATACTGAATACTTAAACAATTCACAAGGTAAACAACACATTTAATGTATTTAAAAAATAAAACACCACAGTATTAAAAGAGGATGTCCTCTAGCTAATTTGACGAGCAGATGAGAAAACTAGTTTCACACATTGCACATGAGTGGGTGCAGATTACCTTGCGAGGGTTGTTTGTAGTGGGACCAGTACGAGCGAGTTGTGGCCAGTGTGCAGAAACTCTCATGGCAACAGTCAGCGCCAGTTGTTTGATACTGTAGCTTGGCATGAGCTTTGGCATGACGGGTGCCTTGCTGAGCCCACAATGGATCATGCATGACCACAACACTTAAATATAGAAGCACAGACAGCAAAACTCTAGCTATTCTAACAGTAGCTGGCTCGTTGCAAGTATTGTGACGCAATAACCGTGTTGGGGGACGTTTTGATGTCTTATGTTTGAACTCAGCGTCACTTATTTTACGCATTAAAATCAGTTTAGTCATGAAAAAAGTGTCTGAGAAAATAGTGATGGCACCAGTATTGCCTCGGCATGGACTTGGAAACCAAAACTTTTTATTTTCTGTAATGGAAAGCTTGTGTAACAAATTTGGGGCGTGGAGTTAGAAAGTTGTGTGTGTTTAGCAGACAAGAAGGGCTTTAAACAAAATTGTAGGATCAAGCTTGACTCATAAATGGTCATTAAAGTATTTGACCTGTGCTCAATTGTGGCTGTTTTTTAAGCCGTTCCCAAACTTTATGGAATTCTGATGAATATCCCTCTATGGCCATCTGTAGGCCTGCAGCTTACATTTGTCTTTTGCAGTCAAGTGCAACATAATGGTAGATATTACTATTGTACTTGGGCTTGCTCTTTCAGCCATACATATTCAAAATAAATAAATGAATTAATAACTAAACAAACTTGAGGCTGAGCTAGCTTTTCAGCTTGCATCTATACTGCTTTGCTTGACTGTAAAATGGGAAAAAATACATTATCAAAGGAATTATAGGCAATAGGAATTCATTAACAAAGAGTGAAGCGCCATATATTTCACTCTGAATATAATGGGCACCATAGACTGGAGAAAAATCGCGAAGTGCAGACTTTCATTATTATTTTTTTTCCCTACTCTCGCGTTCCTATGGCTCTGTTTCACGGAACAGTTTTCGATGGCGACTGTCAATCATCATGATGACACATCCTGTTTTTATCGTGTCAAATAACAAACTAAAACAAAACACCTCCGAAAAATGGACACTTGATCATACATCAGCCTTTTAACAACCTGAAATGACAGCAACCACCCACTAACATGGTGGGGTTGTAGCTTATGGCCTATACTGTAGCCAGCCACCAGGGGGAGCTTTGAGGCGCTGTCATGGTGTCCACTTTTCTTACAGTCTATGGTGGAGACCAAAACAGAGTTCAACAGAGAGTGAATTCTGGACTTAAACATAAGTTACTAGAAACTTGACTCTAAATAAATGCTGATGTTGCTCTGGTGAATGTTTAAACGGGACATTATTTACTAACTCATCCACAATATCATACCTTGGTGTTCCCATGTGTAACGTAGCTTGGGACCTCATTGAGGGGCATCATCAAGATCTGATGACCAAAATGCTTTTTGGTAGACCAATTACAATAATAAAATGTGTAACACAGCCATCTTGATTGTTCACTCCCCTACACAGTTATTATATGAAACCTGGCCTGTATTAAAAAAGCAGTAGTGATTGGCCTGGCACGTGCAAGACGAGATGGAAATCCTCTTTTAAGGGGGAGGACGTATTCTGCCAAAGCAAATGACATGAGCTGTCAGATTCAACTGCTTCGCAAGCTACTATATCACTTTGTAAGATGATAATTGCCAATGCTATGTTATTTTGCCCTGCCTACAGTGGCCAAAAAAATCAATAATGTGCAATTGAAGCCATTGCTAAAACAAATGTATCAGCAGTGCTAATACTTGCATCGTGATTGCCGTGCAATTTTCTATCTATTAATCAACATAATATAATAAGTATGTCATCCAGTACAGGCAGTGTTAGTCATGCACCACCCACTGACCACACAGGATCAAATATATTAAATCTAAATATTGTGTCACTTATTACGGTGCTCATCCTTGTAGTCATAGCCACTGGTATTTCCTTGCACAGTTAACCTCCCAAAGAAAACAAAGTTATTTGGATACATATGACAATTTACTTTTCAGTTTTTACCAACAGGTGCTTCAATAATGATCCGTGTTTTGCCAATAATATATAATCAAACAGCAAAGGTTCTGGTATTCCGAGCATGGAGTGAAAAAAATGATAAGGGAAAGAGGATTAGAAACAGCTTGGGGTGCAAATTGAATTAGCCCTTTGGAGATGACTTGGGGTAAGAAATGAAATGTCATCCTCTCCCAGCAAGAAATGCAAAACATGTGATTGCGAAGAGCATTTTTTTCTTTTTCTTTTTCTTTTTTTATGCTGACTCTTTTTTTACTGTACTGTAAGATGTGTCGGGCATAAATCATTGCGGCGAGGATGAGAAGCAGCCGCCTGCAGCTCCTTGAGACGCTCAGCGACAATAAAGACAAGAGTCGTACAGATGTCTTCAAATTGTGTGTCGCAGCTTTAAACCTGCTTGGACTAATTACCTCCTGCGGTGCAGCGGCTCCCACCAACAAAAAGGCAACTCAAGGCTGTTCACGATTTAGAAATGATTAATGCAAACCACTTTAAATTCCACTGTGTTTATGAAAAATGAATTCTGTTTAATGTTGAAGTTTTGAACCTAGAAATAAAATTTTTCTATATTAGATTTGTAAATGCCATAAAAATTTAAGCGAAACAGTATTAAAAAGTGGCACATTATATAGTCCATGAAATGCCTTGCAAGTGCAATAATCATTAGTTCTCTGCAAAGAATGCTCACACTGGAGTAATAATCCCCCAGTAAATCTGAAACTAAAACTAAAGGCTGTTTTAGTGAGCTGGAGCTCAAGTACGCAGCTTGTAGACAAAGTGATCATGTTTCACTTGAGGCATGAGCTATTCTGTCACTATTTTAATAGACGTGCAATCTCAACTTGCTTGAGGACCCTTTTTTTTTTTAACACTCTGCGAGAAAGTTATGTGCAGCTCCCTGGTGCTGGAATTGAAGTTGATATGCAAGAGACAATAATGTCAGCAGGCAGACGAGTGGCCGTTTCTTTGCTTTCTTTGCTTTCTTTGCTCCTGATGGCTCCTGCAGCGATGGTGCTGGTTAAATTGTCCAAATGTTAGTTTTGGTGAGAACACAAATTTCTGCGTGTTATGGTGCAACTCAAATATCAGCGAGAACACATATTTATTTACATTTGTGTTCAACTGTTTCCACCTTAACGGTACTGCTGGACAATGCTGATCAATACTGACAGCCTACTCAGGATTCAGATGCCATTTAGGTCCTTCTGTTATAAGGAAAGCTTTTAGTCCTTTCAGGGAGAGGCTGAGAATACATTCACATAAAGTTTGAAATCATGTGCAGTCTGATGGCTCCTCTCGACTCAGTTTACACCCATGAAACGACTTTGTTTGGTGGTTTCTTCTGGGGCGTTGACATTTTTACTCAACCTGGATCATCACTGAGGGAATAGTGCCTGATGGCCACATTTCCAGATGAAATGTTTTCACTCTCAAACATTTGGAGTTGAGCACAAAGAGATAAGCGGCTGGTGGCATTAATTTCTCAGTATAATCGTGGTATAATGAAACTATGACATGTATCATGGTGCACTACGGGCATGAACTGTAGAATGCGTTTCTGCAGAATGCTGTTATACAGAAACGCCTATAATATTAAGATTAGATTGTAATCAGATATGTTGTAGGCTAGATTTATGCTGCCCTAGGCTATGTTTTTTTTAAAAATAAATAAATAAATAAATAAATAAATTCAGTCATTAAGAAATAGGCTCTAAATTTAAAATGTTTCTCCTTTGTAATTTTATATTCCTAAGCAGAGATTTTTTTTTTGGATCCACCAAGTAGGAGCCACAAGTGGCATCTGTCCGTTGTGGCTTTGGCTACAGTAATAATACATACAGTTTGTGACTTTTTTGAGAATTTTTCTTGACATCTCTACAAACCATAAAAGTACTACCCATGCCAGACACATCATTATGTTTAATAACTGACAACAAAGACTGATGATTGATCAAGCAACCGTTATTAACTCAACACCACTCGGTGTGGTAAACTGAATACAACAGGGATGACTTATTAAGATGTTTTCATTGTTCAGTAATGAAAACAATTTGCTGCATTTGACCGTTAGACTTGTTATGCTTGCAATTATAATTGGAAGAAAACATTTCGGAGGTGTTTTACAGTTATGTTAAAGTCATTGTGATTACTGTCATTTGATGTGTTCGTCTCAGCGTCATGATTTTATTTTACATACTTAACAATTCTGCATTATAAGGTGCTGTTTATGTCCTCAGTCTCGTGTTGCTATGATCTTCGTTTTGTATGCATGAATAAACTGAATAATTATGTGTAATGTGATTTAAGATAATTATTTAATACCCGTATCAAACTGGCAATCTGTTTTTCAAAACTGACAAATCTCCACTTGAGATACAACTGCATCGAGTTTGGGCCAGCGGTTTAAAAGAAAACACATCTAACAGGACGTCACTAACTGTCACTTCTTTAAATCTGTATCTGGAGCATGCTCAGTGTGGGTGGGGGGTATTTTACAACAGATACAAGGCACATGCGGGACGGTGATGATGGGTCTGAAACTAGGTTATACATCACCGGCCGTCCTCAGTCCAAGGGCCCCTGGCCAATACCACATCCATTATCAGGTTGTGGGGATACAACAGGGAAAATGAAAGGGCTTTTTCCCAACAGGAGACTACATTAAAATCGTATGGACAGATGTGAGAGCCTGGCAGATCTACTATACTCTTCACAAACGCAGGGATGTCTTCTTGTAAATGTTAAAATAGTAGACAGCGGTCATCATTATTTATAGCTTGCTTTTAACCAAACATGTTATACAAAAACATAAATTAAACAAACTGAACTATTAGCGATGTACTTTTTAGACCATACTATACTGTAAAAACACATGTAGATATAAAATGTTTTACAAGAGAAATTCATACACAGTAGAAGAAACTACAGTGTAAAGAAAACCTATATTTTCACTGCAACATGAAGCCAAGGAGAAGAAAAATCCCACTAAGACTTGGCCAAAAGTGCTTTTCATATTGTAAATGAAGGAGAAGACTGTGGCTTTCTAAGCAAACCATTATGATAGTTAACGTAGAACCACTTAAAAGGCCAGCTGCGGGAGTGACGTGAATAATAGTGTTTAATTTGTCTAATCTTAGCAGGAGCAGTGGGTGGCTGGAGTGAGGGGGTCGCTGGTACCCTGCTGGCACTTGAAGAGAACTGCTTCCACCACAAAGTGGTGCAAATGCCCTGAATTATCATTTGGCTGTGTCGCTGTTGTTTTTTGTGCTGATACCCTTTCATTTGTAGTTCGCCTCTTGTTAACGTGTGTGTGTAAAAGACAGACACGGTGCGACAACTGTGGAAAAGTTTGGGATTGGCACGTGCCAAGAGGCTGATTGAGGAGATGATTTTCTGTTTTTCTTTTTCAAGGGCACTGTAATTTGCCCGGGCACTATAAAATCCCTATAAATAAATAATTTAAGAACTTCATTGATGTAGTTTGGAAAGTATTCACAAGGGCAAGTTGCTCTGACCCCCTCTGCTACAGCTGAGACGTTCACTTGGCCAAATTATAACACTACACGCGTGGTGAGCCTTATTTAAAATGTCAATAAAATTGTCTCCTTTTGGAAGCATGTCTCAATGTGGCAGCTCTCAGTGTGAGTGGTTTAAAAATACAAAATAATGCAGATATCAACAGTTTTGGGAGTATTCATCATCCCCAGGGCTGTGGTTTATGCTTTGGTATATTTCCTTTATTTTATTTTCCTAAGTGAATTCAGCAGCGCAGCCTCTCGCGTTGGCTCGCGCCTGCTTTGCAGTGGAAACTCTGCTGCCGAGTTCTCTACTGCTTGTTTTCAATTTGACACAGTTTTACTTTCCTGTAAAAGACCGTCGGAGCAATTCTCCTACCAGCCCTGCTCAATATTGGTTTGTGTTGGAACAGAAGATGTTGTTTTACACTACAAGCAGCTAGATAGTCTCATGCTATTTATTGTTATAATCCCGCGGCACACATTATAATTACGTGACAGAGCTAATATGTGCCGCGCTGAAACGTAAACTCATGTGACATCAAATACATGTATAAAATTTCAGCCTGGCTTTAAAGAAAAAGGAAGAAATGTCTTTTAAGTGTCAGATTATAAACACTAATGTCCTCAGCCGCTGTAGCAAAAATAAATCACGGTCATGAACGCCCGACATGAAGAGGAGAAGGCACATACTGTGGGGGCAAACCTCGTGTGTGTTTCTGTGTGTGTGTGTGGATCTCACCTAAATTAAACCATGTGGTCACCAAACCCCCCCACCACCACTCTCCCAGCCCCCCACCTCAATCTCCTCGTCCCTTCAACCCAGGCCTCTCATTGACCTTCCAGGCGCTCATTGTCCCAAAGTGAGACTTGATTACTGGCCTAAGCCCTGTGAAGGTTCGCCTCAGTGGCCACAGCTGATCTTTTATACTAATTTCGGATTAATGCAGGGTCTGCAACACTGCGTAAACACAGCCACTGAGAAGGCCCCTGCCACACAGAGCTAAACATTAATCCTCCTTAATGCTGAGAGTCAACTTCCAGTCCTTATCAGAATTTGTCTTAATCTCTGCCTAGGCCGTACAAAACTCCACTGCTCAATAAGTAAAATGTACACCCACCAAACAACAAATGAGCTAATGAACTGTGCTGGAATAAAAAAACAACAACAGCAGAACAATGGGTCTGATATGAAGCCTGGCTTACCTTTGAGATCTTTTAACCTGTTGCACTGGTTTTCAGATTCTGATGAAGAAAAAGGAGCAGATAGAGACTAAGTTTTTTTTTTTTTCTTACGATTCCTAGCTTTCCTGTGTGTAAATCTGAGTCTCTCCTTCCTTGATTTCAGCCAGAGCCACAAACGCGTTCCACTACTCTCCGACTCTCTTTAGTATTTTTGTCTCTCACGGATCCACTGATGTGTGGGTTCTGACCATGTGTGTCCCGGTCCCTGTCTAGTCGAGCCCTAGAGCGAGTGTGCTTGTCTGTAATTTTCTCAATGTGAGATACGTGATATATTATTTCAGCAAATATCTGGGCTTGGTTCAGCAGCGTTTCGAATACTCTGATTTATGACTCGATGTTTTTGTATCATAACCACTGGTATATTTACCAGATAGTAAGTAAAAAAAAGGCGTTATTTTCTCTCTCGAAAGACTCAGAAACACTATTTTTTTTCTGGAGGTAATTTTTCCAGGTGAAAAGATATTTAATAAAGCTGCAGAAAACAGTGTGCTAAAAGTTGCCTTTTTGAACTTTGAGACTAATTAGCACTATACTGAAACAAATCCATATGTTTTGCACTGTGAGGTTAGGTCACGGATACAGCCTTAAAGCATTTCATTTAGTGATAACAAAGAGGATACAAGTTCACACATCTTTATTAAAAATTTATTTCTCTAAAATGGAATAATAACTATAACACAATGGGCAAACTTTGTGTATGCTACTGTATTTATTTATTTATATTTAAGCAGGCTTTGCAAGGGAAAGTAAAGGCTCATTTCAAATTAATGGTGGTTTTCCCGCTTTGAGGTCCTATTGGAAAATGAGCAGCCAAGCCCTTTGGTTGATGTACATTATGCCGAGGCACCAGAGGGAACAGGGCGGCTAATCTCCCTGTAGCCCAGTCCAACAAACACTGCCACAGAGCGACCGTGTGCGTGTTAAGCTGGCAAATGTAAACACAGTCGGCTGGGGGAAAAAGGAGGCCACATAATTATAAAGTTTTAAAGTAAATGCCACAGCGAAGTGTAAGCTCTTATAAAACACAGAAGCGTGGAAAGGAGAAGTCGGGAATGCCGCGCACTTACCTACATGCATACTAAGGCTTTAACAGACCTGCTGTCTAAACTGACTTTTCACTTTCACACACCACAGCCTGGGTGAGCCTCTGTTGACTTTTTGCAGAGTCTCTCTTTGGCCACACTCTGCTCTGCAAAACAAAATTATCCCATTCTGAGGTTTGGGGAAAGAGCTTTTAATTTAACGGTTGCATTTGGCAAGAATCCTCATCACTCTGAAAATTCATCACTCTGAATTTTCTATTTTCTTCCACATGAAGATTCCTCTTTGCTGCCCTGTAATTATACTCGTGAGGAGATCAATGAGCTGGGAGGCTGTTCCTCCAAACTCGGGTCAATAACTTTAGTATTCTTTGAGAAGCTTCTGCGTTGCCTCTAGCCACTCTACATTATTCAATTTTTTATTTTTTTTTCTAACTGAGGTTAGCACTAGTCTTTTATGAGCTGTGAACTGACCACAAATGTACGGACTAGTCTGTCCCTACATCCCTTACCTCTCTTCCCATAGTCTCCCAACTACTTCTCTTAAGTCTATGGGAAAGGGCAAAAAAAGATGGAACAGCTTTAAAACAGAAAAATCCTTTAATGCAATTCCTACCTTATCTAAAACACCTACATATCTGTCTCCAGTCAGCGGCCTTTGAAAGGATATTTCAGGCCTGGGATTGAAGGGGGAAAATCTCCCTTCAGAAGCAGGACTAGGGATGAGTTATAGGCATCTAAGAAGCTGGAAATCTCTGGGGCCTGACCATGGCTTTAGCGTACAGCTCCAACCACGGCCAGGGTCTAGAGCAGAGGCAACCCCCCCCCGGTCCTAGTCAAAGGAAGAAATATAGATAAGCATGAGAATGTAGCGCTGATATTAAGAATTAAGATAGCCAGGTTTTTGGTTTCGTGGTGTTTTTGAATCAGAAATGTACCAATGAAGAAATTGAGCCCGCGTGATTCTGCAATAATCCTTCCCAAACATTTTGTGTGAAAAGACTAAATTGAGTGTAATGATGGGAAATACTCACCTAAATGTAAAAATATGCGTTTAAATATTATTTATTTATTTTTTAAATGTTTGCGTATCAGATCATGACTGGCTTCGACATGCACCCAGAATGAGAGGTGGATTGTAAGTGCACTATATGTCACAGACTTTGATGGCTAAGGCTAAGACGTCCCGTCCTGCCCAGTGTCTCAGTTGTCTTTTCCCCTCTATTAGTCTGGCTTTAACACACCGCTCTGGTCAAAGCCAGTAAATTTTCCAGCAGAGGATAAAGTTCAAGAAGATAAAATCAAACAGATGTCGGTGTGAGAGTGAGTCTTCGTGACCTATAAAAGTGCTCTCATCAAAGAGCTGAATCATTTGTTTTGAATTATTACATTGTTATCAAAAGGGACGGCAGCGGCCTGTTTGAGAAGGAATCTGATCTGTTTGTCTAAAAACACAGGCTGGGGTAGTGCAGCCACGAAGGAACCATGGGAAAAGACTGATGGCTGACAAGCAAAGGCAGCTGGGGATGGCTTTGATTGACAGCCATCAGCTATCTTTGGAATTTGTGTTTACTTTTGTTTAGTGGAGTCAAGTGTTGACTGTCTGGCACCTTGCTCAGCATGCCGCATTTCTTGTAAATTTCACCTCCTGAGCATCGAAATGGACAAACAACAGAGATGTTGTGCTGTGATTTCTTTTTTCTTTTTGTATTTACGACATGCAGACACTGCGTGTTTCCTCTGTTGTAAATTTGATTAAGTTTCAGTAATGAAATTTGTGATAAGATCAAAAGCAAACTAAGATGTTGGACAGATAAGTTCAATAAATGTTTATTCTTTCAGAATCATTTGGCACACATTGGACTTATTTAGTCTTACACCAGAGGAGGATCATACCTCTCCGGGTCATGTGTTCATGCAAAGTTCATCTTAAGGTGAAATTTTTGTCTTATCTCCTAAATCTTGTTTCAACTGATGTGAGAGGTTAAGTCCTGGATAATAAAAAGTTGCTTTTTGGTTAAAAAAAAGAAAGAAAAAAAAAATCCGCCTGAGATGCTTTGTGATATATTTGTAATAAAGGCAATAAATATAAAACATCTGAGCAAATACACTCGCGCTGTTTACATCTGTTGTCGTAATTCAGGCCCTCGAGAATTTACACCATGAAAAAGTGAGAGTGTTGTCTTTGGAAGGGCCCAAAAACAAACTGGATTTCAAAGTGTTGGCGACATAGGAAATTCGAGGTCACACATGAGGGGCGCGGGTGGGTAAATTAACTTTGGGTGTTTATTCATGTGATCTAAATGAACTGTGCTATTTCAGGCTGTACAGTGACTTATATTATATGAAAATGTGAAATGGTTACATAGTAAAATGTATTCATAAAAAAAATAATAATAATAATAAAAAATTCTCTATCCCATCAAGCGTTAATGTTTCAGGCTGTTTTCCACCGTTTAACTGCATTTCAAAATTTTACAGTGCTTTAGAAAAAGCAGAAAAGATAGCTTTGTTAAAACTGAAATGTTCCTTCCGTTTTACCAATTTTGCTACGAGACACCGCTTAATAATTCTTAAGTTTCTTTTGGCGGTGGCTCAGACTTGCAATGTCGCCAGCACTGTCTCGCTCACAGGATGAACACCGAGGGCCCTGCTAGCTGGGATCACAGGAAGACGTTTGATAAGCAGGCCCCAGAGTGCTTTTGCTCCCAGCAGGCTATTCTCACATTCACAGTGCGGGGGTGGCATGCCAGTAGCCAGATTACCCACCACAGCATCAATACAGTTTCTGCAGCCTCCTCTCAGTCTATGCTGAGGTTAGTACAAGCTCATATGGTCCAAGAGCTTCCGGTCATGTGACATATACACAGATCTTTTACAAAATAAAACAAATACACTGTGGTTCAAGGATGAGTTTATTCCTAATTAAAAAGTAACTACAATCACAATATATATACATATATATGTATTTTACCAGACAAATGTTCCTTATGATACAAAAAACTGCAGCTAAACTGCAGCTAAAAAAATATGTCTTTTTGAGTCAACTTGCACCTGCAGCTGCAATGACTGACCTAACATCCTGCCTTATTATACAAAATATAGTTAAAGAAAACCATGTGTAATTTAATTATAATTTTTGTTTTCAAAATAAATTAATCACTGAGCATTTGTGATTACTTATTGCTAATGATAAGCTAAATGAGGGATATTGTACACTGGCTGCTTCACAGACAGTAATACTGTACATAAATGTTTGAACGTCACTTTAAACTGCACGGCATGATCAGAATTACAAGCTATGTATGGGCAATAACTTAAGCACTGTGTGTGAGTGTACTGCTGCACCTTTAGTTGAGTCACCTTTAGTAACTGATGATTTTGACTGGGAGCACTGGTCAAATGTAGCTCTGTAACAAAGAAAAATGTCACGGAAAGGTTCTTAGAAGTTGATTCTCTTTCTGTAGATTGATAGCTGCAAGCTGCTATCTTTAATATTTTGTCATCAGGGAAGTGACTTTGGTTTGGTACACGAAACAAACACTGAGGATAGTCTTGTCAAACGAGGTGAGATTCTTCCGACAACACACCTTGCCTTACGACAATCGTAGGTGAACTCTTAAGGAGGACACATGACCTCTAAAGGTCATTGAGGAAAGCTGATGAATTAAAGTAAAAGGAAACAATATCTCTCTTCTCATCAACAAGCGAGTGAAACGATGAGGCAGAAACTGCACAAGGACCATCCCTGACGCGAATGCAAAACAGCGATGCTCACCTATTTTGTCCCAGATAATTAAACTTCGGTGTTAAACTTGGGCATCAACCCCAGCAGAAGTGCTCTCACATGCTGATTTGATATTTCACGCTGACATTTAACAATAATCTGTGACTCTCTGCAGAGAGACGAGCTGTCAACAGCAGCAAACCTCCTCATCTGCCGGAGGCAACACGGACTCGTAATGAATTGCGGAGGTTTGCTCCTGGAACCCCCTCCATCCCTCAGTTATTGATACAGTTGGGTGGGAAGACGGCTCTATTTTCTGCAGAGGTGAATGTTGAGTGTGGCACGTTTGCAGACTGTATTTCTCAGTGTTTGCCCAGAGGAAGGGAGCCTTGCTGGAATTTGTATTGACTCTACAAATGTTTAATGAGCGAGCAGCAACAGCAGCTGGTTGCCCGCCGCTGATGACATGATGACACAAGACGCGCGTGTGTTCCAGTGCATGGTAGCAACTGGGCATGTGTTGCACAGGGAACACTGTACAGGCTATTGTTGAATGGGAACATATAATACTATTTTTTAAATTCAAACTTAAGCTGTGGTCATTGTAAAACTACTTTCTCGTGTACTTCTAATGAAAATCATGATGCTGTTTCATGTACAGCAGACATAATGACACTAAAACTGCATTGTTTCCAGACACTATATTCTTTATTTAATGTTTGGTACGTATTTGGGATTGACGATAACTGAATCCTATGAGAAATTAATGAAAATACATTTCAAATTTAAACACATAAATTGTTTAAAAAAAACAAAAATGGGGAAAAAGTGTGAATAGCACCTTTAAGACGGAGATGACATTTCAGCCTTAGTTGCTCCAGAATAACAAAACAGCAGAAACACTGTGGCACCAGGCAACGTGTCGATCTTTAAGAGAGTGTGGGCAGCCACAGTCCACAAAGCTAACCCTGTCATCTGGCAGCAGATTTGCAAGAGAGATAAACTGAGATCAAACCCAGCCTCTATCTCTAACAGAGGATTTAGCCAGCAGAGACTAAAGGGGCTAGAGCAGAATTACTGTGTATGGAGCCTGAATGAGTCGTCGCATTTACCCTGCAAGTTGGCTGCTTTTGTGCTTGGATACTGTTTAGCGGGATAATATAAAAGATAAAAATGCATAAAAAAATACATCTTGTGTTACAGGTTAACACGCAGGTCTGTTTTAAAGAGAGGTGTAAATCAGACAACAGCAGCTAAGACAGAAAAGCAGGCTTTGAGTAATAGGATGTAAGGTTGCCAACCAGGAAGTGACCTTAAACAGGGGTGACCATGTGACTCAGGAATGATTAAAATATTGGATGAAACTCTTGTCCCTTTTCTGGTTAGTTTTACCCACTTGACTGTTGTTTATTTGCATGTTTCTGGCTATTAACATTCAATGCTAATAGTCACAAATGGATCCAAACACATAAACAGGGATTCATAACTGAAATAAAAAAATATGGCTTTTATTCAATAATTTTTGTAAATTAATTATAAAACTTATCAGTGGGGAAGCGGAGGATCCTCATTATGTTAAACTTACAAGGAAAACAAAGCAGTCAGTTAAGAAATATTCAATCAGTTCGGTCTCATAAATAGATTTTAATAAAATAATTTATTAGAAAATACTAATTACTAAAGTCATGTTTAATCACTAATTTGAAAGTTGGATGCTTTTTTGTTAGGTCTGTTTGCTGAACATCGTTATAATTTATTCACTAAAATTTACATTAATGCACAGAGTAACTGCATGCTTTAAATCCCTCCATGACCTTTTTAAGAGAACTCCCAGCATTGCTATCACATTTGGTTCTAGTGAAAGCCTCATTGGGATTTCATAAGGTCCGTGCTTATTAATGCTATTAATAGACATTTAGATGAGGGGCGTATTGGAGAAGGGTAGTGCAGTGTCAGCTGGGTATTTGATTCTGTTGACCGGCCAATGTCGAGGCCAATCAAAACAAAGATAATTTCCCTGCAGGAGCTTTCAAAATGTCACAAGTCACTGAGTTTACAAAAACATGTCAATAGATGCAAAAAAGAGGCATGCGTGAATGATTAGAAATGATATCATGCAAACTAAATATGTTTTCTTTATATATTATTTTTAATATTATGGAATCCCTTGTAATGTTAAAGTGAAATAAACTGAAACGATTTAGAATACACCTTGCAGTGTGTAGATCTTTAAGGTTGAATCCCACTGGATCCAACAAACATGGCCATAAGCCCTGGCTGTGTATTCCTAGGCACCCTACCCTATTAGTTTAGCATAAAATGGCAAAAATTTGAAGCAAACTTGAAGGGGTAAAAAACATTGTGAAAACAGCATAACACTTAGTCATTTGTGTAGATAGTGACAGTGTGTCCTATGGGAAACCAGTGTGGGATCACATCCCTGTCACTACAATGGTGAATGCTCCTGTGCAACTTGATGTGACCCCCTGAACACGGCTTCATGCCTGAAGGAAAAAAGAAGTGGCCAGTGACACCATGCCCGCTCATTTCGTAAATCAAGACCCAAGACATGCTTTACTAAGTGTGGAGTTGCAGAGTAATATTTACGACTGGAGAGCAGACATGCTAAAGGGGATGAGATTACGAAGTATCTGTTATCATACATCATCAGTGGCTTTATATTTTTATAGCAGCTGGGCACTCAGAGCAAATCACATCTCCCCCTCTCATGCACATGAATAGCTACATTCTGCCATCATATATACAGTAATATAATCAATTAATGAAGAAATAAATGTGCGGCCTTGTATTTGACAGCTGATAAGAAACAGCAAACCAATGGGTTGGACAATGGCAGTAAGAAGGCAATGTAGTATATATATATATATATTCTTAATACTGGTGATAAAAAGGAAAAGTGACTCCTCTGTTTAGCAGTTTGGTTTTATAAGGCTGAATATGATCCTAGTCCACTTCAAACAGCAAAACAACACTGTATCATATAGGTAAGGATTCAAATCCAAGAAAATAAATTTTAAAAGAAATGTTCCCCACTGTTTTTCATTCATGTAGGATTTCAGAGTTGAATTATTAAAAAAAAAAAAAAAAAAAAAGACAGCATGCAAAGTAGTTTGGGAAATTAGCATTCTGGTTCGTCTGTGTACACTGGAGGTCAGAGTTGCAGTGCAAGCTATTAGCCTGCAGCCCAACCCCTGTTGCACAGTCCTACTTCTTATTACTACAATGGTGGTTTCACCTTTTCGGTTTAATCATTCCAGTAGATATTAAACTCTCCCAGCAGGCTGCGGGGCTATATAGTGTAGGGATTTACTGGGGGATTTGCATCCTCCTTTCTGCTAGTTCAAATCTCTGTGTCTTCTCAGATCAAATTATCATAACCATCATCGGGCACAACTCCACCATGAAAACAGAGCAGGAAAAACGCTGTCAGCGATTCCATGTGCCCCTTTCTCAGCAATATGAAATATGATTATTGTGCAGTGCGATGCGGTAGAATTGGAGTATTATCCCATGGTACCCGAGCCATTGTGGAAAACATGAGTTATTGTCAAATAGCTGTGTGATTGACATCAAAACGCGTCTTTGTTGTAGCTGATTATTTATATCTATGGCATATTAAATCACATTTGGCCTCAACTGAATTGTAATTATATTGTGCTATAAAATGGGTGTTGATTATTTATAACCCCTCACCCAGAAGTGTTTTGGTGAAATTTTAGGGTTTAGAATAAATGAATTCCATGAGGCCACGTTAATGTTTTTGTTTTTAAAAAATTATACTGAAAATATTCACGCCTGAGAACTAGACGTGCTTCATTAAACAGAGCTAAATGGACCAAACACAGAGACAGAGAGAAGGTTTTCTTACGGGTGAACTTTCATCTATTACTGCGTATTATATATCCATCTTAATACATCATCAAGGGGGTTAACACACCATCGCGTGACTAGCTGTGATGCTATAAGACTGAAAGTAAATTAACGTGACGCTGGGACTCTTGATAAACGTGGAACCCTTTATTATTATTTATCTTATTTTGGGTGTGTAAGCTGAGAGCAGACGGGGCGGTTCACCACAATGTCCGGATTGTTCCCCGCCGCACGCACCTACATATTCACAGAGATGAAGGCTTCCACCTATAGGGGCACCACTTCACTTTCCAACCTTCAAACCTGAATATGGCTAGTGTGGGAAAAAGTGTGTTTTCTTCCTCTCTGCCTCTGACTGCAAGGGAACAGGTCAAATCCTCTGCCAGGTGCCCCAGGCTATTTTTCCTCTCCTCCTCTTTCCTTTTTTTTTTTTTATTTTTCTGAACACCTCCACACCAAGAGAGCAAAATCTCTGTCAGAGGTAGGAGGAGGGGAGTGGAGGCAGAAACGCTCCTCTGTTTTCACTTTGTGTGTGTGTGTGTTGAACCCTCTGGGGCTGTAATAATTAAGATCAATATATATGAAAGTTCAAGATACTTTTTTTTTTTTCAGAGTTGATTCATTTCAAGGTAATTAGAGTGTGATGTGGATCTTGTGAGTCTGCAGAGCCTCACTGACAGTATGCTTCAGCATCTGCTAATTACTCTTCTGCTATACCCGCTCTCACATAGCATTTGGACCAATTACTATTGAAAGGCATACATATACATTTAGGTGTCTTTTAATTTCATACAACATTCTGTATGTTGCACATCTTTATTTGAATTCACGTAATGCAGATTTCTCTTTTTTTTTATAGAAACATTTAAAAGCAGACAAAAGGAAATGTTGCTCTACTTTAAAATAACTGAATACATTTTTATCAGAAAACTCTAATTAGTCAATTTTCTTTAACATCAGCTTATTTGTTCAGTGAGTGTATCCCTGACATGCAAATGGAACATTTTAACATTAAGTACGCCGGCTCATTCTAAATATGCTATGCAGAATTCATACAACTCAGCCAATATACACATCTATTCCCTGTCTGTCTTCATAACGCAGCTGTTGGATGAAAACAAATACAGAATGAAGCGTAAACCATGAAAAATGTATGTTTAGTGAGTTTGTAGATGAAAAGATAAAAAATGTACTTTGTTTGATCCAATTCTGTTGACTTTTAAGGTTTGCTGTGAACATATAACACAGTATTGCCATTAATGAGAAGAAAAAGAAGAAAAACAGATTGTGGCCTTGCAGTTTTTTCCTCAGAGCATTGATATGATATCATTACTCTGCTGAGCATCTCTGGTCGGAGTGACACCAGTCCATTACGCCATCAAAGCCCTCAACTCTTCCCCCCTGCCACTCTTCAGAGGTCACCTTGGGGAGGATTCCACTATCCACCGAGCCCACCAAACAACACCCTTCCCATCATACCATTGTTCAACCCAATTCCACCTGGGATAGAGACAAGAGGATTGGAGAGAGGCTGATAGAAAATGTGTGTGTGTGTGTGTGTGTGTGAGTGTGTGTGTGGTGAAATGACACAGTGTGGGTGTTCGTGTGGACAACCAGCTGTCCCAGCGTTCTTGGTGGAAGGCTGCAGCTGTTTAGGCAGCTTCATGCAGATAAAGACTGCGAGATTCTTCATTTGGCACAATGAAGGGTACAATACAAAGAGCAGGCACGCAAACACATTTATGTCGAGGTCCCCGTTTGGTCTTCACCTTGTACCTTTAAATTAAAGCAATGTAACAACCTTGATGCCTAAATGGATAATGTTAAAGCCAAGTTAAGAGGTCTTAACTGACTTTTAAAATGCATGAAAGCTGGTATCTAAGGCTTGGCTCACACTGCAACAGACCTACATAGTGCCTTCATTGTAATTGTAATTGCCAAGTGTAGCCTGACTCCATTCTTATCTTAATATAAGATTGGTAGCATGCCATTTGGATTTTATTATGTAATGTGTTTCAACCGACACAGAGAAAAAATGATAAATCTGCATGAAATTGGACAGTCCTACAGCCAATCAGAGCCATTCTGTTGTAAACAAATTCAACTCAGTGGCACTCAGATGACATGTATGACTACTTCACTGTTACTCTTCTGCCCAAATAATTTGATTGGCCCCTGCAGATCTTTAAAGCACAACCAGTTCCCAATGGAGCAACCCAAGACCAGCTTTCCGCTGCAAAAAAAAGTCAGGCTGGCTTTGTAACCTACTTGAGAAGAATTTATACCTGTGCGTCTGGAACTAAGCGGCTCATGTAGGAGTGTGAGCTAATAAATGTTGTAATAACATTTACTGTGCAACACAGAAGAAAGAAATGATGTCTGAGTATATGGTGTCTAGGAGGCAGGAGGAGGGTGGATTTTCCGTATTTGTCTGGCCACTGAGAGACATAGATGAGGAAATGCATATTGGTCCAATCATAGCTGCTTTATGGGAGATACAAATCAGACCACAGCGTGGGGTTGAGAGCTATGCTATATCTATGCCACAGATCTAATGCAAAAGCATAAATCTAGCATAAGGCTGAGGAATAACACAATTTGTGTAATCACATATTGTCTCCATCATTTCTGAGTGATTTTTACTTGTGGACGAAGAGTAAAGAGATTTTGTTAATACAAACAAAAGTGTTGACAACTCAAATTTGCTATGAAATGTAGCCTAGTCTCATCAATACAAAGCCTTCATTTTAAATTATTGCTCATTTTAAACAGAGCCAGCCAACTGGAAGACAAAAACGCTCACTTCTATACAGCTCAATGAGTTCGTCAAGGCACCACCACTGCTCAGTAGGAGGAGTTGCATTTCCTGTGTGGAGCCTGGCATTAACATGTCCAGCATTTCTAAACTGATTTGCTGTAGAGTCCAAAGTTCAAATGTACATAGTCATGGCATCTACAAATTGGAGTACGGTGTAAATTACATAAATAGTGCTGGAGCGTCTAAATCACAGGGATTAATATGTCCTGCTGTGTCCTCTGCATGCCTTGCATCGGATTAACCAAAGCTGGAACGGCGTGGGGTCACTGTGTGCCACCTAATTTACAGCTGACATCCCATGTCTCCTACTGTGGGGCACTTGGATGGCATGATGTGAGGCAGGGATGCCTGTAAAGGCCTGGCATCGTGATAAATTTGGAAACTACACAGTGATTGATTGCAAGTGTTCCTAACCTTTTACGGCGAAGCCCAGAGAGGCGCTTGACTTCCGTACAGCTGTGGTCACCTCAGATAACTAGTGGCAGGAGTTAAAGAAGTTAAAGTTATCATATTCCACATATTTAAAGTTTCCATCTTTGTTTTGTGCAAGAAGTTACCAGGCATAAAGACAGTCATGGCAAGATTCTCTAAATGCCAAGCAGACTGATTGTTGCATATCAAGTGCAGGGCGATCAGTTATACAATGTTTAGATCTCTTGAGCTTTTACACCGATTATAGTTTAAGACACTGGTTAAATGTGACCTTTATTTTGAAGGAACAGGACAACTCTTTTTCCACTATTTGAAATGATGTGAAGGCTACAGAAGAGAAGAAAAGCCTGCTAATAGTCACAAAATATAGTCGTATACTGAGCTACTGTGCCGGTAACTTAATTGAAATATAACTTCAGCTGTGTCGACACACAGAGAGCTCTTTAAATACTTGTATTGCAGCGCTGAAGGTTTAAAGGTTTCAAATTATATTTCTATGGGTTTTAACCAAGTTACTGCTTAAATAAATGGGTTATAGTTTTTCAAATATAAGAGAATATAATGCAAGCAGCACTCTTCATATAGCAAAGATGCCGTATCATCTCTTACTGACACACTCGTGACAACACTAATCTGACAAACTGTCCACACTGGTAGAAGACAGTGTCATAATACCATTAAAAGAAAGAAAATAAATATCTACAGCAGGTCAGCGCTGTGCCAAAGTAAAGAAATATCATTCCCAGAAGCTTTGTGAAGGATTCGGAGAAGTCTTTGGAGTTAGATGCAAGGTTATGTGGAGGGCAGCCAGAACGGGTGTTTAGTTTGGTAAATCGAGTCAAACAACAGTCACAGAATGGAGAAGATACGGAAACTTAATTCACCTTGCATCAGAAAATACTCGGAAAGCAGTGGTTCGGTACTGAAGTGCAATATTTTAACGAATAGGGCATATTATTATGCTATAATGTTTTTTCTTTTTTTCCTTTTACTTCACAAATAAGGCAACTTTTTATCCTTTTTCCCCCTTTCTCATAGAATGGGATAATTTGATCTGAGAGTGGTTCACCTGGGAGAGCTGGCTGCAGGAGGATTTGTGAACTAGCTCCAAGGCAAGTTCAGCAGAACACACAAGCTCTTATTAAACTTCCTGTTTTCACAGAGTCAGAGAGACCAGGCACATAAATGTGCTGGCATACATAGTTGCACATGCACAAAGCTGTAGCATTTAACTGACCTTTTTGACCCCACATTTGTTAACACTCAGGGAAAAGTCGATTCATAAAAGAAAATCCAAAAATACGTCTTTTTTTTGCGATAATGACCGAGTGTTTTTATTAGTTCCTGAGGCCATAAATTGGTATCATCCTTATATGGCGGCAATCATTGCTTGGCTATAACACTAAAGCTCCTGCGCCAGACCAGTGTCCATACTTCAAGGTCAAATGAGGCAACAACGAATATCAGTCAGACAGAAGTGAGGTGATATGTTCTTGATCGAAAAGCAACCATTTTCTGATGAATTTACCAGTTCTCCCTCGTCTGTCTCTGTTATTGCACTCATCGTTAACTGCATTTCAATAAAAAAAGCAATATAGTAGTAAAGGATCCATAACCTGCCGTCCAGTCAGATCCCATCTTCATCAGAACTGGCTGTCCTGATGGTAAAACAAAATAAAGCAAAGGTAAGTAAAAGTAAATGGGTTTTCCTATTGAATGTTATTGCTCTAGGAATGGGTGCAGATAGCTATTGATCTCCCTCATCCTTGGCCATTACCATTGGGATGGCAATCAGGGAGGCCCGGTGGTTTCTGGGTAAACAAGCATTTTCTCCTCTCATGCCGGAGAGCGGCGTAGAGATTGAGTGCAGTAAGAGGCTTGGAAAAACATTTCTATTGCTCTCCCCCTGTGCTGCTAACAGGACAACGGCCTAAACATGATTGTTTCTCTGCTTGAGCTGACCCTTGAGAACAAATACCATATGCCCTGGGGTGTAAGGGGACATTTTACAAGAGCAAATGAAGGTGTACAATGCATGAAACGGGACACACCTTTTGGTTGATATGATTATTTCTTGCAGCCTGAACATAGTTCCTCTCCCCAAGTGGCCAGTCAAGCTGTCAAGGTCATTTTCTGGTTTCCTACACTAGGACTAGGATGAGCCAAACTTACCATTAGGATGTTGCACTTGGCCGTACAAAAAAGTGGTGTAAAAATAGATATAAAATAAAGAAATATATAAAAACTGACACCTATTACTTGTTGCCTCTTAGAAAAAGCAACAGTACGAATATATAATTAACACTTGTGTTTGTATTTTACTGACATAACATTAGATTATTAGATAATCAAGACATTTATCAGATTGGACATTTATTTCACTATACTTAAGCAACCCTTACTTAACCCAAGCACAGTTGCCAAATGTTACAGTTTTATAAGAATACAGTGAGTTGGGATGACACACCAAAGTAAACAAAAATTACTCACTTTAAGAAATCTTAGGACTTCTAATATATTATAACATTAGCTACAAAGGGAAGTAGTACTTGTCACTAAATATAATATTAGCTTTTTTATTGTCAGTAAATAAAGCATTTTTCTAATAATAACAGTCAACTTATCTATACTTCTAAATAATGTTGATAATTTTATGTGTTACACGGTTGCAGGTATTTCCAGCCTGGCATCATCTAACACCATATGAGTAACAAGTTCAAGTCATTATCGGATATGCATTTTGCGTTTTTGGCGTAACAGTACAAGCTGTGTAATCTCGCTGAGGTGATGCCAGTTCCATCCTTAGCTTTGATGGCAAATTGTAAATATCATTTAACGTCGTAAATTGACTCAAGCGCTTGCAAGAAATATGCAAGAAGAAGTATGCTATTCATAACCTCACCTGGATATTTCTCACTACTAAACTCAGTTAGCAGAGCAGTACTCATCAAAGCAGTTGTAATAGTTCGGTCCCATACAGCATGCACTAGCTTTTGACAAGGATTCTCTTTAACAAGTTAGCCTGGTAAATACACTTTTTGCTGAATAAATAAATGAATAGTGGACAATAGTGTCCTGTAGTAAATGTGACTGCCTGTCTGAAAGATGTAACAACCTTACAAATTCTGCTACTGTACATCTCCCAATACATTTTTATCTACAAAATCCATCAATCAGATCGAAATACAGCAATGATAAAAACAAAATCTAAAATTGCTAATATGCCCATTCTTTGCAGCTCAAAGCCTCCTACGGCACGTCTTCAGCGTGAATCGAAGATTGAGCCATATATTTTCATTAACACTATCTATTCTTTCTGAATCCATAGTGTGATGAGTCAGGTGCGAGTCCCGAGCCTTTCGCTGCTCTAAATGCCATTCCAAACTCATTACCTCTGTCTCGCGTCTGGCCGTCCACCCATCATGTTCTGACCTTGAGAAAATAGATAGAAAGGTGACAACCGAGTACCCAGCTCTATAGAGAAAGAGAAAAAAAAACACTAAGCATGCTGCTCGGCATCTGAGGTACACAACCACGGTTTCTATATTCAGATTTAATATATCTGTTGTGCATGGTGTGAAGTAAGAAGAACTACTATGAAATAGCAGAAAAACAAGACAGATTGTCAGGAGGTGATTGTAGATCCCTGTGCTCTCTATTTACACAGGTGGGAAGTGCATCTCCTCTCACAAAAAAATAAAATAAAAAACACGAGTATGAATACGTACAGAGAGTGAGAATTGCATTAAATAAAGTACAAATTTGTATATTTTTTATCCCAGTGTTTAATAGTAAACACGTGACAGTACCAATGTAAAAATGCAAATTTGGTCTTACTGTCAGTGGTAGAAAGCAACTATGCAAGTACTGTACTTAAGGTATGTCCATGTTATCCAACTCTATTAACAGTGCTTCCACTTCACTACATTTCAGAGAGTACTTTCTACTCCACTATATTCATTTGACAGCTTTAGTTAATAGTTACTTTTAAGATGAAGAATTTACATGATGCCTGATATGATAATCTTTTAAAATTTAATTAAGTGACTTCCAACATTTTTGGTGCGTGATGTCTATTTCTTTATAACATCATCTCATTTCAATGTTCAAATATGTCACAAGATTAGAAAAAAAAAGTCCAAAAACTGAAAACAGATCTTTCATCTCCTATTAATCATTACACGGCCCCTCACATTTCATTTTCTACTTGCTTGACCTTATTTAATAGGACTTGGGAGTGGTTTAGATACAATACCCAGAAAACTGATAAAATGAAATAAAAGTTAAATAATGGCTGCCCCTTCTTGTATGTATATGAAATAGTTTAAACTACCTCCCCCTCAGGGTTATACAGCTGTCAGAGGTACTAAACAAGTACATTTACTTTAATACCTTATGTGCTTTTACTTCACTAAGATTCTTTTTTATGCAGGACTTTGACTTGTACAGAAGTAGCTTACTGTTACATTTTTTCCTACTACTGGTATTTTTAGTTAAATAAAGGGTCTGAGGAGTTCTTTCCCCGGTCTTTATTGTATTCTAAACTTGGATTGTAGGTATCTGCCTAGATTAACCTTTATTGCAAAGACAGTGTATGACAAACTGAACTATACTTTCAACAAAGAAATGCTCTGGATTATTAAAATGGCAAGAAGCTTTGAGTCCTTGATTTACACAAAGCAGCACACGCATCTTCCAGTAACTAATAACCAGTACTTTGTTTCTTGTCTTCCGTTTTATTTTGTTCAAGTGGAGGATTACCTGACGACATCCAGCAACCGTATGTTCCACTGTAGCAGAGGAAATCATGCTCTGTCTTTATGCATTAAGAAGGATTTTTGTCCTCACTGCTTGCTGTTGGTAATAACAGGCAACGTGCTTACACTGCTTAACAGCTACTGTGAAATTTTTCTTCAATGAAAAGACAAATCTGCACATGAAGTAATTTCCCTGGTGTTCAGAGAGATCAGGCCGCATATATCGACGATTTATGAAAACGCTTGGATTTGCTATAGAAAGAGCAGACACAGCGTAAACCTTTGACAAGTTTTCCCACCTATTCTGAAAATACAGGGATGCTTTTAAGAGTCAGTGTTTGATTATATGACTGGTTTAGAGATGCACTTTAAGAGACGGTACTTTTAATTTCGTTGTACTTGTGCAATGACAAATAAAGACATTCTACATTCTACATTCTTATAGTGTATTCAGTGTTTCTTGGTGTTTCTATTTTTTTATACCATTATAGAACAAACATAATGCTGTTAAATACAAGACTTCTCTCTGCTTGTGTCAAAATATGTGAGGACATGAATGGACGCCAACCAATTAAAACGATGGTCTTGTTTCAGCGACATTACCGAGTATCTTAGCAACAGGATTTAAACCCAACTGTCTGCGGCTCTGTGTGATAACCTCAAAGCAATCATTCCCCACCTTTTTTTCTAATTTCCACCAGATTGCTATATTACAGATACATGTGTTCGGTTAGTGATCTTTATTTAATAAGGTGTGGTGCAGTGGTTGAAGATTTGCTTTGTGTCATGAATGGACACATTAGGAATTTGATTGAAGTTAAGACCTCACCTTGTTAGAGGTTTTTTTTTTTCTTCTTTTTTTTTTTTGGTCAGAGATTGACAGGAGTCTCTACACCCCCTGATTAAGCCATGTTTCGGGCTCATCTTTGAACTGAGGAAATCTGAAATTGCTGTTGGAATCCTCAATATGGAGGTGTCATTTGGAGTCAAATAGAATGCAAATTACTTGTACAATTGAAATGTCAACTTAAACATGCTGCGTGCCTGACCTGTGGCTACCCAAAGAAGTCATTTAAAGTCATTTCGTTGATTCAGAGTTCCACTAATCCCTTTTCATTTCCTTGTAGTCTCGGAGGTTACAGGAATAACTGGGAGGAGGGTTGGGGCGTGGGGGTGTGAGACACATCTGGGAATCAGGTTGATTTCCGCCGCCGTCTGGCTGGACGTATACGCTTTTTTTCCCCATTTTTTTTTTCATGGTTCTTATGTTTTTGCTGAAAAATAAATTAATCAAAAAAGTGCAATTACGACATGGTTTTTTCAAATTCCCAACTTGCAACTTGTCAGACAGGTCAGTTGAGGTAAACTATGCAGCAGCAGCCATGTCCTTGTCCAATCAGTTTCTTTTTTTCTTATTATTAACATATTTTTTGGCTATTTAACATAAGCAAAAAAAAACAAAAATGTGAGAAATTATGCACGTACAAGAAGGGATGGACCACTAAAATACTAAAATGATATTTCATTCACACTGGCTAAAATATAAAAGGCATTAAAATGAAGTGATGATAGATAGATGTCTCACTGGAGGTCATGTCCAAGTTGTGGTCTAGTGATTTTATTCCCGTACATGTTGATATGTTTCCTCTGATTTACTCTCCTCAGACCTAAAGTGAAATCTACAAATACGATAAATTATTTTTAAACTTCTCACACCGCACTTATAATTCAAGATTATATAATATAATTGTCATAGTGATAGCGCTTCATAAACATGCAGGGCTTGTTTTCACCCAGCCAAATTCCCGAGTGGCTAACACAATGAATTTGATTAGTAATGCCACATCCATCATCTGATTCGATCACATATGAAAGGATCCATTCCAGTGGCGTGCCATATATCCACATCCACTGAAATGTATAAATTGTTACCGCTTAATAAAATAGGTGAAATCGCTCCGTTGGGGTCTTAGACAGTGGCAGAGTGTGAGGATATTCATGATTTACGCACACACAGTAAGAGGCCCAATGTAAACTTCAGTCATGCACGTGCACAAACATCCACCCTGGGACATTTACCTTTCGCCCTCATTGTCTCCATCTCATTGACACGTGGCCATCAATTTCTTTTGCATCTCGGGCTGGATCATCTTTAAGGTCAATTTGATCTGTCCGAGCAGCGGGCTGATGCACTGTCCCCCTCCTCTCTCCCTTTAAATTGCCTCCCCCAGGGGAGTACTTGTGTTTGCTCCTGGTGGTGCCGTTAATTTATAAGAGAGATAAAATGAATTGTGCCAGATTGCAACACATTGTATGCTGCTTCAGTGCTCGGTGGTGAGGTGGCCCTTTTTATTCGTGCAACAACATTTAGGGGAATATTCTAGCTCCCTTTTTGGTGGAGCTTTTGATAAGAAGAGTGAAGATTGACTGCACTCTCATATTCGTGCACTGAACTCTACTTTTACACTGGGATAGGTGTAGCTTCAATTTTACTGACAGAAAACTCTGTCCAAATGCTAACAAACTATTCCTTTAAAGGTTATAGTTGCAAACTCCGATCCAGTGACAACCTAAGAAAAAGATTTCCCCAATATTAAGACTTTCCTTCTTCACAACATGTAGCATGCTTTTCAATTTGTGTGCTCTACAAGTAAACGTAAAGATACATAGATCACTGTTCTTACAAGTTGAATACATCTTGCAATAAGGCTCTGTTAAGACAGTTAGAGAGTTAGTTAACTAAAAAAAATACTTCTCCGGCCTGACACACTGACAAAATGCATTTTAAACCTTTTTTTTCTTAAGAGATAACTTCATAAATGTCTGTCATCTGGCTGCAAAAATATATTGCTTTGTCTAACAGCTCCTTCAGCGACTGAGGTTTTATTGATAGAAGATGAACTGCTGGCCCCTGTTTTTTTTTTTTCCTAGAAGGTAAAAGTGATAAAGTATTCTCATGAAACTTACTGATGTCTCAGGCATCGTGCCTTGACCTCTGGGAGCTATTGGACCTTTGTTGTGTCCCCAAGATATAGACAGCTGCGATTTCAGATCACAGACTTTTCTATCATGTTCACGTTGGCTTGCAGAGAGCCCCCCGCCACCTTATTGTGGTTCTTAAGTGTTGCGTCTTCAGGGAGCCATTGACGGCCCCAGCTGCCAAATCACAGCGAGAGAAGCCATTTGTCTTATCCTGTTCATCTTTAGCCGAGCAGCCGCCAAACAGCAGCCTCCATGTAGCCTGGTAAAAGAGAAAGAAAAGTAGAATGAATCTTGAAATAAGTTCAAGTTCATCAGGCCTAATTTCACATTCTCATGTTAAGCCAGAATAAATGATTAAAAGGCTTGTTAAAATGGACATGTAAGCGGCACATGCTTACAGTCTGGATAAAAAGAACTGGCTCTGATCTGCCAGTCATATGGATCGTGTTATCACTTGCTAGAGTCATGGATGCTATGATCTTATTAGACGTGTTGACTGACAGATGTGATTTATGGAGTGTATGCGCAGCATTTGTGTCTTTGTTTGCTGTTTAAACCCACTGCAAGACCACTGAACGTGCCATTGGACCAGTAAATTTATACCACTGTACTGGATCTGTGGTGCAAAGTCTGGTCAGAGTTCTAAGTTGTATGTACTTTAATATGATCTACTTGTTTTTGGATAGTAATATTTTTTTCAGGTTATGTTCCACTACAAGTTGAATAGAGACTAATTATCTGCACACTATCCTGATTGCTCCAACTTAATTTCATTCAACGGAATTAAGCTTGTATATAACGGATATTTTCTTGAATTTTGTTGCTAAATCTGAAAAAGTTTGCAAAGATAAAGATATTTTTTTCACTGTATCAGTTAAAACACGCGCCATAATGAAATCCAGATGGACCTAGGCTACACCAGACTATGTAAAGTGTACCATGAAAAGTCGATATGAACAAAAACAGCCCACAATGTTTTAATGAATAAATGACAGGTGCACAATTCATAAATGCAAAGAACCTGATATGATGATGCTAACCAAATGACTTCTTCCACTCCAATGATAAATAACGATTGTTTTTGTTTTTTTCTGTTGTAATTATCATGTTAGTCTCCTCTTAAAGTACAAAACCACACCATCAAAAAATATTTTAAATCCTTTGCAACTCCTAACATTTATATATATATATATATATATATATTAGAGTAAAAGTTGTAATGGTGTCACTAAATTCATCATGACGGCCTGGCAGCACCAATTACCTGCGTATAACCTTTGAGTATTTCAGAGGATGTCCGCACTAAAGACATCATCACCATCTAATCTGTCTTTATACAATAAATTAGAATCCATCATATCCAAAACAAACCGAACTGTCAAAATCGGCGGACATCCTCGTCTCGGTTCCTCAATATGACCTTTTCTTTTTCCTGCTGAACTATCAGAGGTAATAAAAGCTTCAAAGTCAGATGCTAAATGTGTTTAGATTTTAATTATCACACTGATCCGCTTGGCAAATAACAGTACCGATCAATACAGGCTACTGGGAAATATTCCATTGTGAATGCATAGTGGGGGATTATCGCCATCCCCATCATTGTCATCGTCAATTGAAAAATCAAATTACTGCTGATGATGAGTGGATCATGCTGTGGGAGAGGAGACAGACGGATATAGATATGAGGACATGTTGAATGAAACGATAGAAGATGTTTGTGATTCAATGTTTGTTCTTTGTTCTAACTTTTTATTCAGTGTATAAGGTAGAAAGTTATTCTACCTTAGGAGTTATTGGATTGAGGAAACATCAGGGAAATGGGTAAGTCGAGGACTTTGTTTCCTCCCTATCGTTTCCTCCCTGACAAAATCTGACATGTTTCTTTCTTTATGAGTCTGTAAGAATGTGGTGAGTAAACCAATGTCAAATAAAAAGCTTCCACCTACACAACGAGATGAATAACAAAGGATTATCTGAGAAATTAAACCTTCAATGGATGTGGCCCTTTCTTCAGAATCTACTTAAAATATTTTGTTTGTGGTGGAGTCCACTGTGGTGGACGTGCCAGTTTTTTTTTTTTTGTTGTTGTTTTTTTAAACAAACTTTCAATTTCTAGAGTCAAAAAAGAATATCAATATAGGACAATCAAACCATGCTCATCTGTGTGTGGCAATTTGGGTGTAGTTACTACTGAGGGAAGGCTATCACGAGACATAGGATGAGGTATGGGGGAAACATTTAAAGACAGATAAACATAGACATATTTTTATTAAAAACAATTTTACCTTGGAGTGGCTATCCCAGCTGTCATGGGGCGAGAGGCGGGGTACACCCTGGACAGGTCGCCAGTCTATCACAGGGCTAACACAGAGAGACAGACAACCATTCACACTCACATGCACACCTACGGCCAGTTTAGAATCACCAATGAACCTAATGAGTATGTCTTTGGACAGTGGGAGGAATCCTGTTACACCAAATAGTTTATTTATTTATTTTTTAGTTTAGGATGAGGCCTTTCTGTCTGCAAAGGGAGCAGCTCTGCTTCCACTGAGCCCACCATGTTGCACATGTTTCATTGGCATTGGACAGGGAACATTTAACTTTTTACCATAGACTGTATATAAGTATGAACAGTGCGTCTCCACTTCCTCGCATTGCCCAAACTGGCGCTATTTTCTCATGGATATGGGTGACACCATCTTGCGACTTTGGAGCCATGGTCTGCGCAGTACAGTCCGAGTGTGCCATCCGGAGCTGCGATATTAATGACCCGCCCACTCTTCTGGCAGATTCACTCGTGTTTTTGTTTAATTAATACTGCGCTCTGTTCTGTCTCCACCAATTACAAGTACATTTTGGGTTATACACTGTACTTATTTATTAATTTTTTCCAACTCTCGTGGTACTATGGGACTACTTCATAGAGTGGTTGGCATGACAACTGGTAGTCATCATGATGCCACATCCTGTTTCTGTAGCATCAAATAACTAAAATGAAACTTCTCAGAAAAATGAACACTTGAGCATACATCAGTATTATGTTAACTACCTAAAATGACAGAAAGCATCCATGAAAAAAAATGTATTTGACGTATACTTTTGTGTTTTAATTTGGAGCTTATGACCTATACTGCAGCCAGTCACCAGGGGGAGCTCTACTTGCTTTGGCTCCACATCTTTATACAGTCTATGCTTTTTACATTTAAGTGTCGTTCATTCTCAAACACGCTTTGAAAGGGAGAAATGAGGGAGGTGGAATTCCTTTGGTTCTTCACTGTTAGACGACATTAAATTCCACACACCCGGCCCTTTTGTATGATATCTTTTTTTATTGTAAATGCCAATGGCTGTTATATCCATGGAAGCCGTAAAGAGGATAGAGCAATATCTTTTTTTTTTTCCTTTTTTCACCCAATATTTTTTATTGGAATGCTCTACATGAGTATTAAATGTGACAAATGGCCAGATCTGGTTTAATCTTCCTGTATTATAAAGTGTGAGTCATACAGAAGCCAGCTGTGGTCAATAAAGTCTCAAAAATAACTCTGAGGGGTAAACCAACATTTAATGTGCTTCTCCAAACATCAACCTCTCGCTGACCTTTTGCCTCTGCGACAAGAGACTAAGTAAACTGCACTTATGCTCTTAAGAAAGTTTATTAATGTTGCATGTGCAGCGAATGTTGCCTTTGCTAATTAAGCCCAGCCAGAGAAAACAAACTGCCTTTAATTTCAGCTTATGACTTGTGACTTGTGAGAGGTTACCTCTGTAGTTCACCAAAAGGGACACATTCCAGCAAACATACCAGCAACTAAACAAGACAGTCTGTTTGCAATTTGTCCTCTCACCGTTGAACTTAGTGAAGAACATAGCTTGCTCACACCAGACTGAAGCAACTATCTGCTTCCTTTGCAGCACTATTCTGTCAGGAATGATAAAACAGTGAGCTAAACACAAAGCTTTTATTTATCACATTTCACATTTAATATGAAAGCTATGAACCCTAATCTTATTAATTCAACCCTTTCCTGCTCTGACAGATGCCAAGGTGGGTTTGGCTTGAGTCCTTGTGTCAAAATCCCTTTAATTTTTCACTATAATTAACAACAGCAATTTACTTATACTAGTGATGATACTGCTTATAAGTGTCATATCTAAACCTTCGTATCCTCCTCTTTGTACAGGATAAAGCCACACCTGCCTATCCGTCGTACAAACAACAGGTAATTATAGGACAATAGCCATAGCCAAATCTCTAAATACACAGTTAGGTTGGAGCAATTCTTTCAAGCTTCACATTCACAGACATTCTCACTAAGTCCAACAAAGTAGCAAAGAGATTCCTTTTTCCTGACTGAGTAATCCATTAATTTCTCATTCCCTCTTTGCATTGCCCAGTGGCATGTCTAGTCTCGGTGATTTCTTTTACCTCCAACAGAGCTTTGGGAAAATACGAAACTCACCTTCTCATGCTGCCTTCGCCTTTAGCTACAGTCTGAGGTCAGTCATATTGGGCAGGTTTGTCTTAAGAAAATAACAGAAAAAAACAAAACAACTCCATGTGATTATACACAGGCAAACGTGGATTTGATAAGGTGGTACAAAGCAGCAAGCAATGCTACAGTGACTCCTTCCATAGAGAGAAAAAAATAAATTTAAAACTCATGTATACAAATCTCAAGATAAAATTGCAAAAAATAAATAAGTACAACTACTAGGCGTAATATATTTGGTGCTTTGGGCACTAAATGCCATTATCAATGAAGTTTTCAAGGATATGTTCAACATATTTTTGATCAAACCCAGAAGTGTATTGTCAAATAATAACACTTTGATTTTTTTATTTAAAAAAAATGGGGACTAAATAAATACTGCTAGTAGGTCAAAAATAGGGGTGAGTAAAAAAAACAAAAAAACAAAAAACATTTGCAGAACATACCTTTTTCAGGTTTTATTGCTTTATTCACAACATGTGCATGTACTCAATTATAAAATTAATTCTTAAATGATTTGTTTTTTAGCATCTACAAAAACAAAATAAGAAAAAAGGCACTAATGCTAACCTTTTATTTATATTTTGTTATATGCGCACCAATCTCATGAGTGCATGTGCATGCATGTTCAGTGTGTTAAGGAGAACATTTTTAGCATGTAAGTTCAGGTCAGCCTTCATCCAGAATAAATGTACTCCAATGAAAGTTGGAAAGTAGCATTTATCTAAATTACAGCATAATGGCCATAACTTATACTATTATACAGTATTGTATTTTGCCTCTGAGGGCTTCCCTGCTCAAAGGAAACTAAGAGCAGATCCTCATGCCCAGCAAAGCAGAACATCTGACCCCCCTCAGCACAAGATTGATCGCAGAGTGGCTAAAAAGTTAAATAAGTCACATTTTTCATAATATTATATGATGTTGGCACTGAAAGCCAAAAGTACCGTGTGTGTTGTGGCTTCATGTGAGCAAGTTTAGTTTTTTTTTTGTCCATCCCTGACCCGAAAAGTTTTGGTCCACATCAAAGCCTCGACACATCTGGTTCTGAGTAGAGGCAGAGGGCAGGTGGACGCGAGAGGTCTTCATTTTAGCAGCAGGGGGATGTCAGAGGGTAGCGAGGGGTTAGTGGCAACACAGAAATGTTCACCACACTTCAGTGAGATTAATCAGAGTTTAGGAGGACAGGATTGTCATTTCCTGGATGAGTGTTGGACAATTTGCTCGACAATAAATCTCAGTGGGTCCAGTCGTTCTGTTCTGACTTTTATCCTCGTACAAAAAACAGGTAATTATGGTACAAATTGAGGTAACTGTAGCCCTGCAATATTTTGTTTGTTTCCAGTCACTCTGATATAATTAGTATGCAGAGACAGTTTCCTTGAAATCCCCTCTGGCAGGCAATGTAGTTTTTCAAGTTTTTTTATTTCTGTTTTTATAGCAGTTGAAATACTGTACAGTTATTACACGAAACACCTGCTATTAACAAAAGCTTGCTCAGCATGTAACGGTTGCATGATTGCCTCCAGCTCTGATAACGTGCTGAAACTTGTGATGAAAACAAAACACAAACTTGTAAGGGTTTGTTATGTCAGGGAGTCAGACAAACTAATAGCTTCTACTGGAACATACAATACTGAAGTCTATAAATGATATATGTTTTGGCTCTGTGTTGTATTTCAGATGAAACAATGACTGTGCAGTTGTAAAGTCAGTCTTCGGTTTTAAGCACGTTTGAGTGTGCTCACATCTGTATTTTGTTAGAACGCGACCCAACTTAAAGGCATTAAAAATCCGTTTTATGTCAGCTTCCTACTGTGAGCAATGGGCTGTTATACGAACATGCAATTTTCTGCCAAACTTAGAACCGTTCGGATGATTTCACATGAGAGATTTTTACATTTGTGTGTACGTTTACGTTTTTATTTTAAGGTGAGTGAATCTCTGATGGAAAAACACGCCAAGACACATAAACAATAGATGAAGTGTCGAACTCTTAACAAATAATGAAAGACAGCTCTGTAACATCAGCGATACATTTCGGATCAAATGTGCTGGAACCCAGAGCCAAAATAATATTTTCAGTGTTATGTGTCATTACACAGTCTGTCAGGTCATAATAATATGTCCAGATTTTATTGTTTAATGTTGCCGTTTTAAATCAGGTCCTTTATGGGGAAGGTTATTTCCAGGAATTCAAACAGTCATGAACTGTATGCGGTCTGTTTTATAGCTCAAGTCTGAAGAATTTGCAGAGAATGGCCTACATCTATAAAACTTAAAAAGGTGCAAATTTGAATAGACAGATGAGTAGGAAAATAAAGTGCGTAACACATTCTTTTCCTTTTCGGCTTTGCTTTTCTCCCTGGGATAAGCACAAAGGTAAGTGATATTAATTTGTAGAAAGGAGAAAAAGTAAGAGTTGCAAAGAGGAAATACCCTGAAAGCGGTGAGAAAGGTGGACCGAATGTGTGTCCATCATGAGTATGTGCTGGTGCATATAACCCCTGCAACCATGGCCAAGTCATCCTGTGGAAGATTGCTGGCAGGCCCAGGGTCAGGGGTCGCCCCTCTGAGGGAATTGTCCCTTTAAAAGGTTATCTGGGTCTCAGTTTGGAGCTATGATGTGATTTCAGTTTGTAATTGTGTATGATTGAAATAATATATAATATCAAACAAGCTCTGAAGGTCATCTTTTTTCCCATGGTTCCCACATTTTTTCCCCCTCCTCTGTGAAGAATTCTCCAAATGTGTGACTCGTCTGGCAAATCCATTAGCAATCAGAATTCAAAAAAGCGACTCTGGGAATTCGAGACATGCAAAGGAATATGGCATCTTCTGCTACAGCAAAAGACACAACACACAATTACTGTAAATTTCATCTCCGCTATCTGAAATGTAAATATACTTATGACAAGGCATTATTTGTACAGTCTATCTTCAGATGTGAAAATCCCCAATCGTTTAAATAAAAAAAGCACATTCATTTCTTTGTTCTCTGCCTTTTCTTCCATTGCCTGTTTGTTGGTTATTCCTGATTAGAAAGGATCTCCATCTGCCTGTCTGGAGCTCGTAAGCCTGCTCACATCTCTGCTTCTTGTTGGGCAAAAGCTCAGCTAAATCCGTGCAAGCCTAATGTTTATCCGATGTGAAAATAATTACTCAAAAGTGTTTTTCTTAATCCTGATAATTAGAGCTCGAAAAGGAAGATCAGTGTCACTGTATATCACGGGGGCCTGGCGATTGACTTCCTGGTCGCTGTAAGTTTCAGGTGAAGATGGGAGCGGATAAAGGTTAGATTAGACCTAATCCAGACCAGCAGCAGCCCTTAATCTGTTATGATACAAGGATGATCACTTAAAAAGGTCTGGATCCAGGGCTCTGCCTCCTGGTTGGGCGAGAGAAGGCTCGACTGGGACCCGTCTTAAAACCTGCTTAGTGGCACGGTGGCGCCAGCAGCTGTGAGCACTTGTGGATGGCCACGGTTAGAGAGCAAGAGAAAGAAAGAAAGAGACAGAGGAAGACATCTTAATATCATCCCACGCCTGGGTTTCCCCCCATCGAGGGCGGACAGGGCTTAGAGGGGAAACCTGTTGTCGGCAAGTAATCTCAAGATCAACAAGCAGGTTTGAGTCCAGGGTTATGATTTCACTGTGGCACATCAGAGATCTGCAAAATGAAGCCCGGAGTGGCATTAAGGGCCCAAATGGAAAACAGCTCATCTTGTTAGAGCCAGGGAGGCAGGAGTCTAGCGACCCGGTGATATTGGACGAAACAAGAATTCAGTCATCTCTCCAGATCATATTACCAAACTCCGGGGGGATCGGAGTGCGAGCAAAGGGAGGATTAGGCGAGAAAATCTGCGTGGCTCTGTGAATTAGGGTTGGAAAAGATGGCAGGATGGCATGTTGCACGGTTGGCATCTTTGAGAAGCCGATCTAGTGTGTGGATGCCTGCGAATGTGCATGCCAAGTAGGGCAGGGATGTGGATATAGTGACACAAAAAGTCTTCTGATGTTTGCGGAAAGTATCAAGCAAAATGGCTGGGTGGAAAAATAGTTTAGAACACACAGTCACACTCAATTTAGGATTAATAATGCCTATTTTAGAAGAGTCCTCTTGGAAATGCCTACAGGAATACTGAAAACAAGTATTTTATAACAGAAAACCCTTTAGATCATGTGACAACAGGTTTTAACAACCAAGATAAAAAAGACACATGTCTTTTATTGATATAAAAATAATAGTGCACTGACTGTCCAGCCATGCATTTTTTGCAGGTTATTGGATATTGGAGTGTCACGAGTAATTAGTTGCATATTTACCAGGCTGTTTTATATGATAATAAGCACATGGAATCCATTTGCGCATATGTTTATTGACTTTTTTTTAAACCAGTCTATTGATTGGGGCAGAAATAACTCAGCTTCATTATCTCACTTGCTGTGTTTTAACAACGTGCCATTTAGTTTTAGTACTTGTGATTGTCATGCATGTTAACAACGCATCTGTGTTTATTTAGTTGCTACAAAACTGGACCAATAATTAGTCATTTGGATATGATCAATCCATTCGCTGAGGGAGGGACTGAGATCAAAGTTAAACAAGCTGATGACAGGAGAAGTGAATAACACTGACCATCTTGTGACAATACAGTGTTCTGATGGGAAACTTTTGGACCTGGCATTCATCTGGATGTTACTTAGACATGTAGCACCCACCTAGACCAGAGCAGGCACCCCCACCCCATAGCAATGACACTCCTTGATGGCAGCAGTCATCCCAGCAGGATGGAGTCTGACACACACACACACACAAAAATGGTTTAGGAACAACTAAAAAAAAAAAAAAACATGAAGAACAGTACAAGGTGTTGACCTGGCCTCCAGATTCACTAGATCCCAAACTGATCAAGTATCTGTGGGATGATCCACAGAGGCCCCTCCCCTCAACCCATAGGACCCAAAGGCCCCCACTAACAACATTCTGTCGCAGGACACCCTCAGAAGGCCCATGTCCATTCTCTGATGAGTCACAACTGTTGGAGGCACAAGGGAGACCTACACTATATTAATACATATGTTGCATATCAGTCATAATGTCTCTTTAGTGCCAACAGTAATATTAAAAATGACTTATATAATGACATGACTATTTTCATGATTCCAATCTTAACATCGGAGATAGAATTAGAAAAAAATGTAATTTAAAAAAAATTCTATCATAGGATTTTGAGAACCTAAACCTTCTCCAACAGAAATATATTCAGTAAACATGACTATACGAATACATGTAATGAGGCAAGCACTTCATTATGAGCTTGTTGACCTGACAAAAACTAAAGACATGAGCTTAACACCAGTGCCATGCTCTTTGAAGTGCTGGGTGAGGACAGGACATCACATCACATCTAACAATAAACTGGATTAATGCCACAGAATGACAGGCAGCGACACATACGTTTATGGGTACGGCACTATACACAGCTAGTGTGGACAACCTTCCCCAAGGGATCATAATAGAGGAATTAAGTCCCTCAATTTCTTCTTATTTCCTGCAGGACATAGCTATACTTTTTGTGGCACTATGGTAATTTTCTGTAATTAAGAAACTAATCAAAGCAGATGCTAAACCAGGCTTTTAATAAACACACGAGCTGCTGCTGACAGAGGACAGGGAACTGTTGGGTTATGTGGATGTTATTAGATTCCTGCATGTAATAAAAAAAAAAAAGCCAAGAAGAACAAGGGGAGGAGGGTGAAGAGGAAACTTACAGTACCTTTGTTATCAACCAAGTAGACATCCATTGAAGAAATAATTTAAAAATAAGAAATAACATGTAGATTTGTCGAATATATTATTATTTATTTATTTTTTTTAACAGGACAAAATGCATTTGTTATAAATGATTGGTTATGTCAAGGTGTCTGGATGGATGGATAAATAAGTAGTGGTCTCAATCAGATGCTGAAAACGTGCAAAGGTTAGATTTGCATTCATCACAGTGTTCATGTCAAATTATTGCCAAGTATTCGTAAAAATCTTCATAATGGCGTCTAATTATATTCGGACTACTTCTTGCCGATTTACCGGAGTGACTCTGGTGAGCACAGGAGGGCATGTGCAATCTCTTTTGTCAGGATATAAAAGAATAAATATCCTGCTAAATCCAGAGTGCTCGCAGGGCTGGGCTAAAGCTGCCGCTCAGTATTCACCACTGTGTCTCTTTTTGCTCCTTGGTTCCACCATCCTGGAACTTTCCTCCTTTTTGCCTCTCTTGCAGGAGATGGAGCAAGGGAAGGGGGGTGAGACGGAGGGGAAAGGACACAGAGGGAGGGAGAAAAATGAATTGGGGTTGGCGTTTGATGTGTTGATTGGGAGAGGAGCGAGGACAGCAGCTGCACTCGGAAGCCTCTCTGGGGAGAGCAGGCTTGATAGCTAAATGAAGACCTCTAGTGCTTTCTTGTTAGCCACAATGGATCCTGCGCCCAGATGAAGCACAATTAGTCAATGGTGGCGGCTTTAGGTGTCCACCGATCACAAGCCACAAGTCAGTGCTTCTCAGGGGCAAAGCCATTGGCAGTTAGCGCCCGGGGCTGTGTCCTAGCCCTGCTGGCCTTTTCAGGCCTCTTTACCACTACAGAGGAGAGAAGAGAAATCCCGAGCTGAGAGGGGCTGCTGATATCTCTCGGCAAATGATCCCTCTGGCATTTCGTATACAGCTGTGCACATCTGATTAGTGAAATGTGGGCATGGTCCAGTTTGGCTAAGAAGAGCTTTCTCTTAGATCTCAAAGGCTTTCTCATCTGACACATAAAAAAGGGAAAATTCTCAATAGAGTTGCAGTTTGCCCATCAGTCAGCTATTAAATCCCTCATGTCTGTGCAAGCCCACTGGAATACTGACAAGAGAGAACTGATTGCTGCTCTCTCTTATGTTTAAGAGAAGCCCGAATTTGTACTCTGTATCAAGTCAGTTGGAAACAAACCTCATCTTTGGCTGTCACACTTATTGTTGCTATTCAACATCATGTTTCTTTCCTGCCATTTTTTCCATATTTTGCCTCCCAGACAAAACAAACCAGACCGGCCGTTTGAAACTATAACAAAACATGTTTGCTTTTTGTCTGCGTTTTACCGGCGCTCCATCCTCTCGGCGTGTCCTCCTGCCTCGGTTGCCACTGCTAATGCCACCGGAGCAATGCAACACGGGGAAGTTTGTGCCACTGCATGATGAAGCGTTCTATTTATATTAAAATGAGGGAGCTCCTCCGGGAGATATAGAGGGGAATGGAACAACAAACATGGAGCTTTAGAGATGGAGGGAAGTGTGGGGGGACCGGTGACAGCAAAATGGCAACTCCTCCATACAAAGTGGCCCTAAGGACCTTAGGAAGAGTTACAATATCAACGGTGGCACCTAGGAGGGCCTTGTGGGTGTAGCGCACACTCTTAGCCATAAAACAACACCCACGGTAATAAAGTAAACCCCTTAAATCCACACGCCACACCACACTATCCCTTCAAATTGTTGGTGTTTCTTTACTGTTAATGCATTGACCAACGTTACCGTAGCATCGGCTGACCTGTGATGGATTGTTGAGTCGTCGCCTGTTTGTTGTAGTACTTGTCAAAGCTTGTATTTGTTAGAATATTGACTGATGTCCTTCATGTTTCGCCCCCAAGACAAATTGCAACCCAAAGGATTGTGTGGAGGTGAAAAACTGTTGCACTTTGTCATCGTCTGTTGAGGTTGTTATTGTATTCTCTTATAGTTTAACTGTGGATCATTTTGCATTATATAAAACACATTACGCAGTTATTTTCCAGATAGATAGATACTCCATTTTATTATTCTAGTTTTAGAGTCTGACATCAGTATTGCACAACAATATAACAGGAGTCTGGGGGGAAAAAAAGACCATTCCTTACAACATCTTGCCCTAATAACCTATATTATCGCTCAGCCATGGTAATAAAGGCCAGTGGGCAATAACAGCTGGGTTTTCCTCTTTCTCTCCAAGAGCTCGGCGAGAGTGGAGGAGAATGGACCCTGGCCCTGCAGTCTGTCTAGTTAATTAAGCTCAGGGGTGAAGGCGTTATTTGTGGGAAAGAATCCAATTATTTTGCCTCTCCATCCACTCCTGAAGAAGAGAAGGGTTTGTGTGGCGATGATGATGAAGATGATGATGATACCACTCGGAGGCAAGATAGCCACTTCACGAGTTAAGAGTTCATTCTTTGCACCGCGCCTGCCCCCTTTCCCTCCCCAGATTAGCCAATTCCCGTATGTAACCCATGGCCTTTTAACAGAATCGGTGATATTTCATTTGGTGAAGTGCAAATGTGATTGTTGAGGCTTCAAGAAGAAGGAAAAAAAAGCAATTGTATGTTTCTTTGTGGTTCCTATGTTTCTGGTGGGAAATTCTGTAGATGAATATATATATATATATATATATAAAAGGTTACCCCTGTTAATTGTAGCTTCAAAGGCAAAGGGGCTTATATGAAACAAAAGAACCAATTAAAATTTCTGAAACCTTAATTACTACTTTAACATCTAAAAACAGACTGCTACATCCCAGCCTGTCTAGGTGAAATAGATGGCCTTGTTTGAGCAGTGATTTTTGTATTTCTCCATGCAATTAGTGGCCCTAGGTAGGATCAGTGCCCTACTCAAGAACCAACTTAAACAAACGTAGCTGTACTTAATGAGCACCTTGAACTCTGCTTCAAAGTAGTAATTACACAAATTTTCATCTTCAGATCCAAATAGATTTGTTTTTACTTTGCTTATAACGCACCACGGCATTCTTGTGTTGTTTCATTGTTTTGTCGGGTGCTAAGCAGTCATTGCCGTGTCGATTTTTGCTGTCAAATGCAGAAAAAAAAAAATGCATATTCTTCTCTTGGAAGTTGATTTGAATGGGATGTATGTGATTAATCGGAGGAAATTATTTTGCATGCAAACAAGTCAATCAGAAAGGAAATGAATAAATAAAAATAAATTACTCATTATGTGGAATAATTTGATTCAGAGCTGCAGTGCAGACACCAATGATGATGCAAATTACCAAACACAGACATACAGTAGATAATAGTTTCAGTGTCTTATTTTGGACTAAATAATGACATGTTATAATGATCTGGCCCAAATGATACTATCCGTGGATGTTGTTCAATAATTAGTAATACATCTTAATGACTGAATTGCTTGCATATATGCTTCCATATTCACACTTTGGTATCTTTCACACACTTTCTTTTTACTGTAGGTTAAATGAAGCTTATTTAGTTTCTTCTCTCATGATTTTAATGTGAAATTTTCACAGTCTTTGGCATTAGTTTGCATATTTTACTCTTCAAAAATGTTTTGAATAAAAACGAATCTTATATAATCTATAATCTTGACTAATTTATGACATGTGACACATTCCCCTAATTGGAGTTTTGTATCAACAAACCTGAGGTTGTTTGATGTGGCTGTTTGTGTGTGTTCTCGTGCACATACAAAGACACAGCGTATCGTTTCACACTTTCATGTCTCCACTGGGAGGACCAGGGCCCCCTAATCTGTGCCCGGGAGAGCTCACCCTGTTCTCCCCTCCTGAACTTTGTCTCGGTGTGGGTCACCTCACCAGAGCCACAGGGGAGAGGCTGCCTCAGCCAAGCCTTAATCCCGGGGAGTCGATAGATGCTAGCATGGCTGCGGGCCTCAGCTTCACACAAGCGCCCTAGGGAGAGCTGCTCATTTCAATAAATGTAAAGTGATGCTGTCCACGAGCAAACATGAAAGCCGCACACACGCACGTTATTACACATGCACACACATACCCACACACGTGAACCAGAGCTCATATGTACGTAGATGTGATGGAGAATTGGTTGTCCTCGAGGCAAAATATGGGGGAGTGATCCAGTGATGTAGTTAAATGACAGGCAAGCGAGTGGAACATTTGCTCGCTTGATGCTGTCGATGCGTCGCTGCTGCCCCGATAAGACCTTATTTACATTTGTCAGGGTGGAATTGATTTCTTTTTTGCCCTTTACAGACTGCTCAAACTGCAGAGTGGATGGGAGCGGCGTCGCACGCCTTCAATAAAGCTGTGAATGTCTGTCAAAAGTCTTACTTATAAAACCTGGACAACTTTTGAAGGAAAACAAGTTTGAAAATTACAAGAAAGATCTGGACTTTCTTTTTCCCTGACCTACTGCCACATGTGTGCACACACAAGCCTTCAACCTTCACCTTTATCTGTGTGACTGGGACATATGTTGATGTTAACCCCCTGTGGAGAGAAGGCTGGTGCAATATCTGTTTGTGTGGATGTAAACCTTGATGTGTGTGTGTGTGTTTTGTGTGTAGAGTGGGCATAGGCGCATACGTCTGTCCTGTGTGTATGTACTTGCTCACTATGTGTGTGTTTCCAGAGGAGGACACAATGAAATGGGTGGCTGAGCGGGCGCCTCCCACCATTAAAGCACTAAATGGGCAGCCGGAGGTCCCGGTGAGTGTGTGAATGAGGAGAGTTCTCCAGGGAGGTTAAGGTCAGCGGGTTTCTGATGGGACTGTATGATTAAGGTCAGACCCAGCTACTAATATGGCTGTGTGTGGGGTTGAGATGGATGCCAAACTCTTAAGGGTTAAGTTCATGAGTTTTCTTTAATGGGCCAAGGTTAAGATCAGACACTGAAAAAAGAAAACATACTAATGTATTTTACAGAAGTGAGCTCTTTGCTATAGATGATGAAAAGGAGGAGATAACAGAGGTGATAAATGTCTTTAATGACTATTGCCTGTGTATACACATCCAAAGCTAGCAATCTGTCACTTGTGTTTAAACATTTTATGAGGAAAACCTTAGCAGTAAGTCTTTCACATCAAATCTGTATTTTACAATGTGTACACAATCCACTGCATGTTACAATACATGCCTTCTGTTTAGTAAATCAAAGATGCAGGTAATCATTATTTTTATTGGTAGTTTATCAGCTGATTGATTGAATGCTTGAGTAAGTGCAGTTTGCATCAACATCTTGATGGTTTCATTTGTCATATCTTATATTGTACTTTTCTTTTTTCATGATATATTTGCACTATTGGTTCTTTTATCAATATCTTTTGATATGTGCCCAAACACAATTAGGGACAATCCCTGGTGCTCTGCCCCATTTTCTTTTTTCTCTCCTTATTTGTAATGTTTTCTTACCCATGCTGTGGACATAATCATAGACTGCACTGCAGATTGTAATGTTTTTATGCTACATTTCATATTTTGAGCTTTACAAATCACACCAACTTGACTTAAATTAATTAGTCTGTCACCAAAGGTCCAAAATTATAAATTATTTCCCACAGGACAAGGTGGCATCTCCATTTTTCCAGTAAACTTGTTGATGATTTGTTGTCTGCCAGTGCAGTTATCACTTAATTGTTTCAGATTCTGTCATATTTTCCAATAATCTTCAATGAGTGCTGCACATTTTAAAGGCAGAAGCCCAGGCCAGTGGTGACACACTGACTGCACGAGGTGTCTCTTGGAAATATAAAACCAGAGAAAGGCTGGACTAGCAACACCAGGTTGTTACTGGCACTGGGTGCTGCTGCACTTCATTAATTTTTAATGTGATCTAAACAATGCAATGATATTTTGACAGATCTGAGAGGGCCACTCCCAATGATGCTATCAATAAAACATCATCACAGGATAATGACATTCCCGACGGTCCTCACCTACAGCCAATCCTGTGTAGCAGTCGAGCTGGACTGACGGGAAAATAGATAACTCTGACCTCCAGTACTAAGGGTATTTCACTTATAGCTGCCAGACGGGCCCTGCACCAAAAAAAGTGTTTATTAACAAGCCCCCCCGCCCCTAAAAAAATAAATTAAAGGTGGCCCTCCTTGCCTATCTCCTTCAAATCAAACTCTAAAAGATTATTCCACATAATTATACTAAAGGGCAATTGGTTGATATGTGGCAGGGTCGGAGGTCGTGGCCTGGTATAAGCAATCTGTAGGCTTTGGTTGGCAGGCGGTAATACGCAACCAGGCGTCAGCCTCTAACCCTATTCCCCAGGCTGATTGCTACCTGTCACTTCCCTTCAGCTCATGTAAATTGTGTCTGCTTTCTGCAGGAGGAGGGGGGTAAGGATATGTGGATTTTTTTGCTGCTGTATATGTGTATGCATTTGTGAATGAGTGTGTGTGTGTATAAGTTGGGGCATGTGTCCACTCTCCACCAGTGCTGTCCTGCTGCCATGGAGCGGTAATGGCTTCTTGGGGCAATCAGAAGGAGACACTTTCTTGACTCATCTCCTTTAATGGCATGTCCTCCTCAGGCTAAAATTGAACACTCCTGACATGTCCTTAGGCAGCCGATAAAAATTCAATAATTCGGCTCAGTCAACAGCGAGTCATTTTTTTTTTTAGGAGACGCAGAGTGTAATTACGGGGCACTAACATGACGTCTGGACGGGTGTGTGTGTGTTTGGGTGTCTGTGTGAGTGTAGTGGTGGTGTAAAATGGCCTGAGTGATACTTGCAGCACTGTAGTTTTTGATTTATATGTCATCGTGATGAACCTTTTGATAGCATGGCCACTTGAACCCGGTAAAACTTCCATCACTGCTAAGATTATAAAAGGCCCGGTAACATGAGAAAGAATGCTTCCTTTCAGTTTCACAACAAATGTAATATCTTATAATTCTGATAGGTTAAGGTGAAGAGATAAAAGTTGGTTAAGGATTTATTTATAACACCATTTTGTTGATATTTTTGTAAGATTGGCTGCCAATTTTAAATTGAATTATAAATTAATAGATTCATCTGTAGTTTTCGCTAACATTAATAACAAACAGTTTAATCCCATAATTTTTAAATACACACAAATTAAGACTTTTCAAGATTATTCAGTAGTTTAATGTTTTTGTCTTATAGTTTTTATTTCTTTTTAGAAATCTGTTTCTGTATAAAGTTGCATGTAACTGCAGTTTAAAAAAAAAATATTTTCCCATATAGTCAATAGCAGTGGCATTATACGATTTTCTGGTCATTGTGGTCATGATTATAATTAATGCGGGAAAAAATAAATCCATTTTCTTGGAGGACTGTTTTATGTTGACTCCTCTATATTCAATCAGTCCCCCAAATAAATAAATATAATTTATGTATCTGCTTTCTTATATCAAGAAAGCAAACATATAAATTTGTCACAAAATAATGAAGTGTACACTATGTATGGTTTATAAATTCATATTGATTTTTTTTTTTCCTCCAATGTCAAACACTAATGTTTCATTTTCTGAAAAAAATAGAGAGAGAGGAATACATTTGAAATGGAGAGTGGCTGTGGCAGGGCCATCCCAGCAGCAGCAGCAGCAGCGGTGGTGGTGGGCTGAGGCAGAGATGAATCGGGGGGCCCTATTTGGCTCTGTCAGTTTTTATATGACATTATTATTCTCCGGGTAATAAATTCTGGCATGTTAAGATCTTCGACAACAGCGACATAAAATTCAATCAATGACGCCTCCTTTTCCCCACCTCGACTCTCAGCCCGGCAGCTCGGCCTGCTGATAGTTCCTAAATCAAAGCCAATGGGATTCTGCATAATTGTGCAGCAGCAGTGGCCGGGTGTGGGGTCGCGAGCGGTGGCTCCGTGGCTTTATGGAGTTAATGTGAATGGAGGTATAAAACACTGCTTCATAAAACATTACAGCGCTGACATATTGCCGAATGGGGTCTATGTTTATTTATCACTGCTGCTGCTGCTGCTGCTGCTTGTGTGGAGGTGGCGGTCCATCACTGTTGGGAAAAGGATACTTATCTGCAAAAAGTAGATGTTTCTCAGGAATACAGAAGGAACTTTTAAAATTGTACAACAAGTTTATGGAGCTACAGGAACATGCAAACTTTTCAGGTTAAAACTAAAAGTAAATTAGCTTAGCCAGCGGCCATTTTTGCTGCTGGCTAAGCATCATACCCTCCAGACACATTTACATTAGTCTAGTCAATTGATCTCGACTCTAGTAAGTGCATTAGAATTGTTAAAACCGCAAATATAGTTTAGCATATTTAAGGAAACATGTGTTTCATACTTTGCATTTGGAAAATTTAGTTATTTTCTGTTTGATATATATATATATATATATATATATATATATGGTGCTCTCTCCTATTACTATAATTTCAATGTTTATGTAACATGCCACATTTCTTCATCTGAATTTATTTGTAAGTTTTGCGTTTGAATGTTTGTTCTCACAGAGGAGTGCCTCTCCTCCATCTGTATGCTGCTGCTTGTCTGCCTGCTGATTGCTTTGATTGATCATTATCTGATGGCCTCTTAATTAGAATGCTAATGAGGAGGAGGTTTTCTTCCCTCTTCCGTGCCTTGTCTCTGAAATGAGGCGTAATGGAAATGCAGTAATGGAAATGACATGGGCGATGTGGGATGGATGATCCCCCAGTTAATAATTCCAATCTGTTAATCAATGGCCCGGTCGATCGGCTGCCACACAGAGCAGCGACACAAAACCACGAAACTTCTTGGTGTCAGCACCCTGGGTGAAAGGGATTGTGGGAGATGACAGCGATTTAGGAATGTGGCTCATGAAGTACACTGAAGGTTTTTTGTGTGCCTTTTTTCCCTGAGTAAGGCGCACAAAATCATTAAATTATCTTGCTTTAATATCTTTAAATGACAGAGATGGGATCTGTATGAGGAAATAATTAACACAGTTTCCCTAATATATTGAGACTTTTCAGCTCTGTTCACAAGGTTGAACATAGAAATAAATCCCTTTTTTTCAGGCAGTGGTTGTGAGGCACTGGGGGTGGGTTTGTTTGAGATCAGCGCGTGGAACAGAAACGTATTAACAGCATAATAACAAAAGATTATGTTCATCTGGGGCGAGGCCCTCCGTTTTCTCGCCAGGCGCTGATTGTGAAGTCTTTATTCTGTGAGTCGGCAGCACGCTGCACCCTTAAAAAGGTTATTATGTTCCCTCACCGTGGCAGCACCGGCCCACGGAGCTCCGATATTGTGACGGGGGTCGCCTGTACCACATTAGAGCCAATAAATGTGCGTTGGCACTTCCTCAATTTAAAGTAAAGCCTCCTTTCCCTTCTACCTCCCTTCTTCATTCCTAATAGGGTATTCCAGCAACGCATCTAATAAGTTGCGGGATATCTGCTGTGGGATAGGGCTGAATATTTCTATTCTCTCTATCTGCAATTGTTGCAGTGGGAATTTGTCATCTGGTAGTTGGTACTTTGTATGAAATGCATAGATATTTTTTAATATATTTACCGTAATTTCAGTCATTTTCATTCAATAATTCATTAAATGACTTTGTTTTTCTTTTTGACCCATATTTTAATTCTCTTAAAAGTATCTTTGACTCATGTGATTCTGCAGCAATAACACACTGCGAACATATTTTACCTTCAGTCTTAAAAACTCCAGGTCCAGTGTGCTTATTGTGGCTTTTAAAAGAGTTAAGGTTGGCGAATCTAAACACATTGTAAGCTGGGTTATTCTCTGATGCCTATCATGGGAGCTAATATCAACCTCAGGGATCATCCAAAGCCCACTGGGTCCGCAGAGGACTCCAAATTCATGAGGCTGATATGTGTGTGTGTGTGTGCGTGCGTGTGTGTGTACATGTGTTTGAAAAGGACAGAAATTGAGATCCGATGATATTATGATCACCTGTGAACGCTAACAACAATATGGCAGGTTTAAACTTGCTCCTGCCAGAGCTGTAAAAGTAAGAGCTGCAGGCCCTGAATAATTACGGCAACAAGCACACACACACTTTCACCCTCACATCCGTTACCACATTGAAAGTCTGTAAGTAATGAAGAACATCCTCCAGCGGCAGGACAAGCACTTTCAACGACTGATTGGTGATTGATTGCCCGCAGAGCACCTCCCTAACGGTCACTATGTGAGGGTTTTTCTTTTCATCTTTCTCATCCGTAGAGAGAAAAGGGTGAGGGAGAGACAGAGAGGAGGAGAAGGAGCATGAATTCATTAAATGTGCCAAACCCTTGCCTCTAAAATTGATCTCTCCTTCTTTTTTTCTTTTTTTTTGGAGCCATTGCCCGATCTCATCTGTATTCCAGATCCGTTCCCAGATGATACCTCCTCGATCAAGAGGCAAATGCGATAGAATCATAAATCTCCTTTAAAATATCCCTCTTTTGAACATGTGCATGTTCAGCAGGATGATGGGATCTAATTAAATAAGCCTCCTTTATCAGTTTGTGTGGATGCTTATTCTACAGTTTTAAAATATTTGTTTTGTGTGGTTAAAGTAAGGACACTCTATTTGTTTTTAGCTGGTCTCTTTATAGCGTTCAGGGGATTTTAAGGGTCAAGCAAAGACTAACCATCTGTTCTCCTTCCCCTGCAATTAACATCAATGATAGTTTAAATAGCTCAGCAGAAAGGCTTCAAATTTACTCCCCTGTCTGAGTCAATTAACAAAATGATATATCCCGCCTTCTCCAATTGCCACTTCACCGCAAGAGTGATGTGACACTTCCTTCCTCCAACTACCCAAAGGCACCATGCAGCAGTCCTGGTCTGCGCGCCGTGTCTTTCCTAAATACGCATTGATTTGAGGCGTCGCCACATTAAACATTAACCGGGGCGCCTCGGCCTCTTGTCATGAACACCAGGGGCAATTAATAGAGCAGTAATGGCGGGGGGCGACGGATCACTCAGACAGAGCCGAGTGATGAGCGGTCTGTTGCCACCTGTTCAGTGTGGAGGGAAATGAAGTCGAACCTTGGCACCCCGCTGTGAGACGCTGATTGAAATTTACAAGGCTACACGCACGCCACTGACAGCCATGTCGGATTGGACACTTTGAGGAGGGCCAGACATATAACAAGTAAAGCATGCTTCGTGCTAAGGACTGCAGGCAAGGGAAGAGCTGTTGGATATTAGAGAAGGGCAGAAATAATCTAAGCAGCTGGCCATGGACTTCAATGAACAAATGAATGTAAGCATTAGGCTGTTAGAAGGGTGTATAGGATATTTATCATTTAATAATATGTTTTGCGATTCAGAACTCACGATACACTTATACAGATTAGGTTTATTGCTATATACCTATACAAATTCTTATATCCCTTGTACAGTAGCTCAATATCACTACATTCTCCTTCAGCAGATAGGCATAAAAACGGCCTCTTGCTCTTAATGTCTTCCCTTCTTTTGTCATTTGCTCCTTCTAACAAGGCTTGACAAGTCCAAAGTGGCCCTGTTTGTTCTCCTTTATCAGGCAGGCAGCTCCTGGCCTCTTGTATTCAACACACACTACAGTGGAACCAGATGTCCTTTTGCCAGCGGCACAACTTTCAAGTTGACAAGGTCCCCCTAGAGAATGGGGGATGGATCGGTGGCAGGCAGAATTTGTGACTAATAGCCAGTTTGATGTGACAGGGCCCCACTGTCTGGGGAAATTGAAGCGCTCTCTGTGTCGATACCTTTTGTGTCTCGCTCAGTTGTAGGTTATTGTTGGCCTGGCCTTGGGGACCGAGGGCCGGGCAGTTTACATTGCAGACACTACGTGGTCAGCACCAACTTTTTTATTGTGGCTATTGATTGGTCCTGGCTGCCCCGCTGTGGCTAATTTGCTTGTTAACATAAATTTGTCAGAGGGTGAAGTAAGGGGGGAGAGTGTCCCAGCGCCCATTTTGTCCCTCTTCAGTCTTTCATCTCAGCCCAGACTCACACTTCTTTATTTTTTGGCTTCTTGTTCGCCTCTAGTCCAATAGACGGGGCCTATTTATTAAACAACTAACTGTTAAGCTGTCATTTAATTAATACAGCGTCCTTTCTCTCACTCCCCGGAATTAAACACGAGTTAAACACAAACCAGACATAATGACCTTTTTATGGGACCCACTCAGCCAATGAAATTAACACCAGAGACTGACCATTTATACCTATAAGCCTGTGTAAGTTATTAACTTCAGAAAATATCATTTTAAATGACAACACATGGCAGTCAGCGGGGCCACACACTTTCTGTGCCCACCCTCACATTCATATGTCGAGTCTGTCAGTGCGCGGAGGAATGCCGTGGCTTTCTAACTAACAACAGACTGAATATATCTGTGTGAGAGAGAAAAAGAGAGAAGGCATGAATTTTATATTAAATTCCTTTGGCTAATCCAGCTTGCTGTTCAGTCCAGACTGAGTTTAGGCAAAATATTAATAATGCATTGAAAGGAGCTTATTTTCTTCCTGCTGGAAAGGGTTTAGGGGACCAGTACTTTCTCAAGTTACGCATCTTGGTTATTTGTAAGCACCCAATAACTAAGCAGGTGACAGTTCATTTTATGAGATCTTAAGCCTCCCAAAGCCTGAGAACGCCCCTGGTTGGATTTCCTAATACAATAGAGAGATAGTATGAAAAAGGAGATAATGAATTGATGGAATATTTTTGTCCTGTTTCCTTCCATCTTTTGCAACTGCAGCCTGAGGTCATTTCTTAACCTTTTACAAGCCAGTTTACATTTCAGTAAACACAGCTTCCTTTATGGCTGCTCAGTAACCTTATATTGTGTTATTTTATGCTGCATCTCTCATTCTGCTTAAAATGAATCAATTTACTAAACTTTTTACAATCATCTGTCAAATGTTGTTGTTGTTGTTCCGCTCGGGGAATGACTAAATGGAGTTGTCTGACACAGACACATTTGAAACACTGTAAACACTACTTAGTGTCACATGGTTGAGCCATTCTCACATGCCCAACAGTGTTTTAGACTATTTCTCAGGCTGACTGCACAAGCATTAGCGGTCTTTGCCTCATCACTGTGAAGTATAATTTTGGTTTTGGGAGCTGCTGCTGTGCTGTGGTAGGGGGACATGGCAGGGAAGCAGTCTGATATGACGCACTGTCTGTGCCCCCCAGCATGACACATGTGCACAGGCTCATCCCATGTCCCACTCTTTGGACGGTGTAAGGTTTCCCAGCATGCCGCAGCGCCTGAGAACAGGGGAGCGGCAGACATGGTGGCGAAAGCCAAGGGTGACATCAGTAACAACTGGTGCAAGATACCATAGAAACATCAACAATATTTCTTTTGTCACTTCAAATAAATCATAATAGAAGTAAAGAAGTCATTGTTAAGCTTCAACAAACAACCTGCAATCTTGTTATTAAGGAATAACAATAGCTATTATTTTAAAGAAGAGATGCAATAACTTGCAGCAATAACATTTGAAACTAGAAGAATGACTGAAGTAAATAAAGAAAAAATCTCAGTCTCTTTTTTATTGTTTAGTTGACTTAGCCACTATTCCTCTAATTTTAAATACAATTTTTTATGTTGCAGTCATGCACTGTGCAAACTTAGAGATGCAGTACATCAGATGAAATCTTTCCAACTGGACACAGAGGTAAACAGTGACCACTTAAATGCTACCCTAAGGGGGTTTCATACTATGGCCTCACCACGACCCCAACCCGGCCATAACCCTGACCTTCACCTGACCCGTGACCTCTAAATTTAACCCTAACACCAACTCTCAGCTCGGCCCGCACCCTTCAACCTGATGGCCGATGCCTCAGAGGCACATCTGCTTCAGGATCCAGCCCTTTGAGCAAGGAAAAGAAAGACGACGAAATCTGACTCCCAGATGAAATCCACTCAATTTCTCAGTGATCCGCTACCGTGAGACAAATGTTGATCTTTCGTCACTGAAGCAAAAACAGCAGCGCGGCTGGCGGAGGCCTCTCCCAGAATGCATCACGTGCCAATTGCCGTCTCCGTGCTTCGTTGCTCTGCCGCTTGCTGGTTCATACTTTCATGGAAAACTTGTCAGGCATGAAATTAGGCTTTGAAGTGACATCAACACCGATTGGTATTCTTGTCAATAAGACAAAAATGAGGATTTCATGGATCATGTGTTTCATTTAAATTTGACTTATCGGGACACTTTTCATTGCAGACCCGGAATTTATTAGAAATGATACAATTCAAGTATTGGGATGTATGATTTTGGTGAGAAGTGATTTAAAATTGTTGGTGTGGATATCGATTATGACTCAACCAGAACTCCTCTGACCTTTTTTTGTGTACTTTTTTAACTCTATTTACACTGCACCACATACTATATAATTGTTTGCATTAATGGAGGATAATCATATTCTAAAATGTTTGGAAAATACATATTGCCCCAAAAATGTCCAGTACTGATTTAGTATTTAACTGTTTAGGTAAATCTAAGTTGCTGCACTCAGTGATATTTAAAACACTTCTGGAAATCTTTTCCCCAAGTCTGACAAAGATTACACACATCTTCTTCTGCTATGAAAGGTCCACTTTCTGGCTCATCTCAAACGTGGTGGTCCTTTTGATACATGGGCCTGCGGACTGGCCCAAAAGCAAGAGAACAGGAATAAATTTCCCCTCCTTTCCTCTTCAGTTCCCTGTGTCCCTGTGACTCCCAATCCGGAGCCACACTTTTCATCCCAGCCTCAAAAATACTCCCCTGCAGCCTTTGGCTTCAATTCCTTTGCGGCTTAAATCCCTGAACCCAGAGCTAGCATGGGTTGAAATGGGTGGTCATCAGTAAAGTTGTAGACTTTCAGCATAATGAGGACTACAAAAAAAAAAGAGAAAAACATTAAGCAGACATCCTGTTTAAAAAAACTCTCTCTTGAATGCTGATGCTGATATTGCCTTTGACAGTTGTTGAGCGGTAAAGTTCAGGCTTTGAAGCAACTGGCTTTCTGTTTTCAGCTTTAGCCTCCTAGACTGTAATGAAAGCAAAACAGTAGAAAATTCCCACATTATTAAATAAAACATGTCAGTGGCCAGGGGCCAACCATTGTCACGCTAACGGGCTGAGTGCATTGTGATTTTCGGCTGGTATCATTTTTAACATGATCTTTAAGGGCAAAAATGTGCAAAATATTATGTTTTTGTGAGTTGATGGGTGAATATAACAGTGTTCTAAGGTGTCTGTGTTTTCAGACCTCCTGCTCTAGCTATTTTAGTGACTGTACACAGATTTGACAAAACAAAAGCAAGACATGAGTTCAGTTTTACGGACGTGAAATAGACTTCAATTCTTTACTCTTAATATACGACACGATATCTGGTGGCTTAAATTCCCCTTACAAGGCAGAACATGAATCAATTGCTGGTCAGGGAGACCCCCAGGCCAGTGCAGCAAGGGTCATCCAGGGGTCACTATTACAACTCCTAGTGACATTGAATCTTTGTCTGCTCATGAGACCGCTTTTAGTCTGATATAACAGCCTTGAACATGCTGTACTGGTCTCTAAGGAAAGATTCATATTTTCTTCATCAGCTTGTTGTGATCCGTAAAATAAAGAACTGGTCGGAATCCCATCTCACAATTTAGGAATATTTTTATAATTTAGTCATTTGCTAGTAATTTTCTCAATTAATTATAATCAACTGTTAAGACAAAGAAAAGCAGCAAATCTCAAATTGGAAACCCAATCAAAAATATCTTCTATAATGCTGTTATTTGGTGCAATAATTCAATATTTTTCATCGCTCCATTACACTGCACAATCTTTTTAAAATGATGCGCTCTATGCTTATTTTGTCTTTATGTCTATTTGCATATTATGTGTGTCTCTGCAGTCTATTATGTCTGTCTGTTGTTGTCTCATGTGTACTCTTATGTTTGGGGTTGCACACTGAACTTGGAGAAACTCGCTTTTTGCTCTGCTGTACAATCTCTGCTGCTGAGTGGAACTTAAACAAAGTCTTAAATGATTAATTGTTAAACTGTAATTTTCCAATTGGTCAGTTAGTTAACTTTTTAAACTACAAAAAAAAAAAAAAAAAAAAAAAAAATGGTTGTGCTTTGGTTAGCAAAAACTGTTACTTCAAATGACCAAGTGTCATAGTATGAGAAGGCATTTGTGATTCTGTTATTGTGACACTGAGGCTTCTTGCCTCTAATGAGCAATGATTTTTGTCTGTTTAACAGATAATATGTCAACAATGAGTGTGGGGCCATACATCAAGACACCTTTTTCTTTTGCTATTTCTACACAGCAATGATGTTTCATGCCTTCCTCCCCATCATGCATCACTGTGCTGCTCTGAGTCCCTACTCTCTCTCGTTCTCCTTTTCTCTCTTCTTCTCCCCACTCCCGATGGCCTTATCGTAGGATTCCTGTCCATAATGGAATCCAGATGGGAGAGAGATGAGCAAACACAAGACATGGCAAAGATAGAGACATTAACTACCTTTTTGAAATAGCACATTTTCCAAGGCCTGACTAGATGAATTTGAAATGAAAACAAAAATATCCACCGATCACATCCCATATACTTTTGGGCCAGAGATAATAATTTAAATGGTGGAAAAAAAGGTTGCTATATTTAAAGTTATCTTTCTGTGACAGATTGTCTCTTTCATCTTCTGTCTCTAAATGTGAGAGGCATAAATATAAAGGATGTAAAGGATTTGTGGAGACACGGTAAACGTTTTTTTTTTGTTGTAAATATTTTATTGTAATCTGACTCAAGTCCAAGATGTTGCCAATTGATTTATTTTTTCAAGTGATGATACGGTACATTTCTCTGGTAAAACGTGGGTTTGAAAGAGAAACAGAGTCACAGGTCATCTTCTAGAAAATCCAGTAAATTCCAGCATGAAATGCACCGAAGCTACATTGTTCGAGATAACACTAGTTTGAAATCCACTGTATTGCAAAAGGAAAAAAAGCATATCGCACCTTGGGCATATGAGAGGAAAAAAACATACCAGCCCCCTCTGGTCCGCTCTCCTCCTGCGTGCTTTCTTCTCTTGGTATCCTCAACACCTTTCTTTGGGATTTACTTAGAATATGAAAGGATTGAAGCTACACCTGGCTTGACAGACACTGTGCTACTTTATTAAACCTCATGCGCCAAGTATGGCACCGTATTAAAATTGAAAGAGAGGCAGTGAGAACCCGATTCCTCCGGATAGACAGTGTGAAAATCCTTGGTCAAAGCACCTCGGGTCTGTCTCTCCCTGCACCCGGCTCTCTCTGAAGCTCCAAGAGGCCCTATTGATATTTAGATGATGCCGCTGTAGGTAGTACAGGCTTTTTTTTTTTTAAAGATATTGATTTTAAATTGCACATTAGGCCTATTCCATGCCACTCGCTATATCTTAAAGATGGGCCACTTCTCCCTTCCCCAGGCGCTATTTTACGTGTGGGAATTTGTATGGATTTTTCAGGGGCTTGTTTGCAGTGATGGGGGAGCGAATGCAATAAGCGCTCCATTACTTACACAATCTGTGAGTGCTCAGAAAATTAGTCACCAGTGACCTTTTGGCCTCCTTCTTATACTCATTCGCAGTCAAAAAAAAAGACCTGATGGGAATAAGAATAAAGTCAAACGAATGGGATGGTGCTCTTGCCGCTGCGCAGACACAGCCTGCTAGAAAATACTGATCTGTGGGTTAAATTAGTGGAATCACTCAGAATGTCAATTACAAATGCATTTATTTAATCATGAAAAGATTACGCCCATACAGTACATGTGAATTAATGATAGAGCAGTCTGGCACCTGAATACCTACCTTCTCTGCTCCCCTTTATATTTCCACATCTGCAAACACCATTAAAAGTTCCTAAAATTGGATTCTCTTGTCAGATTTGTAAAGTAACTCTTCATTCTGGATTTAAATGTGTAAAACGTCAGCTGTATGTTTAAGAAGTCATATTTAATTTGAAAGCATATGTTAACAGAATTTCTTTGTCTTGCCCTCAAAGTGAATGTCAACAGTATTCATACTGCTTGACGTGTCCAAAGGCATCACCGAGTGGATAGTGTCCACATTGTGCTCTTCTGGGTCTGATGGTGGTTTGGCACGGTAGTGTACTGGATTAATACTTTCCAATGTTGCAATGTCAGAATGCACATGTAAGTATTGCAGCATCACAGCTGACCACCACTTACATGACTGACAATGTTCTTCGAGAGAGACTGAGGGAACTGAAGGGCCGTACACACAGGAAACAACTAGCAGCAGTGTCATGATGAGCAAGTTCAGCTAGTTGTAGCGCTGAACAAGTCTTTTGGCGGTTGTTAGTGGGCGGGTACTGAGTTGAACTATACTACACAACTTTATGGCAACACGATTGAAGTGATTACAACTGGGAGTGTCTGATGCAGCTGATTGATACACAGAGTTCCCCAAAGGTTTACCACAGAAAACTTTGGTTCCTATCACTAAATTCACCGTGCTAATAGCGGGCTTGGAGCATTGGGTGAATCCAGATGGAGTTGCAGTGTTGTTGTCAGTATGTTCTTTTCAAATAAAGACCAGTGATGGCAAGAAGAGTTAGCCCTTATCCATGCACTAGCAATGTTTATGTCTTCTGCTTGCTTCAGTTGGAAACATTTGGAGTGGGAAATATACAAAAGGGTTACCAAAGTAACACCCACCAGCAACTAACTGTCAGCTACAAAATAATGGACTGGATGAGTCCTCAGATACTTGACGCTGATGTATTATCTTTTACTAAACCAATAAAATCATTAAATAAATATAAGGTATATTGTGCATTGACAACATACAGCACAGGTGTCAAACATACAGCCCATGGGCCAAAAGTGGCCTCTCGGATGGTCTAATCTGGCCCGCAGATTTATTTGAACTTCACCGACAACTGGCGGTCTGTTCAAAACTTTATTTCTAAACCCACTGAGATTAGATCACATTGAACTGCAACATGGCCTCTGCATGATTGTTGAGAGAAGATAGTTTGTTCTACTTTTTTCTGCATTCTTCTGCAGAGGACCATGTGATCAGTTCCCTATCTACTTAATTTTATACAGGCTGAGAAACTTTGATACTGTAAATCTACCGTGCAGAAATACCCGTTGTGCTATAGAGCAGGGAGGCCAGGTACACTTGGAACTTCCTCTAAGTTATTTTTAATGAAAATAAAGTAGGATCAGCAAAAATTGAACAAATGATGAGAAACGACCTGGCAGAAGGTTGTTTTCTCCCTCTGAGGTGATACTGAAGGAGGAGAAGAAGAGCTGGAGGCCCAGCATTTCCCTCCCTTTTCCTGTCTTTGCCTCTTCCCCTCTTTTTCCTCTCACTCCATCATTCTCTCTCCTTGCTTCTCCATGTTCCTCTTTCCCAGTTCTTTCTTTCTCTGCTCCTCTCACTCCCTATATCTCCCCTTCCCTCCCTTTCACTGTCTCAAAATATGAAGGGCCTTATGTCTTCCCAGCTGTATATTTCCTTCCATTAAAAGGAAGAAAAAATGCAAGGCAAATAACAGTGATGCATTGCCTAATTTAATAAATGAAGCTCTAGAAACCTGATCATACAACACACTTGTCTCCATGAAGGAGCAAAAGGGGGTCTGACTATTGCCAGATGCCGCTGGATGTCTCTGAACAAAGACGACACACACATGTAATCCCTTTGGGTTTGGGGCGACACTGGCTCTTCACTGGGTGCCAACAGAGCTCTCACTCTGTATGACTGACTGTACTTTGACATCACAGGGAGTGGAGGAAAGATACTCCCTCTCTATGAAGAGTAAGATGGAAAATCCATTTACTCAAGCTGACTCATAACCAGAAGAGAAGGTTATTTTAGCTTTCAAGATGAATTCATGATCAAACTGCGCTATATGTATGGAAATGTGGAGGCCTAGACGGGAAGCAAAATCTGTCACAACTCTGTAGGGCTTGTTTGAGTTAGGTGGCGTGCAGAGCAGTTAACGATGAAACCTTAATATTTTGGATTCTTTGATTCAAGATGAGTGTGTTTTTACAGGGAAAATGATTAAAACATTTATCAGACCATTATCGCTTTCACATGAGAAATGGTCACATCAGTGCAAGTTCAAGAGTTCAGTTCTTCATTGCCAGCTCAACCAAGTTCCTAGAAAGGTCTCTAATTGTCTTGATCAAACCTTACAACAGGCATCACAATATGAGCATTAGAATACAGAAAAAGGATTTTACTACATGCTGATGTAAAGGCAAAAAGACCATAATATAGAAATCAACAACACCAGAGGAGTTTGTTGCATAGTTTTTTTTTCTTGAATCTCTCTTAGGGCTTGACTGTATAGCTTTGACAACACAAGCCAAACTTCAGGACAAGCTTTGAATGGCCGCACACAACACAAATAGCAGAGTATATTGAGTTAATCTGTGCTCCCAAAACAATGGATAGTTTATTTGGCAGTTCCAGATCACTGACAGTATAACCAGGTAGATGAACCCTCCTTGACATCATCCATAGGACTCTTGGACAGCAGTTTGGAAGCTCAATATGGGTGGCAACAGCCACATGAGGCCACAAACTAAATGAGGGCTTATACTGTACATAAGAAACATGGATGAAAAATCCATCAATACATTACATACACCTACAGTTTTTTGTACCAGACTGTAAACATTTTAGTTTATTTCTGCTTGAACTGCACCATTTTAATTGGCACATGGCCATTCAGGGTACTGCAGTTTCTTTGACTTCCATGTTGGCTTCAACTTTCAGCTCCAGAGGTGGTTTGAGTTCAGTTCATCTCCTGTTTCAGATGAGTTCTTTTTGCAAGCATGAAGTCATCTGAATGCTATACGTAGTAGGCTGTTGTTTGACAGCGTAAAGAGCACAGCAGCTAGCAAATTTAGCTCGTCTACTGTAGTGCCCAGTACGCAATGTTTCTTATCCACGTTAAGGTCATCCTCAGCTCAGCACCACCACCCCCAGCCGAAACTTGGATATTCCCCATTGATTATTACCGAAGTGCCTGAGCTCTAAAAAAGGTGTTCGGGACATCCCTAATTGCCGCTGCTCCGTGGCCTGTGAAGCTGTCCCTGAAACAATGGCACCGCAAAATCCATAGACAAATACAATTCAAGCTGACTTAATCTGTAGGATCACAAGCAAGGATAGCCCACATTATTAATGAGCCATTTAAACAACACCTAATCTGTGCTAAACTGTGTCAGCATTGTTTGTGTGTGAAGAGGGTGTCATGATAATGCAAGAACAATGCACCTGTGAAGTTCATGATGAAGCAATTTCCAGTATGTTATAGCTTTCAGGTAAAAATCTGCCAACAATAGTTTGTAAATATATATAAAGTCTGGTTTCTAATGCATCGATAACACACTATTCTAGACTAAAATGCAAGGTAATATAGTTTGTATTCATTTTGTATCCTGCATATTTGACTCCTTAAAGGATTGCACTGTGTTTTTTTCCTCCAGTAAAATATGTATGCCATGACTAAGATCTGTTGAAATTCCTTTGTCGTGGGTGGAGAAAGATGATTATTTATGATGTTGTTTTCGCTTATGTATTCCCCTAATTAAAACATATTGGCTTCCAAAAGCAATATAAGAAACAAATTGCTTTGGCATGGTTGTGGCAGTTGGAGGACAGACTCCGCATATTGGCAGATCAAATGAGATGGGATTTGGAGTCTTTGAAACTACATTTGCGCTTCAGTCTATGGTAATGAGGCCTAGCAGGATGATATCACCATCCCCAAATATTTAGTTTGTCATTTTGTGGTAACAGGCCCCTCTGTGTGCATGTGTGTAACGGCGAACCCATGTGTGGAGCAGCTTTGGGATGGGTGAGCATCTGGGGGTTACTTTTAAAGATTAGAGATCATTTTAAAGAATTACCTGTTCCATAAGGTAATCATTATTGTAGATAAATAATGATTTGAGATACTACAACTTTAATGTATGTCACTTTAATTATTATTTTTTTTTTTTTAAAAAAGGCGTAAAACCATTACACACTTCTAAACTTCTTACTGTGATACAAGATAATGGCCTCTAACAAAATTTTGTAAATTACTGCCGTTTTAATTCTGTGTGTCGCATGGACACAAATCATTGTGTGTGTCCTGTGCACCACAGAAAGATGGTTTCAATTGTATGACTGTGACAGTTTCAGCTGGGACCCGAAGGAGACCATGAAACAACCCCTCCTCAAACAACAGCACGGGGTGGTGATACACTGCAGAGATAATGGCCTCTTTGAAAACAAGCAGGCCCTCCCCTCCTGTATTTTGGAGGGAACATATGTTTGCCTGTCTCTACTTCTGTCAACAGCCTCCACTACAGTGGCAGAGACCAAAGGGAGCTCTGCTCCTCGTGTGCCGAGGGGAGGAGAGCTTCCCTGTCAGGCATGGCTGATATGACGACTCATTTCACAGCAATGCACTGGTGTGGTTTCTCCGTAAACACGGCTATGAAAAATGCTCTTTGGGAGGAAGACGGTTGTGGTGAAGACAAAAACATGACATAATCCTCTTCAAAAATGAGCTGCTCTGTCTAAATTGGTAAAAGTTTCTGTTGGGTAAACCAAACTCTACCCCTCGACCTCTCTCTACCCCCAGCTATGAGTCTCACCCTTTCGGTTCTTCTGAGAGTGCATACAGAAACCAGATGTTTTTAACAGATAGCAAATGTCAAAGGCAATAGCTGACAGTACACCTGGTATGGTACAGACTGGGTGAGCGGCTCAGGTCATGTGAACAGTTTCACTTTCCCGTCTCCTTTCTGATCATGTATTTACAGAACCATTACTCAATTAAAAAGCGTTGTATGGTTTCAACACTCTCGTCACTGTGTCATAATACAAGCCAGATGTTTACTGTGAATTGTTCAATGATTTCAATAGGACTGACTTCCAAACAAGCAAACATCAGGGGTGGACAAATGATGTGTTTTTGTATTCAGAACCTTGTCAACCACAAGTGCTTATTTCACACCACTGTCAGGCTGAAACGATTGGGTCCTTTGTTTTTTGACAAACTAGTTTCTCAGAATCAGTCTATACTGTGGCCTGGTTTGTGGTAATTAGTAAAGGTAAGCCAGCTAACAGATTAAATTTATACCACTTCTGAAGGCATAAAAAAAAAAATCGTCATTATAAACTCTTAGCATGTTGCTATTAGCATTTTGCTTAAATCTGTGCTGACAAGTAAGTAAGTACAAGCACTCGTGTGAAATAACATTTGACCAGCTGATCCACCGAGCTAACGCTAGTCGCCACTGCTGCATTTTGCGGTTGCAAATAATTACAGCCACATTAACTCAACAACAGTATAAACATATACATAAAGTTTCAGTGCAGCTATAAAATAGGGATACTCAGTGAAAATATAAACTTTTTGTGTAGGCATGTTTAACTCAACTTATTTTTAAGGTGTGGTGTTCATCATCCAACTGCAACAGCTACAACTTGGGCTTCATTTTCAAAGTTTGAATTGGACTGGTGGTCCCCCTATTTATATAGCGTCAATAACAATACAAATCGTCTCAAGACGCTTTACAAAAATCCGGCCTGAAACCCCCAGAGCAAGCCTGAAGGCGACGGTGGCAAGGAAAAACTCCCTTTTAACAGGAAGAAACCTTGAGCAGAACCCAGCTCAGACAGTTATTGTCTCAGTCACACTACTATTTTTGAGGTACCTACTGTCTCTGATCTGTGGTGGGCTTTTTTAGGACTGACATCATCGGAACAATATATAATAATCCTCCCATACTGATCAGGGCTCGCTGAGTGTTTGAGCCAGCACGGAGACCAGTAGGGAAGGGTGGTCTGGTCCCCCAGTCTCTGATGATTGATGACACTTCTTGTGACACTGACAGAGAGGGATCAGCAAAACAACCAGCAACTTCTGCATAACTCTGCTTGAGCCAGACGCCAGCCATGCTATTGTGTCATCAACACTGGCGCACGCACACACTGAGACACTAGTAAACACATCCGCCCACCAACTCACACACACGTACTGAGTAACTCTAAAGGATGGGGTTGATTTATTATTGCTGAAACATAGTTTCTCATACATTATAAATGAATGCCGTGTTTTCAGCCTAATACTCCTATAAAACAATGATTATCTTCTGTTCTATATGGATTGGATTACTTCCACACCTGTGCTCTCAAGCTATCATTTTTTTTTGTCTTCTCTCCAAAATCAGTGTCTAACCACCTGTTCTGATGACTGTATGGATCTCTGGGAACAGAGATCATCCACTGCAAAAAATATCATTTTACTTTGCGGCCAGTCATCAAAGTCTAAAAAGCACCCAATAAATATTTAAAGGGAAATCCATTTTCACACCATTGGAATCTTATTTTCATGGTGTTATCACAATTCAAATCTATAATAATATGATTACAATATGCTATGATTCACCAGTTAACTATTCACCAGTACATTTCTAAGATCTGGGAATGCGCCACCATCGCTGTTGCAGTGTTTCCAGAGTAAATATACAACTGATAGAACTGAGGCAAAATTATGAAAAATGGGACTTAAGTTAAGAATTTTCTCTTAAACAACTAAAGAAAACATATTTCATCAATCATCAATACAATGAAAAAAAAAAATAAAATCATTTTATACTCCTGAGCTCAGAGAATGGAAGCAGAGATTAAGAGCTAAACAACTTCAGACATATCTAGAGAAACTGTTTATTGCAGTTCTATGATTGATCTGGGTACAATGTGTACACAAGTTAATGTCAAGATAGGACATTATTGCACGTATCTCAAAGATTCACGTACAGAGACTTTACACCCTCTGAATATTGACATTTTTTCCAGTGTAGCTTCCTCTTAAGTCACAATTTTTCCAGTTTCGCCCTTGCAGCTGCCCACATGTGTGATTTACAACATCAATGTCTCAGGGTGCTTTCATTTTTCTGAGTTATCAATTTCTCTGCATGAAGAACTATAACAAACTTCTGTGACAACTCCCAGCACACACGGAGATGACATTTAAAGGGCTGGCCATTAACAATATATCTGGTTGCAGTCAGAATGGACCATTTTATTGCCAAGCGCATATCAAATAATGGCGTCTGTTGGCACATTGATGTAAAAAGGGCACACCAGTATCTCCCCAACAGCAAGTGGGCCGCATGGGCCGCTCCCTTTTGGCGCCAGCCGTACAGACCCAGAATTCCTCACTTCATAAAAAATGTTCAGACCCATTCACAGTGTCTGGTAATCAATACTGCCACCACAGCTGTTGCCATAAAACGGCCCTTAATTTGGAGACAGCCCTTGCCTCTATGTCCGTTAGCTTTTGTTCTGTTGTAAGACGCTAGCAATAGCTCACCTAGATGAAGGTAATGATGACCCTGACAGTGCCAGCAATGGCTGAAGTTCATGCTAATGCTTTTTTATAAAAAGTGCACACATACACATCCTGCGATACTATATATTGTAGAGCAATGTTGCATTACTGTCAAAGCACCGTGATCACTCTTGTAGTCTGATTTTTACTGAATGTAAAACACTATTGTAGTGGTGAATGTTGGGGCAGTGAATAAATGATGATTCAAATAATACGAATAATGGAAAATAATTTAACTAACTGCAGAGTTTCTCAAAGTGAACACATTTCCTGGCCCATGTTTCTTTCTTCACTGAAAGCTCAGCCGTGAAATACTGTACTACAATGCAGCAGTGCAATCTGATACGTTTTAGACTAGACCTTGAAGAAGGCCAGAACCACATCTATCAGTGACTAAATCTGTCCTTGCATTCTCGGGGAAGACTCTCAAGGATGAATCAAGTCTTCAAAAGCATCTCTCCCTTTTGATGTAAACTTCTGTGACTGGTAGGGTGCCTCTTCAGCCCCACCGTCTTTTAATTGATTATGTGAGGCAGAGGGCACTGTATTGTAAATGAGGTGATAGACAAAGACCGCAATGCTCAGTAGCTTCACCCTCTGTTATTTTCCTCCACAGTGGCGGTTAACAGTAAAGAAAATCTCAATGTGTCATTCAAGAAGGAGGTCATGGGAAAAGAGGTAATAAAAATAGAAGAATATATAATGTTCAGAAAAGTCTTTCTGAAAAATTTAAAGCTTTTATCCTAAAAACTTTTTTTCTCTGATTTGTGAATATTCCTGCTTAATGAAACTGCCTCCCTTCCTCCTTAATGCATCACAGGTTGCATTATGTGCACATTCATTACATAGGAACAGTGAGTACACACACACACGTCTAGCACTGTCCTTGGGCACTCACTAGCAAAACAAGCAGAGGAGTCTGGACGTGCCTTTTCCCGGTGGTAAAAGGAACGTTGTTGCTAATAGACTGCAGCAGTGGAAATAAAATAAATCTTTAGACTCCACCCGCAGCTCAGGGTACTATGACATTTGACAGTCTTTCGTGGTGCAGAATGAAGCATGTTTGGGAGTCGAAAAATTCAATTGTGGCGTATTGATTCCTAGCCGTCTATCATTATTCCCAGGTTGATTGACAGGTGGAAATTGGTTACGTTAAGTATTTCATATGTTATAGGTGCTGACATTTGTTTGTCTGCTCCCTATGTCAATATTGTTGAAGAGATCTGTATCTTTATGAGATAGCATTATACACTGACTGTGGCTTTTGTGTGATGTTCCAATGTTTTTCCTGACATAATTTAAGATATATTAAAAACCAGCAGAATCTTGAGGTGTTTAATGCCAATATTATTGTCTTCCTCCAGGGGATCATGTATGTTCATAATCGGCGGCAGCCCTGTGCATTCACGCATATGTGCACGGCACAACTGCACACACCCTCAGACACCCAGCTAAAAATATATTCTCTGCATGCTTTCGGGCATGGAGCACGGCAGTTACACTCAAACGCAGCTATTTTGATTGAACAGTGTCAACAATTAGCATAAGAAAAGAACTCGGTGACCTCAACGTGCTGACAGTTGGCTCACCTGGTTCAGTACTAACGGCAGTATTTGATCCATCCACATAAGCACAGACTATTTTTAAGTTCATGTCAACCCGATTGGAGCAGTCATTGATTTGAGTTTTTTTTTTTTCTTTTATCAGATCCATATAATCTGTTATTCATAAAGTGAGCTCTAAATTTACGAGATACTCTTTGGTAACCATTATATTGTCCCTTAGGCAACGCCTTCCACCTCGTTTTTGGAACCGCCTTCTCATATGCAATCTTAATTTTAAATTGAAGTTCAGTTTGGTTTGCAGGATAAATAGGCCTAGAAATTACTTCAGTATTCATCATGGTAATGTGATTTTTATTTTAAAATCTTCTGGTGTGCAACTTGTGCAATGGTCCTTCTGGTAATGAGCTGCAAAAGGTTTTAAGAGGCTGCTGAGTGGAATTGTAACATGCTGAGAAGACTGCTGGCCCTATGAAAAAAATGTAAAATCTAAAAAATGAGGCTCAGTTTTATTATTCTAATAGGGAGATAACCAAAAACGTGCGTTGTTTCAGTATTAAATAAAGCTATGAGGTGATGGGTGTATCAGCTTCAAGACCTTAACACTGTTAAATGACTGTCATGCCAACAGTAATTATAGGTGCTCTACAGTGCTGGAGGCTGGACCCATGATTGGTCACATGTTAACGTTTGTACCGGCAAATAATTTTTCCCATTGGCGAATTATCTAGCTACAGAGAATGTGCCAAAAAAAGCAGGTTTCTGAAATGTCTTTTCAAGCTGCAACTTGCAGCAGAGGGTGAAAAGCATGAATATTGTGTCCACACTGGAAATGAACCTTAATTCTTATATCTCCTCCAAAATTATATAAAATGTAGTTACCATAAGACTTATGCAACTCCAAAGCCTCCATACAGTTATTTCCACTGGTATTGTACGTCACAGTTATCTGTCTGCGGCCGGTTTATCCTGGAGACATTGTGTCTCCGTTTATTTGGAGATTTTGAGCCTGAAAAGACAGACACACCAGACAATATCACACCACACAGGGCTGCCCTCTGTATTGGCCATTTCAGGGTTATTCTTTGCTGGTCAAACCTTAAAGCAAATGTTTAGATTTAACTTGCCCATCCCTTTTGCCACACTAACATAAGCACTGTCCATATAGATCTCCAGTCCTGGGTCAACATTAGCTCTTAGCTGGACTTAGTAGTGGTGAGGTCATTGGATCAATAGTGAGACCATCTACACAATCATGCATTTGACAAATGTTTCCTATGTACAACATTAATTTGTCTTGAAGATAATAATAGTTTGTGTCTGCCCAGATCTGTACGTTAAATTCTCTGCTGGTAAATTTAAAATTGTATCCCATTGTCTAACCCTGAACCAAATTTCTTCTCAGTGTGCAGCGGCTTAACCATGGCCTGGAGCCACACTTGTGGGGTTTAGCATTAACCTGTTTTCCTCTGCTGTTTGACGGACATCACCAGGTGTTTGAGTGGCTCAAGGGTGCGGAGGTCTCTTTAGCGCGGCCTGCTCCATTGTTGTTTCTTTAGTTGAAAACATTGCTTTGTAAGCCCATGATAACAGGCCTCAGGCTGGAGCAATCAGACTATTTCTCTTTTGTTGCAACTGATAACTTTTCATGTGTCAAGTGATGTGGTTTCAAATTACAAATCACTTTTATTAAACTGTAAAATGGCACAACTGACTATTGCATAACTTTAATTAGATGCAGTGAGTGAGTTCATAAGCTGTTCATTTCGGTTCATGTCTTCAGCTTCATAAAATACTTGGAGGCCTGCAAAGTGATGGCAATTTGTATGTTATTTTTTGTGCTACTAGCAAAATTGGTATTTTGCCCAGTTAAGAGTTAAGGTGCCAATTAGCAAGACTTTTTGCTAATAGGTGGTGAAAGCGGTGACCTTGTTTATCTTTCAGTACATTTCAGTCTGTCAAACCTGCACTCAATCTGTTATCGGACTCATGTAGCATGTAGGAGCAGCATTTAGTGGCTACCTTGAAATATTCCATAAGCAAACTTTAATAATATTTATATGTATTTATATACGTTGGAAGGGAACATTGTACTACCAACTTCTGAATGCAATTCTAAGTTTTGTGGATTTGCTCAGTATCAATGTTCTTATGAAGGATAAGTGAAACAGGCAATTTACACCAACTAAGCTTTTACAGAATGAGCACATATGTGTTGGGAAAATTAGTACTCACACAAGATCAATGGGGAACACAGAGCGCGAGTAACTTTTGTCCATGAAAGTTGCATATTTGATTTATCAAATTTAGATTTGCATTGCCGTCAAATGAATTAACATGTATCTGAACATCAATAGAGCCAGTGTTCATTTCACAGCACATACTACACTAATTACTACAATGATCACATGTGACATCTGGACATCAGGTGTGTTCTCACTCCAGACACATTAAAGATTCATGCATGCCTGTAAGATGCAGAAATCTGGGAGCTGGTTTGCCGTTACTACTTTGCAAATTCTGGGAAACCTTAAGTGGGGTAAATGTAGTTGATGTAATCCCTGGATTAACATGGCAACCAGCTAATGGCCAGGAATGGACATCCTCCCCTCAGTTTTTGTGTCCCTTTAACCCGAGGCAACACTATGGGCGGACTTAGACCTCCAGCTGCTTTAGAGGAGGAGGTAGGCTACCACTTCAAGTTGTGACTTGTTCTTCAAATGCACAGTGGTGTCACTGACTGCAAAACTGAAATGTGCTTGTTTTGTTTCTTGTTGTTCGTTAGATTAGCAGATTGATATTGGTGCTGAGCTAACAGCCACTTGACTAAAGCACCAACACTCATCTTGGCTCGGCCTGTAACATAATCAGCCTACTGCACGTTTAAAGTTCACAAGCTAACATGTTACCTCTTAAAAAATCTTTTGTTTGCATCCAGAGTTCAGTGCTGGTTGCAGCCTTCAAATTCAGAGCTTCAGCAGCCCTCGTAGCTTCTTGTAAAGCTAGCCCAGCTTTTCGCTGTGTATATAAAGCTAGGTTTGTTGTTGTTTTTTAATGAGACTTAATGTTTCCGTTAAAAGAATCCATTAATATTTCAGCTGTAGCCATTTGGGGAAATTTGCTTATTTGATTAGACTAGAAGATTGCTATCACTGCTAGCAGCCACTTAGCTAAAGCTCATCATGTTGATTTGAAAATGACGTCCTGTATCTTATTTACGATTACAAACATTTGAAGTGTAAAACTAGTGGTTTAAACGTACTGTGCGGAATTATTTTATGATACGAAATAATGACTCAATTGTAGTTAGGGGTTAACTTTTCACAGAGCTAGGTTAGCCCAAGCAGCTGGAGCAAGCAGCCCTTTAAATAAAGCTTATAACAATTATTAGCAGAAACAACTTGCTTAGCCCTGTCTGTAAGAAAATCAGCCCACTATACTCTATTATTCATATTCACAAACAGTATAGAAATTAGTTCTTTATTATTTGAGTTATTTGTCAAATTAGTTTGTGTCATGTGATTGTGACTCACTCAGCTTTAGTTTTAGAGGTAGAGATTTTTATGCTAGGTTAAACTTATTAGCTGCTCGTTCTCTCCTTTTTCAATAGAAAAAGCTAACTTGTACAAAATGTGAAGCATATATGACCCAAATTATTTAATATTTATTTTCAGTAAATACTTTGAGATCATTAAATTAGTTTTTCATTGTGTTATGTCTTCGTTTTCCTTTCAAAACAAAAAGGATTTGTGTGCAAAGCTTGAAAAGCTGTCGTCTGCAATTAAATTATTAAAAAAGAAAGACATCCCTATGAAATTTTTCTTTGTCAACAGTTTATAGGATTTGGTTGTTGGGACATTACGACTGGGATTCTCAAGCTTCTCAAAATGAAATATATTTGAAATTTGTCATGGCGTCTCAAGGCGAGTCTAAATGACTACTTTTAAT